>NC_137815.1:53344933-53722433 GCF_963921795.1 Nannobrachium achirus | reverse complement strand
ATCCATATCACCTTATCTTCCCTTCCACCTTTGGGGTGTTTAATTCAGCTTTGGGGCAGCAGATGAGTAGAGATGGCAGATGCTCTCTCTTAGTGAAAATTGCTGATCTACAATCTCACAATGTGTCACTGCGCGTTGGGTTGTGATCTTGTAGATCTGCTATTTTCATTGAATATGCCTTCCATATCAATACACACATTTTTAATTAGATCACACATTAGATTAGTCAGTCTTCATGTGATTACACTATTAATGCATTACAACTGCACAGTTCGTACTGGACAGTTATTTTATTTATATACCAGTAAGGCGCCTAAGGGTGAAATGTGCAGAGGGAAATTTTGCGCAGGACGGAATTTGCACAGGACGGAATTCATTATTAATATACAGTATATCGGACCAGATACCCATATATGGAGATCCATGTATATGGAAATATGCACGCACGTGTACAGTAGCGTCAGGGGAAGCAGCTAAGAACATAGGCAAAAATCTGAGCTATCTGTGTGCAAATGTTGGAGTCTGTGGAATCAACTGTGTGCTGTGAGACCCCAGACATGCTTACTCGGTTACTCGTTATGAGAAAGTCCTATGACGTCTATCACGTCTGACATCATACTGTACATACAATCTCTTTTATGCCCATATATGGAGATCCCTGTCTGTAGAACCAAACCGTGTGCTGTGAGACCACAGACATGATGTCACAATGATGTCACAATGTCAATGTGACAATAACTATAGACGGTAGCATTGAGGCATTACGACTCTACGACTCTATGGACAAGATGTGCCGGTTTTCATAGTTAACTGCGAACTACGGTTGCAATTATTATTATTATAATTATTCAGAACTAAAATATCACTGATCACACAGTGAAACAAAACTCAACTAGTTGGCACCATTAATTCTTTGTAACTCATGAAGGCAACTGTAATGTTGTTTTTGTTGGTTTCTTTTTTCTTTTCTTTTTTTTACAGATCCTCTCTGGGAGGGGTCAAAAGTATAGCTGCAGTTCTGTTCATTTCAAATAAATGGCCACTGCAATGGCTATATCTGCACAATACAGGCCAGTAGGGGATTCCCTGTGGAGACAGGCTTAAGTAGATGGTGCCATGTGAACAAAGCATAATTCTGCATACTATTAAACAGGGGGAGCACTGTTTCCCCCCTACCCCTTGTTTAGAAATTACTGTTAATGTGGCACTTGAGATTGCTCAATCGCAGGGTCTTCTGTCCATGAAATTAGATTTGGTAGAGGACACAAAACTGAAGCAGACAATGACCACATCAGGAACCTAATAGCCCCCCAATGCAATCCAGGAAAATTTAATTTCTATTCAACAAATGCTAAATTGTGTGTAAATAGGGTGTTAAGCAATTACTTGGACTGTTGATCATGAGATTTACTATCACTGTCGTGCATGTTGCCCTCGTGGGCTTACTTGAAATAAACATGTATCTCTTATCAATGAAAAGAAAACGTGGCATATATTATGCCAACAACTAAAAATAAAGGATTTCATGTGCTAATGTAATTAATAAATATATCCTTATTTTAATTGGCGATCGGTGTGTGCGGTTACAGAATACGGGAAAGTCATTGAAAGAAAAGTATTCCAGACCACATATGTTGTAGAAATCAGTACTAATACTGATAATGAAAACGACCACTCAAAAAAAAGGACAGCATATTTTAAACCATTGCACAATATTCCCATTCAACCTGTGACTACTGTACCCAGACAGGGAGGCTTTCACAATTACACTTGAGGATTTAAGCAGCAGGAAGTTAGACACACAAAAAACCCCGCAGGAGTGTGCTGTGTGTACACAATCAGAGAGCTCCCTATACGCTACCCGCCGATTCCAGTTGCCCAGGCAACCCTGCCTTGGAGTTTTTAAAACTCGGATTTAGAATATGATGACTCCTACCCAGTACAATCCTTAACTCTGACATGTGCAAAATGTAACCTTAATGTACTAAGGCTGGGCATTATATCGAAAATATATCGATATCGAGGTATCACCATGTAAGGCGAAGACAAAGACAGCTTGAAATGAGGTATTGGTGTATGTGTCAAATTAATTATCAGACAAACTATGCATGCACGTAGCACATACAAAAAAGCAGTCCATCTTTAACCAGGTGTGGTTATTTCAATAAAACCATTGTTGGAACATGGAAATAAGGAATTGTATTTTTGGAGCTGTGTGCAGCTCCCTATACGTGGCTGTGTGGGTCTGTGTGTGTGTGTGTGTCTGTCTGTCTGTCTGTCTGTCTGTCTGTCTGTGTGTGTGTCTGTGTGTATGTAGCCTGACTTCGGCGCGTAACTAGTGCCGCACCATTTACGCCACTCGCGCAATATATACATCAAAATGTGCGGCTCGGCCGGGAATGGTGTTCTATTACCTTCCGTTCCGATCCGCCTTACCATGCCGACGTAATCGGCAAAAAACGACGCTTAATTGTCCCCATTGACTTATAATGGGACAATGCAAGAAATCACTTTCAAGTATTTTTCTCTCGTAAACCATAGGAGCTACAGTTTCAAACCTCGGAGAGGAGATTCATAATGATTTTAAGAATGAATCGAAAAATAATTACATCACTCGGCCTCATGGTGGCGCTATAACGGCCCACTTTACGTTTTGCCCCGTAACTCTTGAACCGTAGATCGGAAAATTAAAATTATTTTTTCCCTGGATTCCTTGGGTCAAGACGCATCTCCCCATATAGGCCACGCCCATTTGCGCCAGGATAGATTTTCCGCCATCTTGAATTTTCTCCAAAACACACTTTTTGCTCCTTTTCCTACATATTTTCTTCAAATGTCACAAAAATCGGTACACATGATCTACACACACACACACACACACACACACACACACACACACACACACACACACACACACACAGCTCCACTTCACACGGGTGTGATTTTTTGGAGCTGTGTGCAGCTCCCTATACGTGGCTGTGTGGGTCTGTCTGTGTGTGTGTCTGTCTGTGTGTCTGTGTGTGTGTATGTAGCCTGAACTTCCTAAACTTCGGCACGCCACTAGTCCCACAGTTTTGCCACCACACACTCGCGCCATATGTCAAATCGACCGGCTTACTCGGGAATCGTGTGCTATTACTTTTCTAAGAGAAAAGTTGTATCGTTTAATTGATATTAATTTATTAGTGAATTAATTTTCCCCATTGACTTATAATGGGAATCGCAAAAACTCACATTCAATTATTTGTCTCTGGCAAACCATAGGGGCTAGAGTTTCAAGACTTGGAGAGGAGGTTCATAATGATTTCAAGGATTAAATAAAAAATAATTGTGTCATTTGGCCGCATGGTGGCGCCATAACACCCCACTTTACGTTTTGGCCTGTAACTCTTGAACCGTAGGTCAGAAAATAAAAATAAAAAATTCCCTGGATTCCTTGGGTCATGACGCATCTCCCCATATAGGCCACACCCATTTGCGCCATGATAGATTTTCCGCCATCTTGAATTTTCTCCAAAACACACTTTTTGCTCCTTTTCCTACATATTTTCTTCAAATGTCACAAAAATCGGTACACATGATCCACACACACACACACACACACACACACACACACACACACACACACACACACACACACACACACACACACACACACACACACACACACACACACACACACACACACACACACACACACAGCTCCACTTCACACGGGTGTGATTTTTTATTCTATGTGTACTGTGCATGCATGGATATGCTATTCATTATCTGGGTTAGGCAGGCAGTGGACCTAAAGCAGAAAAACATTTAAAACGTTATTATGCAATTGTTTTTACTAATATCGTGAGCAATATCGACATCGAGGTATTCAACAACGTTATCGAATATCTAAGGTTTTCCTAATATCGCCCAGCCTTAAAATGTACCTTTATGGGTCCATTTGGTATACAGTTGTACACACTCAAGAGTTAAATGAACAAAGGTTCAATTGGTTACATTTGTACGTAAATGAACACTCCTGATTTTACTGGGTCTGTATCTCCATTGTCCAGAAACAGGATTACCAGCTAGGTCAAATAGCCAGTGACCCATCGGCAACATAGCGTTTGGGGATATCATTTAAGCAGGAAAAAGCTAACAGTCTGACACATTACACTGGAGGATACTGCACTCCAGTATTTCTTGGCACACTGTGCCCTGAAGAAGAGTCATTTGCATAGCTGGGATCCTGCGCTTTGACACCGTCAAGAGCTTTAATGGGATTTGTCAAAACGTGGGCCACAAGTAAGGCAGAAAAGGAAGAAAAAAAAACACACCACCAGAGGCCTTGTGGGAGCCACTGGTGCCGCGCTAAAGGAAGTGCGCGTGGGCACCGTCTCGCACTATAACACCATCTTATGATTGCTTTCAAGACATAACTTATGACAGCACATTTGGAATCGGGTCAGTGTTTTCAGAGCACAGCTTGTTTCACATTTTGAAAATAAGAACGTCATGTTTTCCTCAAAGCAACTCGGGCAGCTGGCCTGTGTCCAGTAACACAGCTGGTGAACTCTTGAGGACTCGCGTATGACGCTTCTGTGCTGTTCAGATAATGGCAATGTGTTCAGAGGGAGCCATTGTGCATACAGAATTGAGGTTGAAGGCCTCGACTAAGGGATGTTTCCGGGGGAAAAAAAGATGTACTGTAGAGCTTAGTCATTGATATGAGCAATAAATAAAGAATAAAGAAAGTTCACCACACACAGGAGAGGGCTGAATTTTGTTTTGTGTGTGCATGTGTGTGTGTGTGTGTGTGTGTGTGTGTGTGTGTGTGTGCGTGTGTGTGTGTGTGTGTGTGTGTGTTTGTGTGTGTGTGTGTGTGTGTGTGTGTGTGTGTGTGTGTGTGTGTGTGTGTGGGTAAGATGTAGAATGGCACTCAACAGGCGAGCTCGTAGCAACACTGTCAGCAGCAGCCAAGTATTCCCCACTGGGAGAGGTCCTCTGGAATATCTTCATTAGAATGACTGAATCCCAATGAACACAGTGTGAGGTAAGCTGCCACGTGTCTCACTGAAGAGCGGGCTCCAAGGACAACACACGCCACCACCACCGGCACCGATCCTGACGTGCCTCTCCTCTACAGGCAGCACAATTGGGACCCCTCTTATCAACTGCTCTAACAATACTGTTTGGTATGCTATTAAAGCATAAGAGACTGCATAAAAGGTTTTTACGTGTCTGTAGTGCACAGCACACGATCACAGCATTCACAGTGCACTCAAGTGGCTTTCGTTTTGTTTACGCCTGAAGTACCTATAGTGGCATGCAGGGACAAAACTTTACATCACTGTAGGAGCCAGTGGATCTCTTTCTCTGTCTGTCTGTCTGTCTGTCTGTCTGTCTGTCTGTCTGTCTGTCTGTCTGTCTGTCTGTCTGTCTGTCTGTCTGTCATCCGTCTCACTTAATTGTGGGTATATTCTTAAGTGAACTGACATTATTCTCAGATATGACCTATTCATGATTCTGAGAAGGAATAGAAAATATTCATTTTCACTTTCATTAAGAAAAAGGAGTGAAAAGAAGAAGAAGAAACCCAAGGGGGACCTCCTATCAAGCCTATTACGTTTATCTCTCTCTATAGTACTGGGTAGTAGGGTGAAGAGAACTCTGGGCTGCACTAGCTTTAAGAAAAGGTTCCATGAAAAGAAACAATCTTGATTAAGTGGAGCCTAAAGCCTGTGGATGCAGTGGTTTTCAGAATGCGGTGGAGTCTGTGTGGTGTGCATTGCAAAATCCTCAAACCGAGTCTGTCAAGATAACAGCAACAACCTTGTAATGAATGAGCCCTTGTTGAGATCTCTCAGCTCATTCAAGCTCGTCTGACTCATTGGCCAGGGTGCGATTAGATATGAGCATTCCCCAGGTAGGCATCAACCCGGTTCCAATTGAACAGAAAGTCAAATGAGAAGTCTGCAGCATCTAGTCAAGTAAAAAGCTGAGATTAAAGAAGATTTGGCAGCCAAGTGCAGGTAATTGATTTATCATTTATTAGTGCTTGTGTGCTGGGCTGTGGGCCACAAGAGGGATGGTAGAGATTACTGCTACCACCCAATTCTCTTTCCTTACTACTAGCAAACGTATGGGCAGCCTTGATTCTGCATGGGTCGTTTTCAAAATCCACAGCAATCAATAGATGTTGCCAAAAGCTTGAGACAAAAATGTCATAAACAAAGTAAGTTTCCCATTCCTTGCCTGATTCAATGAAATTGTCACAGTGCTCAAAGTGATCTATGGCGCTCTGGTAGATGTGTAAAGTGCTATAAATCTCTTTTGGTCCTATCTTGAAAGGTCAGCATTTGCTAAGATGAGCCCTGAGACACGTTTTTATTCGAAAAGGATAAAAGTGCGAAGGGAAGAGAAGCCATCCTAAAGACAGAGTATGTGCCTAAGCAATAAAGTGTTTGCTTGCTCATCAGTGGACACTGTCCCAGCGCAGCACAGTAGTAGAAGCCAAGGTGAATGTCATTATTGTTTATCTATTCTGAAACCCCCATCAATAGGCATCAAAAGCCAATTATTCAGTAATAATATCATTGTGTATTAGAGCAGTGGTCCTCAACCTGAGGGTTGGGACCCCCAGGGGGGTCCCCACGGTCCTCAGATGATTAACCTTATGTGCAACATTAAACAGTAAACAAACCAACATAACGTTTAAAGGAGTAGTTCACCACTTTTCAACCTGTCTTCATATAATAGGTCCTCACTAATGTTCATGATAAAATATCACAATTTTTTTCTACTCAGTCCAAGTCTCCTAGGAGAGCTGTGGGAAGTTCAGAATCCATCGTCTTGTGACATCATTTTCCCAAAAAAAAAAATTATCAATATTTTTGAAAAGAATATTTCGATTTTTATTATCGCGAGAACAATTGCTTCCACTTTAAAATTGCAACTTTTCAGGAATAGAAAGCCTGCAGATTCTATAAGCTGGATTGGCAATCGATGATGTCACAAGACGATGGGTTTCTGACCTGCCCACAGCCCTCCTCTGAAAAAAAAGAGAAAAAAAAGAAAAGAAAAAGCTATTTTTGAGTGAGGACCAATTATATGAACATAGGTTGAAAAGTGGTGGAGTGCCCCTTTAAGTGTATGGGGTTTATGCACATTTCTTAAGTGACAAATTAAGGACATTTTAATACCTCTAAGTGACAAATTAAACATTGGCCAAAATCTCAAATATTAGGCGAAAATTTTGAAAATAGGCGATTTGCGTTGCGAGGCGTTGTGAGCATGTAGATGTGCTATTTTCACAAAAGAACCGTGTTATACAACATGTAATGTCTAAACTCTTAGTGCTTGTAGGGTCCCCAGTTAAAATATGATTATTTGGGGGGGTCGCGGCCTGAAAAGGTTGAGAACCATTGGAGTAGTAGAAGCCAAGGTGAATGTCATTATTGTTTATCTATTCTGAAACCCACATCAATAGGCATCAAAAGCCAATTATTCAGTAATAATATCATTGTGTATTAGAGTGTATGGAAGAGATTCCAGTTGCCACATTAATTTAACTGTTTGTCTTGCATGCTATTTGGGCAGAGATTAGACATTATTGGATCAGATACTGTCGCATATTATTGTATTATGGTGCAGAACAGAGAGTAATGTTGCCAGACAACAGCGTGCCCTACTGAATATGAACAGTGTGTTCTGTGTTGAGATGTGTGTTAATCCATTGTCCTGCCCTGCCCCATTTTACTATTGTCCCTGTATCATGTCTGCCAGTATAAAGTACGTCACTGTGCAGTGAGTGATTTCTCATCATAGCCCATAGCCAAAAATACATTGTCGAGAGTGCGTATTGTCAGGCATTGTCAGGCGAGGACGTGGTGCTTGTATGCCAGTGGTTCTGAACATTTTCAGGCCGCGACCCCCAAAATAATCATATTTCGACTGGGGACCCCCCCACCCTGACGAGCACTAAGAGTTGAGGCATTACATTTTGTATAGCACGGTTCTATTGTGAAAATAGCAGATCTACATACTCAAAACGCCTCGCACCGCATGGAGCATGTACATCGGCTATTTTCACAATGTCTACCTCTAATAATATTTGACAATTTGTCTAATGTTTAATTTGTAATTTTAGAGGTATTAAAAGGTCCTTGTCACTTTAGAAATGTTCATGTACCCTCTATACGCTTAAGCTTTATGTTGGTTTGTTTACTGTTGAGTGAGAAAACAATGTTGCACATTAAGTTAAACATCTGGGGATCCCCCCAAATGATTTGGGGGGTCCCGACCCACAGGTTGAGAACCACTGCGGTATATGCTGCCTCCATATGAACACCAGGTTGAAGACAGAACGGGGGATCTTTCTACAAGCTACTTAATTATCCAGCAGCATTTGTGCAGTGTAATACACCCACTGGGATTGTAATAACCAAAGAGTGGCCAGCTGTGAACTATTAAGACGTGATGGCAATGACCAGCCAATTGAGAAATCGGCTTCCCGAGCGACAGCCAGCGCAGCTTCCCCTACAGCTGTCCAACATGATGGCCTGTTTTCTAATGATGTGAATCTGACACAGACACAGTACGCCTGCTCTCCTATCGCAACAATAAAAGACAGAATATGACTATTGCCGTTGACCTCTGTTATAGTACAGTTAAAGCTTGAATTGAAATGGATGACGATTCTATGCAGCATAATGCTGCTGTCGAGTGAAAACCTTGTACTGTATTGAATGTCCAAAACCATTACTTTTCAGGTGATTGTTAAATATTTATAACACCCACATCTCACAGACACTTTGACTTAAAACATCACTGATAGCAAAACAATTGCAGATCTACAAGGTCTCAACGTGGCACATCGCAATGCTATTGTGAGCTGTGGTATGGCGAAGTGAGGCATTCATTTAGTTTACATATGGATATGATCTACAGTATATGAGGTTTCTGCCCGACAGCAAGGATAACAGCAATGGTTGTACTGTAATAAAAGAGGCAAACTCACCCTGTACCAAACGATCTCTCGAAGCCGTCCATCAGTTTTAAAGTTACACTTGAGGGTAACGGTCTCTCCCACAACCACAGGAGGCAGAGGGTCGATGGTTACTGTCAAATACCCTGAAAAAAGACAAAGCGAGAAGTTTGATTAAAAATGTGCTCACATTCTTCGTTTTCAACATTCTTGGTGTCGGTTTTATCCCAACTTAATGAAACAGGAAAGATATCAGTAAAGCTTAAGACTTATTTCTTATTTTTATTACATTTATTCAGAGAATGTTTGTGTGGTTGCCATTTTGCACAAATGCGCTGCAACAAATGTGTGATATAATTGACACATTCACTCCTGGTTGTTTCCTACAACCAGAGCTGTACTGCATCGTTTTCCTTCTTTTTCTGCCTTTATTGTTAGTTCAAGTGAAGACTGACAGGAAAGGGGGAGAGAGAGACGGGGGAGAGACATGCAGCAAAGGTCGTCTGGGTCTCGAACCTGCAACGCTCTGTCAGGCTGCATTAAGTGCCCGGACCGCTAGGCCAGAGGTCCGGGCCCCATACTGCATTCTCAAGCTTTTTCATTTCACGGACCCCCAGTTTGATAGGTATACTCCCATTTGATTCCATTTTATTTTTAATCTCTGAGTCCCCAACCTACACTGTACAAAGGTACATATTGGTACTTTCAGAATCACAGACCCGTAATAATAATAATAATAATAAAACTTTATTTGTATAGCACCTTTCATGACATGAAATGCAGCTCAAAGTGCTTTACAGAGCATAAAATGAAGCACACGTGCTTAACAGAGAAAAAGTAAAATAGAAATAAAAAATACATAAAAAAGAGATAAGTAAAATGATTACAATAAAGCAAGAAAAAATAAAAGCATAGAACATTGAAGAACAATTTCAGAGCCGTGCGGACGTCAATAGCAGCATAGGGATTAAAATTTTTTAGCTAAAAGCAAGAGTAAAGAAATAGGTCTTGAGCTGTGCTTTAAAGCTATCCACCGAGGCTGCCTGTCTTAGGTGTAGTGGTAGTTTATTCCAAGCTGTCGGTCCATAGAAGCAGAAAGCTGCCTCACCATATTTTTTATATGTCATTGTTGGCACCTCAAGTAGGTCTGCACTAGAGGACCTGAGTGGGCGGGTTGGAACATATCTATGCAGGCAGTTATAGAGGTACGAAGGTGCCAGACCATTTAGAGCTTTATAAACAAGTAAAAGAATTTTAAAATCAATCCTAAAAACAACCGGGAGCCAGTGTAGCGACGCTAAAACTGGAGTAATATGTTCTCTTATCTTAGTTTTTGTTAAAACTCTGGCTGCTGCATTTTGAACAAGTTGTAATCTGTCAGTTGTTTTCTTTGGCAGACCAGAGAGAAGTGCGTTGCAGTAATCAAGCCGAGAGAAAACAAAAGCGTGGATCAGCGTTTTTGCATCGTTCAGCGACAGATAGGCTCTAATTCGCGCAATATTTCTAAGGTGAAAGAAGGCAATCTTCGTGACATGATTAATGTGTGTATTAAAATTTAATTCAGCATCAATGATCACCCCCAGGTTCTTAACAGAGGTGTTATTTTCTTTAGCCAGGTTACCAAGTCTATTTATTATTGATTCTCTCTGGGCAGTAGAACCTATTATGAGAACTTCTGTCTTGTCCTCATTTAGCTTGAGAAAGTTCTCACTCATCCAGCATTTTATGCTGGACACGCACGTCAGCAATGGGTCTAGAGCACAGGGGTCGTCCGTAGCCACCGAAAGGTACAACTGGGTGTCATCAGCATAGAAATGGAAATTCACACCGTGAGCGGAAATAAGTTCTCCCAGCGGCAGTATATAGAGGGAGAATAATAAAGGACCAAGAATCGAGCCCTGTGGAATACCAGAGCAGATGTTGTGTTTGTTTGACTCGAAGTCAGCTAGATTAACAGAGTAGCTTCTGCCTGTCAGATAAGAGCAAAACCAGGACAGAGCTGTACCTGACAGTCCTACCCAGTGTTCGAGACGTTGTATTAGAATTGTATGGTCAATTGTGTCAAAAGCCGTAAGGGTCCATTTGGTTTCTGACAATCAATCATATAGCTGGGGAGGGGACCACCTGGTCTCCACACCCCACGTTGACAACCAGAGCTGTACTGCCACTGACCAGTTTCACTGTAGCAGTTGAGGATCAAGAGTCTGAAGAGCACTTAAAAGTTGGGCTGCGTGAGCGACAGGCTACACAAACACTATAGCCACTAGCCATCTAAAAATCACACGTATGATGTACAGTATGTATGTATGATGTCAGACGACAGAATCCATATATGGCCAAGACAGATGGCCAAGACAGTTGGCGCTAGGGATGCACCGACATATCGGCCACACATCGATATCGGCCGATGTTTGCCGTTATCGGTCAATATCGGTATCGGCAAATATAGCTGACATTAACCGATGGCAGTAGCCGATATTTATCTGTTGTTGATAAGCATACATTTTGCGCTGGCTATGTTGGTGTGTTGGTTATTTGAAGCCTCTCAGATTCATATTCTGAACAATTATTTCTTATAATGTTGATTTATGTGTTTCCCTGGCCCAAAAGGGAAAATAATAACTAAACAATCATATATCGGTATCAGTATCGGCTACCGGCTGAAATGTTATTTTAAACATCGGTATCGGTATCAGCCAAGAATTCCCATATCGGTGCATCCCTAGTTGGCGCGACCTTAGGCGTCTGACTGGTTATTATTAGTATTAGTATTAGTATTAGTATGGTAGTAGTAGTGTTGCCATTTTATTTTAGATGGGTTAGAGAAAGAGGAGAGACATGGTAGACGAGATGGGTCAGATTCTCACGAGGAGCATAATGTTCTGTGCAATAACTGACTGAGCAAACAGGCAACCCCTTGCATTGCATTCAAGCTTTACCTTTAACCACTAATTTGATCAGAAGCTTGTTTGGCCTTGAATAAACTTCCCAGTCAATACACTTTAGAGAAACAGCGTAGGAATGAGAAGGGGACTATTAATACACTTTGGAGAAACAGTGTAGGAATCAGAATGGGACTATTAATACACTTTGGAGAAACAGTGTAGAAATCAGAATGGGACTATTCCACTGAGGAATCATCTGAAGAAATACCTATCAAGTGCAATTAATACAAAACATGCAGTATGGTAGAGAATGTGAGACATGTGTTTCTTAGGATTAGTATCCAGAACCAGACTCAAGTCAGCAAAAGGCATGCCAATACCTATATAGCCTAGCTATTTCCCAGTTAATAAACTGTCTGTCTGAATATTTGCACTCAAAATATTTTATCAGTTCCAAGAAAGAAAATGCAAAGGATTCATTTGTGAACTCATTGTTTTTCACTGAGGCAGAGTCCTACATGGGTAAACTTTTACTAAGCCGAATCACAGCAACCTGATTGAATATGATGCAGTCTGCCACAACAACGGATCCTAACAGCAAGAAAAGTATAGGAGTGTTCAAGCTCTGCAAGCACAAGTCAAGGCACGAAGTAATACTGTAAAAAGGTGAGCCAAACATGAAAATGTTAGTTTTGTCAGAGTTCAATAGAAGGAAATGTTTTGACATAAAATCGACGATTGCAAATGTTGCAGAGGGAAGCATAATAGAATAAGAAAAAAAGGATTGGACCTAAAATGTAACCTTGAGGCATTCCACAGGTCAAAAGGGGAGGAAGGGGAAACATCACTGATAAATAGAAAGAACCTACAATTTGTCAAATATTATGTAAACGACTGCAACCCAGCCCCAGACATGGGTGCCAGATAGGGGGTCAGAATGCTCAGACTGTCCCCGCACTATTTAGTGATTGACCTGGCGATCTCGGCCGGCCGCTGGTATAGCGGTTCCCATTGTGTTGGCAATGGGAATCGTTGTGTATTCTGCTGGAGCTCGCCTTTCACACATCAATGATCGTTCTGTTTAGCTACTGGCTAAGTGCAGTTGCTCTCTCACTGTGATCATCTAGGTGCCAGACAAGCTAATACACAAATTTGATCGTTGATCTTTCTATGCTGGCTGTAATGTGTGAAAGGAGCAGATGCCTTCGGAGCCTCGCTCCGACTGTGAAGTGCTGTGATGACTAGACTGATTTGGGATTCGATTACAGCAGCGCAATATATGGCGGAAGTTGAGCTGCTCCTTAAAGGACTAGTTCACCCAAAATGTATTTTCACTTACACACCCCATGGAGCCGCTGGGGGTGTGTTCGCTCCTCCGCGTCATCAGTGCCCATACCCTAAGTGGGGTTAGCAAAAGGGCCTTTCTGTGTGGAGTTTGCATGTTCTCCCCATGTCTCCTAGGGTACGTACCCTCACAAAAAACATGCAGTATATCCTGGTCTCTATACTGCTCCCCCTGGCTACCCGGGGCACCTGATGGAGGGGAAAGGAACTGGTTGGAATAACGTGTTCCTTCCACATGCAACGTCCAGCCGGGGAATCTCTCCTCAGGTGAAAGAAAAGCGACTTGGACTACTCATGCATAGAAGGAAGCATGAGGTCAGTCCGTTGTCTCCCCAGGTTAGAAGAGGGAGTGTAGCACCCAGGATTACATCAGATAATTGGCATTTGGCACATGGGTGAAAAGTGGGTTGCAAAATCGTGGGATAAGAATTTAGTGAAAAAAAGGAATGCGACAAAAACAAAACAATGTCCATGAATTC
Source organism: Nannobrachium achirus (assembly GCF_963921795.1). Lineage (NCBI taxonomy): Eukaryota > Metazoa > Chordata > Actinopteri > Myctophiformes > Myctophidae > Nannobrachium > Nannobrachium achirus. Next base: position 53,708,757 of record NC_137815.1, on the reverse strand, counting down.
TTCATGGGTTGTGTAATTTGATAGAAAATAAGTAATGTTTGGGTGAAAACTCCTTTAAGTTTAGTGAATTGGAGAGAAAGTGCATCAAACTATTACTATTATAGAAACAAAGTGTGCGTGTGAAAACATGCTGCTATTTAATTATGTAGGTTATAAAATAATAGGTTGGGTCTATAATATCTCGAAAACAAATCAAATCTTAGAACAAACCTCACGGGTCCGGGTCGCCCGGGTCACAATTTCGAGATATTTGTACTTTATTTGAGTATTTCCAATTTCCAATACTTTTACTCCACTACATCTCGGATCCAGATATTGTACTTTTACTACATCTATTTACAGATATAAATTATAATATTATAAAACATACATAAACCACTTTAGCCCTATTTTATACTTTAGATATTTGAAAATAATAAATTAAATGTATATCCAAGAGATCACTAGCAAGGACTGGCCTAAACTGGTCATTGTATGTACCATTGTTGTATGGTAAGGGCAACTTTAATCAATGAATGAAGGTATCATCGATCTGATAACTTCAACCATGTCAGCAAAAATTCGCTCTTTTCAAATTGTTATTATCTTCACTGATCTAGGGAGCTGACTCTGTATTATGCTACTGTAGGATTTAACAGATGCTATTAAATCTAAAGTGGAGGTGCAAGGTAAATTAAAATCATTAACTAAATAATCGTTGGAATAAATTGAAGCCAAAACATTCGCCGAAAAGGTGGAAGAGAATTTTGAATGAATGAATGAATGAATGAATGAATGTGAGGACACAACAGTAGGCCTATCCTGTCAAATCTCATCTGTTGCTATCTTCTTGCGGATGGATGTTCACATGTTCGGTTATAGGACTAATATCCAACGATGATGAGAGGGCCTATAGGAGGGAAATTGAAGAGCTAACCCTATGGTGCCAGAATAACAATCTCTCTCTAAATGTTAGTAAAACAAAAGAGATCATCGTTGACTTTAGGAAATCTGAAGTCAATCACAGTCCCGTAACCATAAATGGTTCACCTGTAGACATAGTGGACAGTTTCAAATTCCTGGGTGTTCACATAACAAACTCACTCACATGGTCTCAAAATAGCGAAGGTATCCTTAAGAAAGCGCAGCAGCGATTGTACTTTCTGCGGCGCCTCAGGAGATTTGGCCTAAGCACCAAGGCTCTTGTTAATTTCTATCGCTGTACCATAGAAAGTGTATTGACAGGATGCATAACAGTGTGGTTTGGTAACGTGACTGCTCAAGACAGTAAACAGTTACAGAGAATTGTGAAGAGAGCTGCCAAAATCATTGGCACAGAATTACCACAGCTACACACAATCTATAACACACGCTGTAAGAAAAAGACAGAGAACATCTTAAAGGACAGCTGTCATCCCGCCCATTCCCTGTTCTATCTCCTCCCTTCAAAAAAACGTTACCAGAGCATCAAATCTCACACCACCCGTTTCAGTAATAGTTTTTATGCTCAAGCAATCAGGTTGCTTAACGAAGAGATGGAAGCGAGACGTAGGTAGTCATGTGCAAAATACGCAGTTTTTAAACTGTACACTGTCACACTGTATGGTTGTTTTGTTGTTTTTTTGGGTTGTCCTGGGTGACCTGTTGTTGTCGTATTGTTTTGTGTGCAATAAGGCTGAGAGTGCTCTTGGCACAAGCATTTCATTGTTTGTCTGTACTTGTATGGATACGCATTTGACTAATAAACCGAACCTGAACAGCATCAACATGGCCCGATCGTACACCAACATCAATCAATCCTTGAGCAAGCTTGATAAATCCTCGCCCAGACAGATTTATCTATTATCAGTTGTGAACTTGTGGTACTAAAATCTGGACATAGGCAATGCAATTTCCTATACTCAATTTCTATAAACAGCCAGCTGCATGAATATAAGCACACCAATCAGCTTAAAACAGTTTGGATGTTGATGGATATATACCGTATATGAAGACGGCTTCTCATTCAAAGAGATACAGTGATCTGCTGATCTCTTGTCTTATTAAAGTGCTTGCGCTCACATCCTTGCACACTGCATTATGTTGACCATACAACCTTACATGCTACATTTCACAGTGAGGAAAAAATAAAGGTAAAATCATGATTGTCCACCTCATCAGACTGTGTGAGTTGAATTGAACATTGTGCAGCGAAACTATGACCTGCAGACATATGCGGAGAAGGTTTTAATTTGAGAATACAAAATAACAAAAGGAAATTCTCCAAATTCTCCCTCTCCAAATTCAGTTTTACCTCCTTATTCATGATAAAAGACAGTTTCACGTATCTGGACTCACTTTGGACATTAAACTTAGGTTTGATCAACACATTACATCTATCTGTAAGGTAAGATCATCGGACTTCCCACACCCACACTCGCTGATATGGACAATAAGGCACTCTCAATAATAATGGCACTGATCATCCTCCGTACCGCTATGTTGACCTCATGCCATCTGGACGAAGATACAGAATCCTGAAGTGGCACAAGGTTTGGTTTAGCAGGAGTTTTGTCCCCTCAGCCATCACTGTACTAAACAAATTCTGCCTCGCCCCGGTTCGCCAGGATGGATTTTCTGTGCATAGTTGGGTGGTTATAGACTTATGAAGGCAAATTTCCCATCGGGGACAATAAATATTATTATTATCATTATTATTATATTATTAAAGGGAAATCATAAAAAGCCCAATTTTCATTGACAGTTGTGACAGGTTTGTTAACTGCACAGGTAATACAGTCAAAGGTTATGCTAAAGGGATAACACAAAAAGCCCCGTGGTCTGGTTTCCATTTGGTCCATAAAAATGAGCACAGCTTCACAAATGTGCTTGTCATGTTTTTACATGTTGGTAGCTGTTATATAACAGTCTTACAATAACAGTCATCATAGCACCAGCCACACTGCACGACAAAACATGCATAGCCCAAATTTTTGGACACTGCCAGAAGTCTGTCGTAACCTATACGAGTCACAGCGCTGTCAATCTTTGAACCTGTCAAACTGCATGACCCAAGAAAATGATGACACGTTTTTGCTATGATGTGGACATTTCATCTGAGGTGATTAGTACAGTGTGTAGTCACCTATAATTACTGCCTGGTGGTGCCCGAATTAACCAGCTTCTTTTAAATAAACCTGAGAATGTGAATGCGTGGAAAGGATTGTTACAACTGCAGTTATATAACCTTTTAGCTTCTTAGACTGAGGAATGTTCATTCATTCATTCATTTCGTTCATTAATTGGGCTCAGTGTGTTGAATACAAAAAGTTTGGTCTTATAAACTGTCTGTTTTTGACTTAATTGCTCTTAAATGGCGGTACTATAAAGATGCTATTTTTTATTAGTAAGGGCCACAGACTCCCATTTTAGAGTAGGACTTTAAAATGCTGCACCACACTACTGCATGAATGAGCAGAAATGCCAGGTTTTGACAAGACTCAGGACAACTTGAAAGGTAAATGGTGTAGATATCTCAATACATTTATTTATTTTGTATAAATACTAGTATCTCTCAAAGCCAGGAACCATCATTTCGTCCGTGACATGCACGGAAACGCTAGCACATCAGGGGATGAGACAGAATAATACCACTGGGTACTGCTCTGTCATTCACTCCGCCACCCTGCATGCAGGGGCGTCACAAGGGGTAGGAAAGTGGGACTGCTGAGTTACTGGGGCCCAAGGTGGAGGGGCCCTAATAACTTTATCTATTGAAAAATAGCAGATATACAAGCTCACAGCGCGGCACCGAGTGCCGCGCTGCAAGCTTGTAGATCTGCTATTTTTTTTTAAAGTTGTGAAAATGTGTGAAAATCTTTGAATATATGTATTTTTTAAGCGAACATTTCTAACTAAAATTTTGCTTCTGGGGGTCCCAGGAACTAAATATTTTGAGATCGGGGTCCGTGGCCAAATACATATCATCTTGGGGGTCCTTGACATAAGTTTCTTGCACACATTTTCACGATTTTTAAAAGATAGCAGATCTACAAGCTCACAGCGCGGCACAGCTTGTAGATCTGCTATTTTTCAATAGTTAACATTCATGGGGGGCCCGCAGTGAATCCTTGTACCCAGGGCCCAGAATTTGGTGTGACGCCCCTGCCTGCATGTACTGTATGGCTCTAAACGAAAAGTTGCCAGAGCTCACAAATGGTAAAGTGAACTGTCTCTGGACATAATGGCAGAGAAAAAGACATACTTGAAAGCTGAAATTTCAGCGGCACTCCCAATAGCAATGGGTCTCTTTGGCAGTCTCATTGGCAGACACTGATCAATGTGAGTACCTCTCGTGCACATAGATATGCTTATTAGGGCCGTAATCTTAATTCTGTCGGCAGACTGAAGAGATCTTCTCTCTAGAGTAAATTTCAGTGGATAAACCTTGCCGGAGATTGCATGTCATTAATAGAGCTGATGCTCTTAAGTGAAAATCCCAGCCACTTAGTAGGAACTCACATGAGGAGCAGCCCAGGCTCATGGATGTTCTCCAGAAGGGTGGTTGCAATATTTACATATTCCAGGGAAATAAACATTCCATCGCTGAAATGTCAGCTGGCTCTGTGGGATGTGTTGGCACTTACCAAGCTAAAAGGTGGGCTTAGCCTCTGCTAAATGGCATAAGTGGTGTCAGATCAAAGACCTGGGCCCCCCCACCACGTGGGCCCACCTCGGTTTTTCGCCCACGCACAGCGCGGGCCGAAAAATACAGGTTTTTCACGGGAAATTATTCATTTTTAAAGTAAAAAAACTGTTAAAAACAGTTCTACAAGGCAGCAGAACATTTTAGGCTTAATATAATAGGGTTTATATAAAGCATGATGTCTTAATCTTACCTTGGGAGAAAGTTCTTTCACAGTCAGGGGCGGTTTTTATAAACTGGGGGCTCCCCACAAAGGTAGCAAAAGAGGCCCCCCCATGAGCACGCGTGAAAAATAGGTATGCGCGAAAAACAGTATGCGCGCGTGCGAAGTGCAGGAATTAAAAATGCTACCCTCCAACTCAATACCTATACCTTTACCTTTTACCTTTTGGATCTATTTGATTAATTTAAGAAGAGTACAGTAAGGTAAGTAAGGTAATCAAAGGTATATAGAGTAGGCCTATATGTATATTTTTATACAGGACATATTTGATGCAGGACAATAATTATTTAATTAATAGCAATAAGGGAATATCAGTGAATAATAATACTTTAAAATTATATTTGTACAATTCCTTTTTAATTATTATTTTTCAAAATGTAGATAAAATTAAAGCTGCAAGCAGCAATGACCGGGCCCTCGCAGCTCTACCCACGTCGCAAGGGGCAACAGCCAATCAGAAGAGGGGACGGGACTAAGTTAAACCAATTAAGGTGAAGGACTCTTAATGAAGTCATATGACACCAGCCACAAGTCTGTACGACAAACGGTTCATGAGATATAGAGGCACTTCCTGTTTGGCGAAAGGCACTTCCTGTTTGGCAAAGGAAGCGCCAATTAAGGTTAAGGACTCTTAATCAAGTCATATGACACCAGCCCCGAGTCTGTACGACAAACAGTTCATGAGATATAGAGGCACTTCCTGTTTGGTGAAGGGCACTTCCTGTTTGGCGAAGGAAGTTTTATCTCTGTGTGAAACCTATTGACTCAAGTGAGCAGTTGGTCAATTCTTTAAAAAAACATAACTTTTGACAGGAATGAGCTAGAGACTTACTTTTTTTTTCTAAATGCTCAGAATAATGAGCCCAGCAGGGGGCCCCCTCTGCCTTGGGGCTCTACGCAGTTGCGTAGTCTGCGTAGAGCAAATAACCGCCCCTGTTCACAGTCACTCAAATCTTTCCTACACAAACTAGACTGCTCCCGAGTCCCGTTAAACGGGGGCCCCCCACCGCAGGGCCCCCCTTTCCGGGAGGGGGGGACAACAGTACCCTTTGCCCCCCCCCCATATCGGCGGCCCTGAGTGGTATAGGTTTAAGGGGTACACTAGCACACATCTAATTGAAAATGAGCCACAAAAAGAAGTACCAACAACACACACTAATGTGTGTGTTTTTTTGATTGAATCATTTATTTGGATAAATCATGAATAACAAGGACAAGTACAAACAACACAACATTGCAGACCAGTCCAAAAAGGAACATCCCAATAAGACCTTTACGGCCTTGTTTACGTTGGAAGTCCTAATCAATTCACTGCAATATAGCATAAGAACACCATTTAATGTAATTATAAGATACATTTATGTACAGAATAAAACTACATTTAATGCAATAATCAAATCATCAAATCAATCATGTGTTTAGACTAGTTAACACGCATGGCTATTTAAATAATTGACATTTAATTGCTGTAATGTGCCTTGTATAATTTAAATACCCTAAAATACATGTCCGAAGAAGCTACAGTATGCTGTAATATCTAGAATATCAGAATTATGTTTTTCTATAGTTAATATAATCAGGGTTCATCATCCAGTCAATTATAAAACAAGCCTAGCATACTGTACTGTAAGAAGCTAGTTGTCTTCTGGGGTGGTTGCTGGTTGTTGATAGTAATTGTCATGTCATTTTAAAAATGTAGCATAACCAATGACAGGGACATGCTGGTAAGCATGTGGGGAGCGATGATGGATTTTTAAAAGAGCAATTAATATGGGTTATGCACTCATTATAGGCAAGTTCACATTTCAAATAATTCCTATGAAAAAACACTGCAGTGACAAGCATCACTTTCTATCACACAAGAGTATCATTCCCACGCAATTCGATATCCAACAAATGCCGTCCAAACAAGTTTCTAAAATAACATGTTCTGTTTGTTTCTGTTGCCAATTCGATTCCAACAATTTCTTGTGCTGCTTGACGTTTCCAAAAAGTACAGGAGGCTAACACGCACCATCTGTCAAAGTAAGAATGTGGTAGGACATCCTTTCATCTAACCAAGAGAAGAGAAGAAGAGTGGAGAAAATGTAATAATAAACACACCTGACCTACGTTCAAAAGCAATAAGCCAAAAAAGTGAATATGCATGTTGTTATAATGCCACCATGAGGCCAATTTAAAAAATGTACCTACTGGGAGAGTACGCAAAGTTTTATGCTGATCAGTCCAGTGATACTGAAGATTAGCTTACAGTAGCTGTTGTTCTGAGAACTAGAATAATGTCATTGTAATTCTCTCTCTCTCTCTCTCTCTCTCTCTCTCTCTCTCTCTCTCTCTCTTTTTTTTTTCTCTCTCTCTCTTTCTCTCTCTCTCTCTCTCTCTCTCTCTATATATATATATATATATATATATATATATATATATATATATATATATATATATATATATATATATATATATATATCCAGTGTTGTTGATCCCCAACAAGATGTGTCTGTAAGCGTGAGCATTCCAGGTTTAGCTGGGCTTTAACTAGGAGGCTTCCATTCTGTTTTAATGCTAGCACAGCACAATATTGATCCTTCATGTGATATAGGCCTAAGCCCTGCATTTGAAGGATACCGACCGGACACATTTATATTGTGCTCACAACTATATTGCCCTCACCCTTCCTTGGCAAGAATCAGAAGTTCTGCATGACTTATATAACATTGCAGATATACCATCATGGCCTCATGTCAAAGTGCAAGTACACTGCAATAACCCTTTGATTGAGTCTGGCACATATTCCAGGAGACAGTCACTGATCATTTTCAAACTAAAATGTGTTATAGAAATAATAAAAATAATAGGATGTTGTGCTTTACTTGGAGATAATTAATTCCTGAGGTGACAGACCAATGACAAAAAAAGTAAAATAGGAAATGATGTAGTAGATCTCAGGATCCACATAGAAAGGGTGTGGCTCCAATGTGGATCCAGGACTTGGCTCCTACTGTTGGTGCCTATTGAGATCGGCAGATTTCACCCAGGTGTTTTCATCTCACTCACTTCACGCAGTCTACTGTCTTCACACATTTAGCATCATTCACACATTTGGAATACAAGACAGTAACAAGGCAGCAAATTGCAACTTCCCCTAAGCAGCGGACAGTGGAACATCAAAGTAGTATGAGTGACATGAGTGATCTGGGCAGCTTGCCCCAGAAAATGTGCCAAGCTCAATAGGCAACAACGGTATGTGGATCTTCATGTGACCAGACTGTGACATCAGCCATCTATAACATCAGTTGTCTATGACATACAGTACCAAATGTGGGCATGGTGTCCAAACAGCCCTGTTGACTTCCATTATAATATTAGAGATACATCCTATATACAACCGGCACGATGACTCAGACATAACCATGGCATGCACCATGACTCAAAGTCTCAAACATAACCATATATAGAGTTCCCGCTGCAGCTACACCCAAATATGGCATGTGTCTTAGTGACTGTGACAGCATGACATCATTTAATACATACTTTATATTATGATGCTAAATACTATAAATGCTAGTATACTGGATTCTTGATATTGTTATTGTGTTCTTTAACTTTTTCTTATGATTATCCTTTGAACTGCAAGTTGTGGAAGCATGTGCGGAAAATAATTTCACCCATTCTTTTACATCTGTAAATTGTGTGAAGTTGAAGTTGGCATTTTGTTTTGCTGAGGATTCAAGACGTTCAAGAGAGTTTTATTTGTTGCTATACAAGTCTAATTTGTGAGTAAAACATGTTTTCTGTGAATGTGTCTTGGCTCTTGGCAATGAGAAGCTTGTAGAATTATGAAAGGATACTTGGTGGTTATCATGGTAAGAACACATAAGTCCAAGTGGAGAGGCTGCATAGTGCATGGCAGTTAATTGGCTCATATTAAGTGGCTGTAGAGGCAGACAAGGCCTCCGGCCTGTCTTAATCCATCAGAGGTGCTGTTGGAGGAACATCTAATGAGGGCTGCAAACGATGCTTTCTCCCATTAACTCTCCCCACGCTTTGAACGTTAACGTTCGCCCCATTTTTTACAGAACCTCGATGCCAATACGGCGCTCGTTCGGTTCGTTCGTCTGATGACTGTAAGCTGATGAGGGGTCGCGCGGCCGTTTACTGTAAACACATTTTCCGCGGTGATGGTGTAAAAAATCCATTATGCGTTAGATCAACGGAGAACAATTCACTTCCTTGTTGATTTCCTCTGGCTGTAAGGCTCTGTGGCCAGTGACTGGTCTTCTTCTTCTTCAACACATAACAGGCAAATTCACATTCATTCTCGCATGACGCCGCCCTCTGCTGCCTGGCAGACCAAAGTGCACTATTGCACAATAAAAAAAATAAAATAAAATAAAATAAATAAATGTCTGTCTATCTGCTATAACGTCGCAAAGGTAAGCCGCTTTTTGATGGCACCAGACCCAATAAATAAATAAATAATCTGGCAGTAGGAGAGTTAATAACAGCAATTTTCCAAGATGGCAATGAGAAAACAAAACACAAGCCAATGATGGACCGCCCCAAAATATTCCTGCTATTGTGCTGTATGATTTATAGCCGTGGTCAACCTTTGCTTCTATGTCAGTGCAACCGACTCCATGAGAAAAATGGATGGCTGAGTTTCTATGCTCTCTTGTGCTTGCTGCTCCTCTTTTCTGCTTCTTAGAAGTGTAAACAAACACAGCTGATGTATAAGGTTTGAGACACATTTAAGCGTTATCATCCTTTGTGAGTTAAGGGCCGTGTGGAAGAAGATATCTCTTGAGAACAGAAAATAAATGTAATGTTTTGTGGAATCTTCTACTGTGAACGAAAGACAGGAGGAGATACAAATGTTCTAGTGTAGTCAACGGATGTTCTTTCGTGTTTTTCAACTTCAGTAGGCCTACATTAAAAGTTCGATGTTTTTGCATACAATGTTGTACTTGGAACTTTGTGAAAGTTTGGTGCTCTGTCAGCCTTTGTCTTGCCATGGCATTTTAAAGCAATCATTCAGGCAGTCACCACATTGTTAATACATGCATGGTTTAGTTGAACTTAACGGTGGACTAACAGTGATGTGCAGTTCAGGGGAAAATAGACTTTATGGAAAAGGAATTGTCGACACATTAACAATTAGCATTCCGTTTTTACCGCATTACACTCTCTACTTAGCAGCATCTCTGCATTTAATGTGGGGTCCCCAATGAAAACATTTATATTCCAGAGCCCAAGGCAAAGAGGGGTATAGACTATGTACAGTATAATGGTGTATGCAATGCATCTTATTTAAACTATTGTCGACCAAATGAAATGCTAAGTGACTAATAGTGTCAATTAAACGTTTTGGGACACCAGGATCCTTTGCCTGGCTTCTCAAACATCCTTATTGCCTGCTGCTGCTATAAATTAAATTATGTTCACCAAGTGGATTTAGTAAAAATTAGTAGCTTCTTTGGACTTATAGTATAATATAAACTCAAGACCTTTAATGAGGATTTCCTTTGAAAGAATGCAGCACAGAAACTTTCTGGGCACTCAAAAGTAACGACCTTGATATCTGATTATTATGAGCAATTAAAACACATACAGTAGAACATGGGGCCCAATCCACAGCCAGCAGCCAATAAAAACTAGTTTAAAACATGGGAATTATACATGATTATTGCACCCCCCATAGTGATTATTTTGCTAGCCTGAATAATGGCTTCTGTATGTCAATATAGACTACAGAATAAATAAATTTAGGAGCCTCTGTTCCTTTGGGATGGTCTACAAATTGAGAGTGTCTACTCTATTCATCCTCCATATTCATATGCCTTGTACTTACAGTATAACAAACAACAAATGCATTTCTCAGACTAACACCCGGCTTAAACAGAGTGAGGCGCTTATCCTTTACAATACATTGCACATTTATAAAACAATTGGATATGGGTAAACTTGAACAAATGCACATAAATTCCAAAGCTTAACAAGTGCAGTCAATGCGGCAATGGTGTGACTTTCTTCTCATGTAGGCTAGTTCTTCCACAAAACAGCTGACACTGTTCATATTATTGGAGTCATCATAAGAGCTGTCATTTGTAAATCAATACAGGAATCAAGCATTTGAGAGACTCGAGAATATAATAGCAATATGGAAAGTATATAGCATGATGTGTAACTGGTTTGCACTATAAAAGACAGAAAGTTTGTATCTCCATATTTATCATCTTATGTTTTCTCATGAATGATTAAATAAAGCTCACAATGTGTCACATCAAATAGATCGTCTATTTTCAATATTAAAAAGAAAAAGGTAATTTTTTTTGGAAGGTTTTAGAACATTTTCCATCTATAATAACATGCCCAAAATAAGGACGGTAGGTTGGAAAGAGGCTAATTCTCTCTGCGGTTTAATAAATATTGAACCATCTTGTATTTCCTGAAAAGTAACATTTTTGATAGTGACAATAATACAAACTGACAAACCAATCAAAATGGTAAACCGTATAAAGATCAAATTCAATTTCTCCGGTATTAGCCAATAATATGCTCTTCCTTCTGCAACCTTTCGTAACTAACCACTAAACAAACTTCATTCAGATGGTCAAAAACTGCATTCAGATAGGCCTATGGCAGAAATAACAACTGCCATTAGTTGTGCAAGATTTTTCCCACCTATTGTAATAGGTGTGAAAGTCTCTTTCCTCCAGGACAATGAGCAAAACTAAGTTTCTGTGTGAAACTAAACAAAACTAAATAGAGATTTTAAGTCCAAGCAGAAGACAGTGTCAGGCCCACATGTTCAAGGAACAAGAGGCAAAAGGCCTGCTGTCTTTTGTATGCCGTATACGTACAAGCACAAAGCTCCAAAGGTTTGTGCCTGGAAATACTGTGCAACCATGCAGCTACAGGATGAGCCAGAGGACACAGTAAAATAAATCTAATGCCAAGAGCCAAAGGTGTAGGCAGGCAGCTGTTGCCCGTGTCCTGGCCGATCGGAAAAACGAAAGGAATCTGAGCTATTTCAAAGAAGGCTGTGAAGCTACAGCAAAGCATTTTGCAGTATCGAATGCTATGGCCAATGAAAGTATCTCATGCGATATAGAGTGAAACAGAGAAGATGGATGTAGGCAATGGTCGGTGGGCTTTTTTTTTATGCACTCCATAAATAAATTATAATAAGGTTGAATAATGTTGACTTCTCCAAGTCCTCTTGGCTCCAACGCCCAGTTGGGAACTAGATGTGGTTGTAGCAAAACCACAGTAAAGAACTAGAAAGATGCAATTTGAAATTGCAAGTAAGGACATACTGTGTCAGTCTCATGTGGTCTATGATGTCAGACACTTTTTGGTATGAGATTTCTTCTACAATGTTGACATATTACTGTGGTTATGCCCTTAACATAAGTGCAATTACTGCAATACCTGGATTCATGTATTTTATTGGTTATAACACCTTTTTCTTTCTTCTATTTTCACATGTACTTTGTGGTCTATATGTGTTTAATATGTGTGCATCCGTTTTAATGTCACATTGATCTATTGAGATCTATTCGTGGATGTTGATTTACAGCTTACGTGTCACTATAAAATTACGTCTGTTCCTTGCCATAATCCGTGTACCCTGACAAAGACTCATTGGTGCGGAAACAGCAAGCAATTTCTTTACTTGGCCAAGCCAAGCAAAAATGCTTTTAAATTTGTCAACAGAACAGTGAGAGAGAGAGAGAGATTTGGTTAAGTTAACTTGTTTAGACCTGTAAAGTGTCTGTGTAACTTTTGACCACTTTAACCATTATTGATCGAATGAACGGTCCTGGAGATACGTGAAGGGCAGTCAGACATTGATTTGTCCATGGAAATTATACTCAGTTGAGCAAATTAACAAAGCAACTCTGGAGAGTAGAGGTTTGAATCCCCCACAGTGCCTCGGGCTTGGCCGGGCGTCCATGTGAACACAATTGGTCATGTTCACACAGGTAGCAAGTCAGATGGGTTTCCCTCTTGCAGGTTGGTTATGGTACCCGTTCGGTGGGGTGTTGAACAAGGAGCATACTGTACAGCCGCATGAGTTTCGTCTTCCCGGTGAAACTCATCACTGTCTGGTGAAAAGAATGTCTGTGCTATAACAACTATTAGTGGTGTGATGACAAATGAAGGAATTGACATGAAGACTAAATTGGGAGAAAATGAAAGCGGAAAAACTAATAATCACACCCAGTGTGAAGTGAGTGGTGCTATTTACTGTATGTGTTAATTTCATTAAGCATCCCGCGAAGCTTAATTGGCCGATGTGGCCCTGGCCAGAGCCCTAGAATGGAGAGTTGCGTCACTCCCGTTCACTTCATGGGGCCAGGTCTTCTACGCACACATCTATTGGCGTATAGTGACAAACGGCCAACCGGAAGTTTACAAAATGCATTGAAGTCTATGAGGTGTAAAGTGACAATGAACCACGTGACCAGCGCTGTTTCTGACACCGCGGTGACACCACTCTCTGATTATACTGCTCTGGCCCTGGCCATACAAACAGACACAAATTGACCAATGACAGTCCGGACAGACACAGGACAAACAGATAAAGCAAGATGTAGGAGCGGTTAGCGAAGAAAAGAACACTTGGTACCGTCTAACAACCTTTAACAAATAACAGATGATTACTAATTATATCAGATTGGGGATGTTCTCCAAGACACACTGGTACCAATCAGGAAAAAAACACAAAATACTTCTTTCAATTGTGTGTGCAGCATTGTTAGTTAAATTCTTTCAATATGCTGACCTCAGTCGGCACCAGTCGGGGTAAGCTAGATGTGTATGGCCACTGGCTCATGCACACGCTGATGAAGTCACAGATCCTCCAGGCTCCCTCTGCTCTGCTTTCATTAGAAACTCATTGTACGTATAATTGAAAAATATATATGCATGACCATCTCTGAGGCAATGACAGTCCTTCGTTAATTCCAGCATTTCTCAAGATCATTTCTCCTTCTCTGGAGATACAAGTTTTGTCCATCGATCATGACGCAAGGTTTCCGAGATGTTTCTCTGAGAAGAGCATTCAGTGACCACTGAAAATGTGCAAAAGGTCACCAGGGACATAAGATGAGTCATGAGTCGACTCATGACTGTACAATGCAGTTTCTGAAAAAAAGAAGAAAAAGAAAAGTGCAAGGCTTCCGTCAACAGGGACATTAAACTGCCGCTTGAGTATACCCACAGGGACCAGCATTGAATGACCGCCGGTATGGCGTGCGTGTAACCCCTAGAGCACAGGAGAGTCACAAACCTCTATCATCACTGTCACCCAAGAGGGGAAGCTGATACAGGCACCAGGGTCTAGTTTGGATTACACAGACAGGAATCATTGTGTGTGTGAAGAAGAGACAAATGTGCTATTAGGCTTTTTGTCTCCACTGGAATTGCTGTTGCATGTGCAGGGACAAATGTGCCATTAGCTTGTGTGCTTCCCTCCAGAGACTTGGCATGCATCAACAGCAAAGTGGAAGACCCAACGCAATAAGTGTGAATGTTTTCCCTACACCACGTGTATTTATTTCTATTTCTGGTCTCATATGAAGGCAAGGCAAAAGAAATAGGTTGCCTTAAAAACATGGGAGTCTGGGGAAATCAAACATTGACAGTATAAAAACACATTTTGATCATACAGACTGATTGGTGGTGCACTTCTCAAGGCAATGTTTGTGCATTGGATGGAAATTGAGGGAACAAGGAGAACATTCTGGACATAGAAAACAACTTTTGCAGGAGCACTGGTATGTTTTTAGAATTTCTTTTGGCTCCAACACACCATGAGGAAAGTGACAGGTACAAAAAACACGATTTAAAATAATTGCCATCTTGTAGAGATGTTGTTTAAACAACTGTGCAATTTTGCAATCATGCATTATTTTCCTCGTTAAGGATACATTGTGCTATCCAGAGAGCTTGAATTTCTTTGACATACTGTGTGCCTAGTGGTGTTTGAGGGCTGAAACAATTGATTTGGCGTCGTCATCAATAAAAAGCTTTCACAGATTATTTTAGTAGCAATGGGTTGTTTACATACAGCAGGTGTAGGTCAGAAGAAGTGGACTCCTATTCGGCATAATGACTCTTTCGGAAGAATGCCTTTTTATCCAGCAACAGGTCACCACGTTTGTGAGGCTATTGATGCAAAATGTATGTCTTGAGCAACTACAACACAGCCCACAGTTTAACAATCATTCCATGGTCAAGCAGGTGGAAAGTAAAGCACATAGCAGGCTTGGGAAAACAGGTGAACCAGTGCAAAGTGCAGCCAACAGCATGACGGGTGGGGTGTGGCGACAGATGTTTGGTATTTTCCGCACAGGAGTATTGTGGAACACCTGCGGCAAAGTGGCAAGGTGGGTTGGACGAGGCTGAATATATTGTAAGTGGATGTTTTGCAGGTGGATTCAATTATGACCAATCAAATGATCGCTTTTCATTATCTTTAAGAGCAGTGCACTGTGCTTAGTGCAAGGGCATACTGGTAATGTTTTCACAGTGTCATGGAAGGAAAGCTTCTGAAATGTAATTTATCCCAAGAGTAAACTGATGTCCTTGTGCAGAAGGTGCAGCGTCGCCGAGACGCCAACAACAAATCTACAGCACCTCAAACAGACTGTCAAGAGCAGATGATGTAAAATTATCTTGGAGGGAAACAACAAATGCATTTAATACACCTGACACTGGTTCTATTGCATGAGAAGAAGTGTTGTGAAGCCCAGTTTATAAACACAATTCATATTCGCCAAATAAACTAAACAGACAGACATCCGCAAAATGACTGGTGTGCAGAACGCAGACAGCATCAATGTGTCCATGAGAAATGTTTATAAAATAAAGTTGCTATGCTCCGAGTATATGCTTTGAGTACACCAGACTTTGAAAGACTTTATTGTCATACTTTATTTATAGGACAGTAGACTGATAGGAAATGGGGAGAGAGATGGGGAGCGATACGCAGCAAAGGTTGAAGGGAGCAAGGAATCGAACCAGCAACCCGCTGTCAGGCTACACTAAGTCTATGTGGTATGTGCCTGGACCGGTAGGCCAGCGGGCACCCGCATCTACTCCTCATTTTAACCACAACATAAGCAGCTTAAGAAATGTTTCAATGATGTCTGACACGTAAGAGACAACAACGTTATCTAGTTGACCAGTCATGATGGAGAAAACCGTTTTCTCAACGCGTTATGGCGCACAACAGTGTTGTTGGATACAAGCATTTATAGAATATTATGTAAATTATGTTGAATAATCTATAAATCTGGCAGATAAGAATCACATTATCCAAAACAATGTTTAATCTCAGTGGCGAAATTAGACCTTATTCCCCATGGGTTTTCGGATCAAGGGGGCCCGGGTCTGTTGTCTTTGCGCGATTTAAGCGCAAACTATAATGATTAGCCCTAATATATTGGAAATTACTAAATACATATAATATCCTAGTAGGAATTTATGTAGATATGGGTGCATTGGGCGTATATCTTTATTTAGGCCTATTAAAAACACATTTCATTTTCGCCACTAGGGGGGGCCCTTGGGTTTTTAAAACCCAAAAACCCTGTCAAATTACGCTTGTGTTTAATCTGTTTAAGTTCAAGTGGTGCAATGTAACTCTGGTATAACACACATTGTACATGCACATTGTATGTATGGTATGTAATATGTATTACACAGCTTCTACTAACTAAATTAATAATTTTACATAAAATATTGATTTAAAAAAATACTTTGTTAGCTTAGCTTACAAGTTTCCATTTCCATACCAACGTAAACAGAGGCAGAGGAGAAGTCTATTGAGAATTGTTCTGCTATTGAGAAATAACAGACCACAGAATGTCATGATTAATATTCAACAAAGCTGTGTGTAATAATCAACAGTAATCACTGTCAATGTGCCGTGTTAGCCATGTGGTGCATTTTCAACCATAGTCCCTGGACTGCAAACTCACCCTCTGAACACTAGGGAGAAAATGCCAACAACACAGAAGGCCCAAGTCAGGTTGCTTTCAGGGCCTTCCACAGCGCTAAAACTACTTTTGAGGCAAATCAGGCAACAATGCAAAAATAAATACATTTGCTTATCTCTCAGTGCACTTCTGGGGTTTATTCAAAAGTCAATTGTGTAGTATAAAATTGCATCACAATATGATACACCTAATGAATATATTACATTCATCAAGTAAAGTGGCATTTATTTCTTGATCCATAAGACTGATGTGAAAAAACCCAAATGAAACTAATAGAGCCAGAGTGCAGACGGCTGAAATACCATGAGCCCTGTAAATGGAGATTACAATTTGATTTTAATAAGGTGAACAGGACCTATGCGGCAGATGAATACAGCCCTCAAAGAAGTCATGATGCTGTTACCAAGGGAGCAAGTTGTCCCGGTAACCCGGAGACAGCGACTCACTAGGATATCAATCACTGTTTGTGCATTCAATCTGCAGACCCCTGCATCACCACAGGTCATGCGCAATGGCAGGAAACGAGGGACGAGACGGGGGCAGCGTGGAGAAATGGCCATTCTGAATGTCAAACGGGTAGATTTGAGGAACGCGTGCCGCATACAGGGAGCATAACGTCGTTGTCGAGTGGAAACCCTGTATGTCCAAAACCGTTCGTTTTGTGTTTATCATTTTAAAAAGTGAAAATAGCTAATCTACAAGCACACAACGCCTCGCGAGTGCTTGTAGATCTGCTGTTTTCACCACTTTTGTGTGACGGCCTTGTATGATGAAGCAGAGCTTTACTTTGGAAAAAAACTTTCAAATTTGAAACTTGGAGATACAAGGTTTCTGCCCGACAGTGACGATAAACTGCAGAGTCAATTTATCAAAGTGGGATTGCTGCTGTTGCGAGAAGGCCATTTTGTGGATGTGGTGTCGGCCCTGTTTCACTGTCTGTTTGCAGTCTTTGGACTGGTGAGCTGTTCTTCTTCGCCCCCTGTTTAACGCCGCTACTCAACACTGCACTTGTCACAAGCACACAGGCTGAACCACAGGGCACGTTTTCTGTTTTTGTTTTGCTTTACACTGGTGTCTGGTGGGGCTCAAAAGGGCATTTCTCTTGATGGGAAAATATTAAACATATGTTTGGAGCTTGGACTTCATGATCAGTCCAGCGGTTTGTGAGATTAACTCTAATCAAACAGACACAGACAGCTACATACTCTTGTACATGGCAGGTCTCCTGCAGAGCCACATCGAGAATGAAAAATAGAAAAGAAAAATGAAATCTGCAACG
Organism: Nannobrachium achirus; assembly: GCF_963921795.1. NCBI lineage: Eukaryota > Metazoa > Chordata > Actinopteri > Myctophiformes > Myctophidae > Nannobrachium > Nannobrachium achirus. The sequence continues at coordinate 53,690,587 of NC_137815.1, read as the reverse complement.
TGACCTTGATGAAGAGATCAGCCGTTGAGTTTGGCGGACAAACACAACCACAACTGTGGTGACAGTGCGTGCAGCACATCTCTTTTTTTGTTGTATAATGCATTTCTATTAACTCCAGTGGCCTTCAAAAGGAGCCTCCCCGGAGTTTGTATCCCCGTCTTTTTTTGCTAACAGCGCAGCATATTACTCTCTCCTACTGAGACAACGGCACAAAAATGAGAGCCAACCTCTTTCGTCAATAGCCTCTTTTGCAACTTCATTTAGGCGCAGAAGGGACATGTTGTGCATGATGCAATGACAAACCGGAGCACATAATCTCCCATCTACGCCTACACATTCAGGATACAGCTCAGGGGGACTAGGATCAATTTAGAAAGATTTGTCACAGGAAGGGGGGAAACAGAGAAAAAGCAACGAAAAAAGAAGTGCGTGTGTTAAAGAAAGCGCCGGAAAGATATATGTGTGTGTGTGTGTGTGTGTGTGTGAGTGTGTGTGTGTGTGTGTGTGTGTGTGTGTGTGTGTGTGTGTGAGAGAGAGAGAGAGAGAGAGAGAGAGAGAGAGAGGAGAGAGAGAGGCGACTAAACCCACAGAACAAATTGCTGCACTTTTGGTTAAGTGCCTCTTAGAAGAAGCATCACTCTGCTCTTTGTGATATCAAATTCTTGTAGCTCACAGTGCATTCCTCTGGATCTCACAATACAGTAAAAACTGCAGTTATGATCAATATCCCCAGTTATAACGCCTAACTCATAGCACAAGAAGCATTAAGTGTGTGTGTGTCTATTGTATTGTATTGCACTATAGTGTAGTGTAGTGTAGTGTAGTGTAGTGTAGTGTAGTGTAGTGTAGTGTAGTGTAGTGCCCTACAAAGCCAAAGTAGTAACTGCAGTAACTATGAGGAAAAAGATGTACTGGTCAGCCAAATGAGATATCGGCATATAAGTGATATTACAATAATTGAATATCTGTTCTTATGGTAATTGTTTATCCCCCAGAATCACAAAGGCTAATTTGACGTTTGGGATACTCAAATAAAGTTGGTGTGTCCAAAAAACTAAGTTACTGCACTTTAGCTTTGTAGGGCAGAGTGTGGCCATAGTCTCATGGTACCAAGAAGACCCTAGCATCCATTGGGCATCCATATTCAGTCAACCGAGTGGTAGAGGAGCAGAGCTTCATGCTGTGGAGATAAAACACAAGCTGTGTTTTTGAGTGACCGTGTTCTCCCCAGTGAATTGATTCCTCTCTTAGTCTCGGCTGGGTGCTGACAGTAGACCAATCCACCTGTTAGCCCGGAACCTCCTCACCTTTACCAATCTGGCTTCAGAGCAGAGGGGGGCCTAATCCGCCATTGGATATCGCATCAAAGGGCGAGTGGAGTGGAATTTGTTCAGCACTCAAGGGCCAAGCAGACTGGTGCAGGGGGAGGGGATTGAGGAGGGGGTAAAAATCTATGTGGCGCGGCGATTTATCAGCACGGTGGCAAGGATTAAAAGACTGCCAGGGCCCCCTGCCCGCATTGCCAACCTACTGCCTGCGTGCTTTGTTTCAGCAGCTTTTAAACCCCCTCTGTCTCTCAAGATGTGCGCCATCACTTCAATAGAATTATGCCTCTTTCTCACCCACATTGGGGCAGAAGGAAATTAATGGCAGCGAGGCGAAAGTAGCTTCTACGATTCATTGATACAAATCACCTCTATCAAGGTACACAGGCATGCTGGTGAGGCAGCGTCTCTGTTAGATAACTCAACCTTTACCATCAAGCGAAGGAGAAAAGGGACACACTCAAACCCAATTATCAGGTTTGTTTTGTGACGAGGGGCTGGACCACATGACAGTACAGAGGGAAAGAAAAGTCAATGCTTAGCACTCTCATTTTCTATTTCTCCTACACAGGCACACGCACTACAGTAGCGAACCCTTTGTACTGTGTGTGGAATTGCATTCCTGTTCACTTAAAAATCCCCATAAAGTAACTACTAAGCTTGGCACCAGCATTATTCATTGCAAGGGTGGGTGAGAAAGAGGCTTGGTGTGCGTACAGCACGCGCACACGCGCGCATGTGTGTGCGCGCGCGCGTGCGTGCGCGCGTGCGTGCGTGCGTGCGTGCGTGTGTGTGTGTGTGTGTGTGAATGAGCATGCACGCACACCCGTGCATGTGCATGTGCATGTGAAGGGGAGGGACGACTGTTAAGCAGACCTGTATTAAAAATACACCCAGAAGCCAGCTGTCCCAGCCAGTGCTCTTATGTGAACTCTGATTAGGGAGGCAGGCTTGTATCCCAAATCCGAAACTGAAACAAATTAAAGAGGATTAAAGCCCAAATAAGTGATTTCTGACTATCATGGGGTTAGTGGACCTCAAAACAAGACAGTCTAATAATGGTATAGCTCTATTTCCTTTTGCCAAATGTAAATAATGTGGCAATCCTTACACTAGTAAGACGCCTCAGGGCGACATGTGACCGCGCCAGTTCTTGGCCATCTGGCCAGTGATGTATATCGGACCAGTTACCCATATATGGAGATTCATGTACTGTATATAGTACATCCCATTTATGCCCATACATGGAGATCCCTGCCTGAACCAGCCGCACAGATATGGGCTGTCTTCCCATATGAGGCCTTCCCATATGAAGTCCTGTTAGATATGGGCTTAATATTGATGTCATCAGGGATCTCCATAAATGAGCATAAAAGGGATTCTGTTAGAGTGGTTCCCATGACATCACAACATACAATATGTTATGCCCATACATGGAAATCCCTATCTGAACCAGCCACACAGATATGGCTTGCACATGTCATTGTCTCGGCCATCTGGCCAGTGATATACTATATATCGATGACATCAGGGATATTCATATATGGGCATAAAAGGGATTCTGGGGAATAGGCCTACCCATATACTGTAGGGACTTTTACATAGGTGATGTCACCTGTGGTATTACCTGTGATGTCACAGTGATGTGTCAAGGGAACCGGGACTGTAAAAATGTGTACACACACACACACGCACGCATGCACGCACGCACGCACGCACGCACGCACGCACGCACGCACGCACGCACGCACGCACACACACACGGAGACAAGCTGTGAAATTTCTCATGGTAAACTGCGACCTTCGGTCGCAACTAAGAGAATTGCTGGATTTTTATTTTTATTTAACAAGCTATGAATTTCTCACTACTTTCACTATAGCAGCTCATTCCTTGTACAGGAGGAAATGTACGAGGGTTTGTGCTGTTTGATGGACCGCCAAAAAAGAAACAATGGGGCTGATTTATAGAGCAATAGACTGCACAGCTGAAAGTTTTTTGTGATAATCAGTGCTTCTCATTACAGAGGGTCATTTCATTCAAGGTTATTATCAATAATATTACTTATTTTAGGTCTTTAAGTAATTTTTTCATATCGCACACGGACAGATTATAAGGTTATGAATTAGGCTTCAGAGCCATGTGGCTCCCCTTCACTCTTTCTGTAATAGTGTATAGTCCTGCTGGCCCAAAAAACTGTGACCTTCATGACAAGTTCTGGCTTTAGGTTGCAGGTGCACTGCAGGAAAGACATGAGGTCACATAGAGAGAGGAAGGATTTTGAAAGATGTGGTTACAGCACATGGAAAACAATATTCAGTGAAAATAATAGCAAATGAATCAGTCATATAGGCCTACCGGTATATCAATCTTGTCATCGTACTTTTGGCTGCAAGCCTATTAGTCAACTTTGTTTTGCCTGGGAAATGCAAATTGCGTATTAATCAGTCAAAATTCGTGACACGCAGCTTAGCGTGACATGGTTGACAATTGTTATATTGTCAGCAGGTTTTTTTTTTTTTCACATGCAGCAGCATGTTTCAAAATAGGACGTTTTTACATGATCTGCAGCACACCCTGGATTACTGGCTGACCAGGCCCTAATCCACACATAAACAAAGGTAGAGCACTGTTACGTAAATGTATGTGCTGGGAGGATGTCTCAAATGGGCTCTATGAGCCATATTTGAAAGAAATTGGGCCTCTTTCTTACTTTCATTACCAATGATAATAATGAAGGCTCTGTTCCATTTAGTGTAGCACAGTGGTTCCCAAACTTGCTCAATTTAAGGACCTTCATAACTCTGAGAGAGTTATGGGCCCAATTGGTTCCATTTGTACACTCAGAGTTACACACCCTCAAGAAGCCATTTGGAACCCCTTCAAGGAACCATGAGGGTCCCTGGACCCCAATTAGAGACCCACCGGTGTAGCAGTGTTTCATGTGAGCCAACATGTACATTATCAGCACCCTGACTCTGTTTGACCAGAATGGAACAGACCCTTCATTAGTATCATTGAGTAACACCTGTGAAGGGAATTGGAGGCCCAATTTATTTCCAATATGTTATGGCTGCTGTGCATTTAGCTCCATTTGGAACACCTTACTCTCCGCTATTAGCTCCGAGATGAAGTTCTGCTGCACTGGACCCTGGCAGAAGTCGGTCCGGTGAAATGATTACCTTTTTTCACACATCGTATCTAAAAATCTGTAAGCAAACAGATGTTTGCAATATAGTCGTACAGTACAATTTAAGTGATCTCATCTCGAAGCTAATATCAGAGAGTGAGGTTCCAAACGGAGCTACTGTGCATAGATACCTATTTTCTCCCGCGAGGGTATTTTCAGCCCAACCCAGCTGATTTGCTGCCCACAAGGAGCGTGTGAGCAATTAGGGGTTAAGAGTCAAACAAGGGCTCTGGTTCCCCAGGCAGAAACTGTACAACATGTATATTCTATTGTCTCCGCCAGGCCGCGGAGACTACCTGTATATGTTCGCCCCCGTCCGTCCGTGCTTGTGTGAGTATCCGTGCGCCTGTGAGCAGCTAAAGTCCGGCACCATTGGACCGATTTGTGTGAAACCCTGGAGGCCAAAATCTCGGCCCCAGATTTTTCACATCGGCCTATTATAGCGCCACCAGGTGTGTATGTATATATATATATATATATATATATATATATATATATATATATATATATATAATATATATATATATATTGGCTAAGATTGGCTTGCAGGAGTGAACAAAATGCCTCAAATCATGAGCGTCCGATTGCTGTGAAACTTTGCATGCATATCCCCAGTAGGCCAAGGAAGAAATACTCGCACCAACATGAAGCAAATTTTTTAAATTTGCTTCATGTTGGTGTTAAAACAGGCTGATTTAAGCTTTGGCCTCTAAAACCGTAGGTCATACGATAAAAAAAAATAGCTTTCATTTGGATTCATTGGATCATAAAGAGAAGTTTTCTGGCATGTTGCGTTTTTTTCTAATTTCCTATGATATATTTTGTCTAAAACTCATATTATCTCTGGGATCATGTGATCAAGATGTATGATTTTGTTTTGTTGTGTTAAATTTTTTAGATCCCACTCCAAGTGGCTATAACCTAAGTTTGTGGGCCCTGGGTTGGCAACCCGGCCTGGCGGAGGAGACCTGTGCTCCTAGGAGCACACTTTTATATTTTTCCCATGTTTGCACCACTCATGAATCGGGGCAAAATAGAGTCACGTTACGTTCCAAGTGTCTGCAAGTTTACCACTACACTACACTACACAACACACATTTACCACGTACTTAAACAATTGGGTGGACAGCAACACTCAATCCTATTTATTATCGTAAAATATTATCACAAAAAAATGTGCACACAAGCAGAAAAGTTATGACATGAAATGGCCATAGGCTGAACAGGGCTGCGTTCCGATGATAAAAGTGACAGTGAAATTGCTCCATCGTGGTTACCAGCAATGTATGACTTTCCTCTCTGTTCAAGCCAGTGTGTTACTATGATGGACGTCAATGCCAGCCCACTGCCCAACCGTCCCTCCCCTTCCCCATGCTGTTTTGACTGGCTTTGACTGAACCAAGGACATTCTGGCTGATTATTCAGAGGCCAGGGTAATTGTCTTTCAACGTGTCGTGTCCCGCCCCCCCCCAGGTACAGTCATACCGAACATTCATCAGCCTTCATTAACTCTGGTGACACATGTATAATTCCACTGTCATTTTACCTGCCAGTCCTGTGTCCCCTCCCACTGTTATCTAGTCAGCAGGTATAGGCCATGTGAAGAGCAACTCTGTCCTGCGGCTAGGGCTGCGTTATATGATATAAAAAATATATAAAACTTTTGCCTCAATTTCGATGAATTCATGATTCTTTTTTCATGCTTTTTTGCTCTCTGACAAGGTCTGTTCTGTAAATAGGCCTATATGGGTGTAACAGTTAATCGACACTAACTGATTTAATACATTTTAATATAATCTATAAAAAATACCTGCAGATCTTCAAACTCATGGGAGCTTGTAGATTATTTTCTCTATTTTTACACAAAGTTGTTGTGCAACAAAGTATAATATAGGGCTTAAGTGGTTAATGAGACTAACTGATTTACTTGAATCAAAATAATAATCAGAATTTTCTTTTGAGCTCAAAACCCCAGGAGAATGTATTTTGGTTCACTCAATATCCTGCGTCTGTGCAATGTTTTACAACAAATACGTGACTTTTTAAATCACTTTCCAAACAAAGCAGGCACACTGACAGCTGGAGGCTGGTGAATTGCTCTGGAGCGAGCCGCTATAGTCAAGCAAGTGCCCGCGGTCGCGGTGAGTAGCTGATGGACAGCCTTGCGCATCGGCCGAGTCTGCCGTCCGAGTTGAAAGCTTGATTCTGATTGGTCAATCGCTGAATTCAGCTGTGTGTTATTTCTGGATAATGAGCTCTATAACAGACCGCTGTCTAATCAAAGGTTTAGAGCACTGCTTGAATGTTATGCTGTATCCAACATGACAGCCATGTAAACAAACACACAATGTCATTTACAACTAAACGTTGTTCTCAAGAATGCTTTTGAAAACATTTGAAGCGAGAAATATATGAGCAGTAACCGCAAATGTATTATATTTGATCAACACTTCTTTGTTTTCCGAGGCAACATGGAGGACGGCCAGCGCAACACTTATGGAATACTTTCATACCGTAAGAAAGGAAATACTTTGTTTTGTTGTTACTTTTGGGTTCATTAATTAATTAATTTATTTGTTAAGTAGCCATGTAAAAAGCGGCATAAGGCACCTAAGTCAGTGCCTAATCACCCTGTCTGGATTTATTTCTCAATAATGACCAGTGACCCGGTAATTATCCCTTGCATAGTGGATAATGCAATGCACAGTATGGAAAAATCCATTGCTACCAAGAGCATCATGATGAATTTCATTTAACACTTGATTGAACCCACATGGATGGTGCTGTACAGTACACATCAACTTCCCCAACAGATAATTAAATAAATATGTTTTTTCTATCTGCCTTATTGTCAGTTTAGTTTTACATTGCCCATGTTTGCAAATGGAGAGGGGGAAGCTCTGTGGCCGTTTTGGGAAGCCTGCTTTTAATACATCTATGGTGGGTGTTAAAAGAGCACGTTATTTATAATTTCTACCCAACAGGGTAATTAGTTTATTAAAACCTCGGCACATGGGTTCACAGGGGTAATTAGTTTATGAAAACTTTAGGACATTGAGTTCCAAATACTTGTCCAGCCTGCTTCTCTAGGTGCAACCACAATGAAGGGTTGTGCTTCAACGTTCTTAAACAACAGTTCCTAAAGACTGGGGAGAGCAGCACTGCAGAACAAACTAACATTTCCATTTAATTTGGGCTTCTCACAGTACTGTATTCGGTATGAAATTATTAATACATGAGATGTTGTCAAATTGTGCTTTTTGTTAAAAAAAAAAAGGTTTAAAAAACAAAGTCACGGAAATGTTTGCCAGTGAAGCAGACAGTCTGTCAGCAGATGTTTGTTAATCCTGTTCATCCTGATTGATGTTTTCTTCAATTCCAATTGACAAACATTTAATAGTTCATGTTAAATGTATAGACCTACCGGTAATGTACTGTAGGCTATAATGTGTAATGTAAAGTTTATTTTTTGTTAAAATGGATACAAAATTTAAAATAAATTGGCCAATGCCCGTTGGGAAAAATGCAAGCTGAGAATGCATGCTCCACAGGTTATGCAATGCTTGTATTACCCTTTGTCAGAGTAGCCCACCCGTTGCGCCCATCTGTCTGTCTGTGTCCCTTTTATGCCCATGTATGGAGATATCTGTATCTGTCTGTTTGTGTCCCATGTATGCCTTGTAGTCCAGTCATTTTAGGGTTAGACCTAGAACAAATTGCAATAGTAGCAAACTCAACTGATTTTGTATCCTCATTATGTCCTTAGTGAGGGAAAAAAAGTCCCAAGGAATCCCACCGGGGCAAAGTTTTGAAAACGACCTACCTACCTTCAATTACTATACACTACAATATAACGGAAAAAATGACTGAAAAAAAATCTGCTTTAAGTGGGATATGAGGGGTCAAACTAGGTGTTTTTAATTATTCTGAATCCATTGCAAGCATTTGTTTTGCATGAAAAACATTCCTTGGGCTAAAAACGGACCCCAAAAGACTGAAAATTGATGAAAATTGATGAAAATTGACGTTTTGAGTGGCCATTTCTGGCCCAAGGAATGTGTTTCATGCAAAACAAATGATTGCAATGGATTCAGAATAATTAAAAACCCCTAGTTTGACCCCTCATATCCCACTTAAAGCAGATTTTTTTTCAGTAACTTTTTCCTTTATATTGTAGTGTATAGTAAGTGAAGGTAGATAGGTCGTTTTCAAAACTTTGCCCCGGTGGGATTCCTTGGGACTTTTTTTCCCTCACTAAGGACATATTGAGGATACAAAATCAGTTGAGTTTGCTACTATTGCAATTTGTTCCAGGTTTGGCCTAATTTTGGCCTAAAATGACTGGACTATTGTTGAAATCTCGTCTCTCGCAGGGCTTCCGTAATGCAAGCGAGAGACAAGATTCCAACGGGAATTCAAAGTTCACGGCTTTACAAAGTTACAAATGTTCGCTTAAAAAATACATATATTCAAAGATTTGCACACATTTTCACGACTTTTCAAAAATAGCAGATATACACAGAAGGAGCGAATACACTTCCCGGCACCGAGTGCCGCGCTGCGAGCTTGCATATCTGCTATTTTTCAATAGCTAAAGTATAAAATAATTAAGGCCTCTCCACCACCTTGGGCCCTAGTAACTCAGTCCCACTTTCCTACCCCTTGATGACCAAAAAGATACTTTTAAAAGGTAGGAAAGCCGTTTTACCTCGAAATTCTCCTGTAAAAAACCAACCAGGTCTGTGCATTTCTTTGGTCAAAGTTGATCCCATGGCAAAGCGCCAGTGCTCGCCCAGCAGTCTGTTGTCATGCAGGAGGATACGTGCACGCGCACATGTGGGCGACCTCGCCGCTTCTCGCCCTTAGGGTGTCTTACTGGTAGATTGGTAACAATAAATGTATCGTTCAGGAATTGGTATTGAAGTCAGGTTATTGGTACCAGTATCGAAGGTTATGTGACGATACTCAGCCTGATAATGTTATAGCCTATTGTTCAAGTCTCAGCTAAAGCTTTCAGTAGTTTTTGCCACAATAGTACCCATCATACATCCAATCTCCCAGCTTCCATTATCTCCCCCAGTCATTTCACTAAGCAACCACTTCTGTATGCCTTAATGTCCCATTTCTATGTCTCCTTCTTTAGGCTGATGGATCGCAATCCTGTTATGAAAAAATACATGGCAGCACAGGGAATGACTGAAAAGGATTAGAGTATGGAGAGAATGGGAAGAGAGGTAAAGACACAGAGAGAGAGAGAGAGAGAGAGAGAGAGAGAGAGAGAGAGAGAGAGAGAGAGGCAGAGAGAGAGAGAGAGAGAGAGAGAGAGAGAGTACTGAGAGAAAGAGTGCTGTCCCTGCGACTGGTTGACTGGAGTGAGGGGAAGTAGCGGAGGCATTGGTATTCAAGGCTGGCCCTCCACTTTGGATCTCCTTCGGCACTTGGCCGCAGTCAACAGCAGCCCTGACACACGTACGTCTCTGCCTCACACTGTTAGTAAAAGAGCCACTGTGTTAATTGGGCTAAACTGCGTGAGGGAGGGGAGGGGAAATTAATGCATGGCTGTAAACAGGCATGGGTGAATCACATCTGTCTGGTTAGCAAGATCAAAGAAGACGCATAGTGTCTCTCCCTGTAATGCTTTATTTCCTGTGCACATCTGGTGAACTGGGCAGCTTGCACAGCTAAATCAAATTCACTATACCCTCTACATGGCATCAGTGTTGTACAAGTATTCACTTTCTATCAATATTCCCTGTGTTTTGCAAGAAGTCACCGTCATTTATGGTTTCTTTTATAAGAGCAATACAAATCTTGTAGATCATTTTTTTGGAAAGATCTTTGAATATATTCTTTAAAGGACAACTTTGTTTTCATGTTCATGGGTTCATGTTTTAGAATTTAATTAGAGAAAATAAAAGATGTGTTATTATATATATATATATATATATATATATATATATATATTTTTTTTTTTTTTTTTTTTTTTTTTCATTTGCTGCTTTCTATCGTTTTAGCGATGTTAGCGTATTTGATTTCAGTGGGTGGACAAATATCTAAATATGTCTCTTCCCGCTTCCCATTCCCAAGTTGCACCGCAATCTTTCATGGGCAGACGCGACTTTACTGTAAATAGTAGGCCTAATAAAGAAATCGCCATGTTATTGTGTCTAAAAATACATATTTAGCCACTTGTACGCATGCCCCCGCCCATGAAATCAAAATCACGGTGGAGAGTTACCTTATAGGAGTAGTTAACCCACAAAATGTATTTTTTTCTATTGATTAGTCATGCCATGGAGAATTGAGTTCAATAATAGTTTTGTGTATTTGTTGCATTCCTAAGACAAAACATTAATTATAGTAGGCCTAAATTTACCCCCATTGATTCTAGATGGGGACCCAATTCTCATCCCCATTCAGAATCAATGGGGGTAAATTTACTTTAATACGTGTGTGTGTGTGTGTGTGTGTGTGTGTGTGTGTGTGTGTGTGTGTGTGTGTGTGTGTGTGTGTGTGTGTGTGTGTGTGTGTGTGTGTGTGTGTGTGTGTGTGTGTGCATGTGTGTAGGTGCGTGTGTGTGTGTGTTTATGCACATATTAGGGAATTGAAAAAAAGAAAAAGAAAACGTGACTGATAAGACTTCTATATTGATACAAATCAAATCAGTGTTAATTGCTTCTTATACCACAGGTGGCACCACTAGGCCAATCAATCCCAATTAAAAATAAATCACCATCATAACTTAACTAATAATGATTCAGGGATACTTGAGTCATTGTTTTCATATTAAGCTGGGACATAATTGTAATTAATGAATGAGGCTATTGTGTTGATTGCAGCAGAACTGCATAATGACATGTCTTATCTCTCCGGGGACCTCACTAACACTGGAAAATGCACAGCTAAGGTTGAAAAGGTTGGGTCTTGTAATGCAATCCTTGTCTAGTACAATGCTGCTATACACACTGCAATATACTGTATCCCACTAGCACTGCACAGGAAAATAAGGAAACAAGTGCCTATATAGTAATCAACCGTGCTCAAAAGACTGTCTGGGAGATGCAAGCTAATTCCCTTCATGTAAGTTTGTATGGTATGGTACTGTATGTCATCATACAGTATCTCACACATATTATATAGTAACATGTTTTTGTATCATATTCATTGTATTATCATACAAGCATCCTCTATCATGACACGACTTACACACAGTCTGCTGAATGCTGAGTCTGTACTGCTACTGTGTGCCAATGAATAATATTGATTTGACGTTGAAAGCTAGACCTCTATGCAGAAAAGAGTGCCAATACAGTATTGTGACAGGCCTGAATGCATGCATTGACCACAGGAAAGAAAACCTTCTTTGCACCACTGACAATGATTCAGTTTGCCCTGAACCGATAAAACAGTCCATTCTTGATAAACGTGCATGTTTTACGCGTTTTTTGATTATTTCCAGGCTAATACAGTTTAACTGTGCAGTACCAATTACCACTGTGGCAAAGAGGGGGAAAGAACATTTTGTCGTCAAACCTGTTCTGCCAATTCAAACAAATCTTTCAAAGAGAAATATTGACAGAGTTAATGTTGCAGCATGAAAGAAAAATGTGAAAAGAAGCCTGAGAATAAATTACTTTGGGAATTAACACACAATAATTGCGTGATGGCACGATAAAAATGAAAATTGTCACACTCTGGACAGCTCAAACCGCTCAATTCTTATTATGTCCCATACTTTGGGGAGAGGGGCAGTAAACCGGTCAATAAAAGCAGCTTAAAAGTTTTCTTTACAACAACTTAAAAAGACAATATTCTTTCTGACAGCTCCTTTCACGCCTGTGAGAAGGCAATAATAGTGTGTAGCGAGTGTGATGAGGGGATTTCAGCTGCAGGAGACAGGTACATGTGTCACACAGATAGTGGCTGCTAAACGCTTGGCTACTTTTTTCTGCTTACTCTCCCAACTGTTTTGTGTTTCTGCAGGCAATTATTTATCTATTTTCTCTATTTCGCACATCAAAACATAATTCAATTTGTTTCAAACACGTCTGCCAAAAAACAAACATCAAAATACAGTCACCTGTAAATAACCAGAGACTGCATGCAACCAAATTAATGTTTTTATTATTATTTTTTTGTATTGCAAGCAAGGTCATAATCCTGACTTGGGTGTTCCAGCATAGCATTGGCTCATCACTAACCAGTGTGACAGACAGGGGGCGCATAGCGTGTTCCGACATCTCATTCTACGTTGCGTTCGTCCGACTCTCCCCCTTGACTAAGGTGCCGGCTACATGAAGCTGGATATTTCTGAATCTAGACATTTTTTGGTGCTGTTGGGGCTTGCAGCCACACGAAGCTGGATATTTCGACCGCAAAGCTGGATATTTTTTAAACCGGATAAATAAGTGGAGAGATTGAAAAATATCCAATTCACTGGATCCGTGTAGACATGGAACCCCAGGAACCCGGATATCTCTGAAGACTTTCTGTGTGTGTGCTTGTTAGACCTAGATATCTTTGTCGTGTGAACCTAGATATTTTTCTATGTGGATATCTGAAAAACCGGGATATATGAAATATCCAGCTCCGTGTGCTGTGGACCTAGATATTTTTCTATGTGGATATCTGAAAAACCGGGATATATGAAATATCCAGCTCCCTATCTCTAACCCTAACCCTAACCACATGCCGGACTAATGAGATGTCAGACATTTGTAATGCTCCGATATACAGGCACTCTGCCCTGGACACCAGACAATGCAACAAAAATGTGTTTATTTAATGTACATGACTGTCAATTATGAGGACCACAATGGAATAATAAGTCCTGGAATTATTGTGTTATCCTCCTGTTTTTCTTTTCGAATAAACAAAACAAAACAAGTACCTAACTCATTATCCATCTTACCTTTAATTAGATTGCTTTCAAATTGCTCCCCTATTATATCCTTCAGTAGGTTAACAAAATGTGGTATAAATGGATGACAGCAAAGCAACAGAGCACAGTAGGCATTTTGTATAATATTTAGTGTAATGAAGAAGTTGCCAGCACTCAAGGAATCTCCTTTTAAAAGGTTTCATTTACCTCTCGGGACAATGAAAAACTGACGCGTTTCGACCTAGTTGGTCTTCTATAACGCTGACGAAGACCAACTAGGCCGAAACGCGTCGTTTTTCATTGTCCTGAGAGGTAAATAAAACCTTTTAAAAGGAGATTCCTTGAGTGCTGGCAACTTTTCATTGTTTATGTTCTTTTGAGCCGTGCACTGAAAAGACTATCTAAATTGGAGTGTTGCGGGCTTTCTGCTCTGTTGCAGGCTTCTTTCTCTATAATATTTACTGTTAAATCTTTTGTTCAAACTTAGTTCATGATTCGGGATTCACTCATGCAAGTACAAGCAGCAAAATATTGGCTCGTTATTAATTCATGGACAGTGGACACAATGCGGTTGTGAACTTTTTTTTACATGCATACATTATTGTATGCATGAATGGACATCTAGTATTTGTGTCTGTGCAAGCATGCATCAGTTATGCATGTGCAAACACATCTCCACTCACATGTGCATGCGTGGTCATATGACTGTGTCTGTACAGCATATAGGCATGTGCACATGTACTGTCTATCCATGTCCACCATTATATTTATTTGGCACAAATCTCTGTTTTTACAGTCAGTGTGCTTGTTTTGGCCATGAGCCCACCAGCTTGCTTAGCTCACACTGGGTGCAGAGGGCATAAGGGAGTAGCGGGTGAGTATCAGTGGAGGACAAACGGCTAAATTATGAAAAACCCTGCTGCGCCCACTGTCCCTGCAGCAGTTTCTCTGAGGGATGTTGGTCTGTCCAAGCCTCCCACTGACGGCAAGGTAGCCTGAAATAAGGAGCACAGGAGGCATCCTTGGCACTGCTCTGAACCTCTCCAGAAGGTCAGCCATCCCCGACTGGGGCCCTGGGCTATTGTCAGAGAGTCTGCAGCAATCAGGTGTGCACATCTGCTCGGAGAGAGCCTCCACATCTGCAAGGCCCTCAACACCTGGGGCAGTGTGTGGACACTAAAAGAGGCTACGGAAGCTGGTTCAAGCAAACAATAGACCTCGCAACGGAAGGACCTTTAGAGAAGGAGGTTAGAGCCCGTAGAGGCAGAGTCAAACAAATCGGTATGACCTACAGTAGAGGTTTAAAAAGATCTTGCATGTCAAATTACACATGTTTGATACTCTCGAAGTCAACCATGTCCGTCAAGTCTCTGAACCTCAACCACTCATGCTCTGCATAAAGAGCATGAGATTTATATTCTCTTAAACTGCGCTGTGAAACGACCCAATCTATATAATTGTACGAAATAATTCCAACAAGCTATAGAAACTACATATTGTCGTTGTCCGGTGAAAACCTTGTACCTGTATGTCCAAAAACTTTCGTTTTGCATTTATTGTTTTAAAAATGATTTAAACTAGTGAAAGCAGCTGATTGTATGATGAAGCAGGGCTTTACTTTGTGAAAGAACGTACACATTTGAAACTTGGAGATACAAGGTTTCCACCCAACAACGCTGATATACAAATACAAACCATGCATATTCTATCCACATAGGCAACTGACCAGGAAGCCCCAGAGCATGCAGTGAAGAGAGCCTCAGTGGTAGCTGTCTGCACACAGTGACAGTTGCATTGCTTCAAGACACAAGAAACCCTGTCATACAATCGCCTTTGTTCTCATCCTGATGTGGTTGTTTTGTTTCTTTCTTGTCAAAGTATTTACACTTGTCTCCAAAGTCACAGTTCACCCACAGCCATGTGAAGAAGAATTTACATCACTTTTCGAAGGCCATTCTCATTCCCTTTGTTCACTTGATATTTCATCCAATACATCCATGTCCCCAACCTCCTCCCAATGACAGGCCCACCCAATGTCCCAAATATCAATTTAATGTTGTTCACCGGCTGCAAACAACACCCTGACTTATGGGGTTGTGTGATAGATCATTTTGCGAGCTATCAATTTTGGGGCCCATAATAATGCGACAACGCCTCACTGACTTTTAATACGATGTAATTTGAGCTGAATCTCTGTGTTTAGAGCAGTGGCGAGGAGGAGGAAAGATGGAGAGCAGTGCCCCTGTTCCTCCTTGCCGCTGACACTCCTTGTGAAGCTTTTAAACATGTTGAAGTAGGCGGGCAAAAAGGAAAACAGTCACCAGGGTCATAAACCAGAGGGAATGAGTTGTGTGTGCGTGTGTGTGCGTGTGTGTGCATGTGTGTGCGCGTGTGTGTGTCGTGTAGAGGGGGCTGGGGTGGGGGTGTATGACTTTGTTGCGCGGGAGAGAGGCATCAAAGTCGTTCAATGACAAGAAGACAGTTGCAATAAACATTAGCTTTGGATTGGCACGCAGCGTCAGATGATGACACCGGGGCTGTCCGATATGGCCGTCAAGTCAGACGCTCGTTGAGCTTGTAAATGCTGTATATAGATGCGTGACCTATGGATGAACTGAGGGGTTTATTTCTGCTTGGGTGAGGAAGAAAATGACAAAGGGATTGCTTGGGATAGATGGGAGAGAGGGGTGGAGGATGAGCGAGCTGGAGAAGGTGGTGGGGTTGCGGGTGTTTGTGAGATGAAAAGCGGGACTGTTTTGACATTGCCTCTTCTGACATTCATAAGGACACAGTGAGCAATCCAGGACTGTCCTCCCCTGTCGCTTTATGACAGGCTCAGACGCACCACAATCTGGTTGGTGCCCAGGTACCATCACTCCAGTCATTATCTCCAGAAACCCATTCCGTTCGACCTCTGCTGTTGATGCACATTATTCACGATAGGAAGAGCGCTCACACATGTGCCTCAGCTGTGGTGAAGGAGAAAGAGACACAGAGAGAGAGAGAGAGAGAGAGAGAGAGAGAGAGAGAGAGAGAGAGAGAGCATAGGAGCAAAAGAGTCTGAATGAGTGAATGAACGGCAGAAAGAAAGCGGGAAGTGAGCTGAGAGTGAGACAGATAGTGAGAGAGAGAGCGTGGTTGAGACAGAGCCAAAGACAAGGAGACAACAAGTTTAAAGAGACAAAACGACAAGGCGAGTGAGCTTAACAACTCGGGGGAGACAGATCACACGCGGCGAGCGCTGCACCTCCATTAAACACCGTGGTCACCTTCAAACAAAAATAAAGTGACCGCTGTGTGTCTCCACCCCATGGCCAACACCCCTCCTGCTTCCTCATTAGTGTGTAAGTACGGCTCTAATGAGCAGGAAAAAGCCTCTGTGTTGTGGGCAAGATGAATGGATGTGAGGAGCTCCTCTGCTACAACACACCCTGCCACCCCCAACACGAAGCCAGGCGGTGTCTCTCTATTTCTATGCTCTTTCACTGAGTCCTTCAGGACCAACGGGCACTAAGAGGCCCTAATAACATCATTCAGCTAATTATCCACAAAGCTGCTGTCATGAAAGCAATTCTGTGGAAAGCCTCACTGGAGAGAAGCATGGTTTCAGACAAAGACTTTGATAAAAAAGCCTTTTGAGTGTTGAGAACTCACTATAGGCAAAAGGGGGTATCCACCTTAAATGAGATGGGATGATATACAGTACTTGCATTCCTTCTCAACAAGAGAAAGTGTCACTCATGCTTTATATGCCAGTTTGTTGTCGAGGTTTGGAGTACATTGCAGCGCAAAAATGTGGTTCTTCCAGCTCTCTGAGTGACATGGCAGTATTATTTAGACAACGTTATACTCTTGTACATGTTATGAACATTTTATTTTTATTTATATATGTTTTTTTTGCGTAATAAAAAGGTCCATTGGTTCATGACCAAAATTGGGGAGGCTACTGCCAATTTTACTTAAATCGCTCTACTTCAACATGAGTGAAACATCAAATATGCTCTTTTCCTTCCCTTCATCAGGTGTGCACTCTGCCACTTTGGTGGTGGAAGCTTCAGGGCTGACACCACAACTGCAGTGTACTGCTCATTTCATACCCCCTACTGTGTCTATCCTCCCACATCGCAGCATGGCAGCCAGGTCACCAAAAGGTAATCGGAACAGTTGGCCCCTGAGAAACACTGAGCACCATTTTTTAACTCATACAGTGCCTATCCCGGACTAGTTCGGGATATTCGGGATCAAAAACAATTTTTTATTTGCTATTTTACTTACCCCGAGCTGCTTGGAGCAACGTGGGTGGTCCCGGCTCGCTAGCCGCTAGCCAGCAAGCCATTCTACTCTGTCCGACGATATATTCCATTGAAAATGGTTTAAAATAAAGTTTAGACCCCCCCAATGTTCACCCAATGTTCATTGTAGGCGGCGCGACGTATTCCAGGGTGCCTATCCCGAACTAGTCCGGGATATTTAATGAAATTAATAAAAATGATAAGAGGCCTTCTGAAGCCTGGCCTGATTTTTGTAGCTACTAGCCGAAAGCTAGCAACGTCCCGGCCGGACGTTATTTGCGAACGCAATCGCCAATCTCCGCCTAATCCAATGAAAGACCACATCTTTAAAGGCTTATATCTCTGGATTGTGTCATAGGGAAGCGGCGCGAGGTTTATTTACGGCGAAATCGCCCAAAAATGATCTTTTAGATGACAAAATGGGTCCTGGAAGGTGAAGTCCTGGAAGCTAAAGCGCTCGCCTATGAGAGATGCGCTGGCATTCTTTGGCCCCTAGAGGGCGCTGGCACTCAATGAGTTAAACATATATTTTATATTTGATTTTATACCAAATACAGGTACATATATTTTTTATTACATTTAAGGCCCAATATAATTTTGTTCTATTTTATTTACTAACAGTGTGTAGTGTGTATATTCGCATTGCGTCGTTATGTCGCTAATTCACTTTGCGTCGCTAATTCACCGGTGTGTAATGAATAATGACCTTTAGAATATCAAAATATATCAAATGTAGGAACCCAATAACACTTCAAATCAAGAGTGATAGTGAGTTATTATTATGCTGTTTTTTGAATAATGCTTAGTTTTCACTGTTGCAACACTTAAAATACTGAATATGAAAGTAATATTGTATATTGTATCGATATCGAAATATTTGGCATAAATATCTAGATATGAAATTTGGTCAATATAGTGCAGCCCTATAGCCTGTATAAGTGTATATACCTTTAATTATTAAAAAGTTAAGTTTTGAGAACCTTCTTTCCATTACGCCAATTATGGAGTCATATATGGAGTCTCTGTCTGAATGTATCTTTGTCATCATTATCCTTGCATAGGACTGGAGTATGTCATAAGACCTAACCAGGTTTGGAGATAACTTTTTTGTTATCTTGTCTTCTCATCATTCTCAACAGCTACTGTACATTCATGCACTGTTTGGCTGTCTCTACTATGTCATGCCATGTCAAAGTTGATCACTAGATGCCTCAGTCCTGAACTCCTGAAAAGTATCATGAAGGGAACTGCCATACTGTAAATCAACTGAAGGTAGACTATACCAGGATAGAAAGCAGCTTTGTGTTTGTGAACATCAAGCATCAATGGATACGTCTCTTTGATTTTCAGTGCTTTTAAGCTTTGACGAAAAACAATGCAGGTACCGATACATCAAGTTCCTGCAAACCAATGCTTGACATGCCCATCTTGTGTCACTAAGTCTTTGAATCTCCCTAGGCTTCCGGCCTCCATACATCTCCTTTTCAACATCCAGCCATTTCTGGTGCACATTATGTTCCTGACATTCCTGACACAGCTTTTCAAGCAGTGAGAAAAAGCAATCAGCCTGAGGAACTGACTTCACGGTGTAATTTAAGACCAGGTTAAGACAAGTGCATATTACAGTGGACATGAACAACTTTGGGGAAGGACTTTCAGCGTCATGCCTAAAATATGATTAACTTTTGGGTTGAGGTGGTAAACTCATCAAGATTGCAGCTGTACGGAAAGCTTGGGTTTAATGGGTTATCCTCTTTTTATCTGCCAAGTCTAAGGGTTAAAGGTTTCTAACTAAGTGTAAAAAACTACCAGAAAGGTGACTCCACAAAACTGACCTTTTCAGAATCTTTCAGACTGGCAGTCTGTGGCATTTAGTTGGCACAGACTAAGCACAAACTAGATCGGACAACAGAACATTGTTTTTGAGCATGCAAAGAAGTCTGAAACGCTGCTCTCCCGGTGCCATGGCAAGGCAGTCCCCGTTTCTTTAGTTTGAGCTTGTTTCTGTAGTGTAGTTGCTTATTTGGGCTTGCTTTAATAGACCTGGTCGCTTGTTTCACTCACAGAATCTGGCAACACAAGTGGTAGGGAAAAACAGGCACACTGGTCAAGGCTTATTCCAGGCTTTGTTTCTAAGTGAGATAAACTACACAGCATTTTCTTCACAGGTTCTATTGCCTTGTGATACAACATCTACTGCATCCTGAGTGGTTTCCAAACAACTTATCTCTGAATGCTAATGACACATAAACTAACAAAGTGATAACTTAAGCAAGGAGCTGTGGTCTATCTGAGGCCCAGTACAACTGAGGATGAATTTACTTAACTTTGAACTATAGAGAGAGAAATAAGCTATTATAGCTTTTAATGACCAAAACTCTATGTGCCTCCATTTATTCAAAATGTCTCTTTTGACCAGAAATCAATCTGTCAATTTCATGTATACCATACTGAACATCACAATATTCTTAGCGAATATCGAATACCTCAGTATTGCAATTATATGATAGGACAACATTTCAAACAGCTTTGTTAAGGAATGAGTACAAACAGAAGTTTTTGATGGGTCCCACCCAGCCCCTTCCATAACCGACAGAGAATGCATTCCAGATAACAACACAAAGACAACTCTCAAAATCAGATTTTTGGTTCATGTTGTGTTCTTCACCAATTCTGCAATGCATTCACCAAATTTCAATTGTCCAGGCATTTGTTTGCGATTCCATGTTGGTGAATTATTCTGAATTATATATTTTCACTGCAAATTCCACATATTATGGAGTTGGAACAAAGGAGGGGAGGTGAAGACCACACCTGATATCAATCTCATCTGATAATGATAACATCTCCTCCCCTGTGAATCTACTCTCATCTGATAACAACTCCTTCCCCACTTGACTTGAGTCTCTGATAACACCCCCCCCCCCCACCCCCCACTCACCTGATACCAATCACCTCTGATACTGTAACAAGTCTATCACATTTTTATCTTCACCTCTTTTTCCAGTTCACCCCACGTCATCACCACAATTGTTTCATATTCAATTAATAAACAAATTATTTTATATTCTATGAAGGCATGGTCTTTACCAGCGTTTTAATTTCGACATTTAATTTATTTATATTCCGGGAGACTGACGGAGTATTTTCACCAAGTGCACTTGAAGCTGTGAATATGTTTGTTCACCCACTCTCTGTCATTCTGGCTGGCACACTTGAGTGTTCGCCACTCATCATCACTGAGGTCCTATCATAACTTAATTTGTCCAGTGTTGTTGGGCATGTTGGAAATCAAGAAAGCCGTCATGCAGTCCTATTGTAGTAATACCTAACAGCTGTTCCTTTTTCAGCAGATTTGCTTTCACCAGCAATGTCAGAGAATCTCTCCCCCCCCCCCCCGAATCCCCCCCCCCCCCCTCTACTTAAGTCCCTTCACTTTGGAATCACGCCACGCATATAATTTAATTCTGTATGTGCATTTTGCATTGCCTTGTGGCTTCATATTTTTGGCCACCATATGATTGTGATAATTTCCAGAATTTCCCCTTGTTTTTTGATTATTTTGATTCACGGTACCTTCTTTCTTCCCACAGTATGTTTTGTGTTGCTGTCAAAAGCAGTACATATGCACAAGTTTTAATGTAACTGCAATCTTTGAACACTTGCTTTTTCCAATGTGGAAAGCCTGATTCTGAGATGAAAAGAGATTCTGACGCATTAGGCAGAGAGAAGCTCTGCATGCATAAAAATAGAAGTCTGAATGTTTCTTTCGTGAGTATTCAAGCCATGAATACAATTAATTTCATTTTAGTCAGGAACACAAATGGAATGCAGTTAAACTTGGCTTCGTGTTCGGAGATGTTCCCTGAATTTTGTCCAAGCAAAATTAGGGAATGTCAAGCAAAACCCCCATAGGGATTAAATAGCAATACATTGACATATTAGCTTGAATCAGCAGACATAAATCTCAAGTATTTGAGCCTATGCTAGACTCTAATCAAAAGGTGGAGGAGGCAGCTAAGCGGCAGCGGATCCGGATCCAATGCAAGCAGAGCTATAGCAAGCCTCCCTTACAGAGCGTGAGCTCTGATTGGAGTATGACAGTGTGACGTAATGACCAGCAGAGCTGTGAATGAGGAATAGGGAAAGGAGCTGACTGACATCTGATTAAAGCTGAGTGGGCTAGACTCTTGTGTCCTGCATAAACTAAAGCTAAAGCTTAATTTGTATAATTTATTTTTATTACTTAACAGAAAATGCGCTCCGTTAAGGTGCTTATGCAGTGTTTAACCCTCTAAGGCCCGCATTAAGAAATACTTGAAATAAAAAATTGAAAAAAATCAGATGGTGTTGTAGGAGTCCTATTAAGAGGAAAATGTAATGTTTTTTTCAAAAAAATGTTTTTGTAAGATTTTATAGCCATAAATCAAAAATCATAAATCATGCTCTAATTTACATATGGGGGATATTTTTCAAAATAATAACATATGTACATGTTCTAGACATTCTAATGATCACCAAAAAGAATAGTACAGGCATTTTACTTATGTTTTTTTGAGGTATAGCTTCCATGAAAAAGTGAGATGTTGTTCGTCAAAACTCTGGAATTTCAGCGGGTGTGGCGGGTGTGAATGTCAGCCCCTGTGGGGGGTATTTATATGCAAATATTGTGGCCAATGGCATTGTAATACTAAACAATAGAATCCAATGGTGGTGTTTAGGTGGTAGGGGGAGCTAAAATAAAATGATTTAAACCTTTTTTTGGATAAAATACAAACGTTGTAATATTACAACCGTGGGCCTTAGAGGGTTAAAACAGCTAGGGAGCAGACATCACATGTGTATGGACGGAGATTCAGTCATTGGACATTTGCCTTTCGTACTCAAAGCACCATTGTATAGAGGACATTTCTCATGGATGGTACACACAGACACAACCATGACTGCACGGTCCTCCTGGGCACTGTGGGCAGACTTCTTCTCAGACAGCTGTGTCTGCGGGGACGAACCCAAAATTAACCCTAAACAGACAATCCCCTATAGGTCCACACAGCAGTCATTTTGTAGATATTGGGCTTATAAAATGAGAACAGCTTCTTATCTCTCTTGGCAGTCTTTTTTTTTTTTAGGTGTCTGCACCGCACCAGCACGAGGAGAAATTACATTTCTCTTTTCTTCCACGACTGGGGAAATTACCAAGTACACCACTGAGCACTGCTCTTAAAGGCAATGAAAAGCAATCATTTGATTTGTCAAGATTGAATCTACCTGCAACTCACCCAGGGATCATATTAAGCCTAATCCAACATTATCACTTTGACACGGGTGCCCCACCATTCTCCAGTCTGTAAAATACCAAATATCCGTCGCCATGCCCTACCACCACACCATTAATATGTTTTCAGAAAGTAGCACCCACCCTATACATCATTGATCACTTCCTTCAGTTCTATCTTTAGGGAATCTGTAATAATTCATCTTAATTTGCTGTATGTCTGCTGTCAATGTAAAACAAAGAGGGGTTGTGATTTTGATGAATATATAAGATGATACAGATGTCTCTTCTACATACAGTACAGTGGCAATTAAGTGGCAAAAGCTTTAAGATGTTGACTGTATAGTATGGCAGGAGGTGCATACAGATCCTGAGGTATGTTCATATTTTCAAACTACCTAATCATGACCATTATAAACCGCATGTTCATACAGTGCAATAGGTGCAAATACAGTAGATCACCATGGGGACCTGAGCTAATAATCTTTAGCCATGTACAGTAGCACATACAGTAGACACACATAATCCATATGTCCACATCCACATAAACAAATTTTCATCTGCTTGCTGTATGTCCTAAATCTATGACCATATTTTCAATTCATGACCATTAAATAAAAAGGCACGTTCATAGATGCACATTCATAGATCACCAAAGGGCCCTGGGCTGATCATTTATAGCCTCTAAAAACCACAGTAGACAGACACACTTAATCCATATGAAGACTGGGGTACTATTGTTTGAGGACCATTCTCAAACACAATTGATGCGTATAGCCTGCAAACTAGTTCAGACAGATACAAACCAATGTCTTTGAATAGACTAACATCTTATATAAACACGAGCCGAAAATAGCAGACGTACAAGCTCACAAAATATACGCGTTGTGAGCTTGTAGATCTGCTATTTGCGCCACGTGACACCGCCATACATTAGGCTTTCAAAGCCTCACTCAAAACCCACCTCTTCAGGATAGCCTATCCCAGCTGAGGTCTGGAAATGATGCCCCCCTTATATATACCTGACTGACTTTTATCTTTTTAATTGTTGAATTTACAGTTTTTATTCTAATAAAGTTGTTTTTTCCTTTGTTGTAAAGCGTTTTGGGTACCTGGAAAAGCGCTATATAAATCCAAGCTATTATTATTATTATTATTAAGAAACTCGCCCTGGCGTTTATTCAGACCAGCGTTTAATACACAAAATGTGGTCAGACCCCCGCCTGCTATTAGGTTCCCAGCCATAATTTTCGTCCGGGCTACTATTTGGGGATAATAAGGTATTGTTGCAGTTTGTCACTATAGAGCAGTGGTTCTCGATCTTTTTTGGCTGCTGTACCCCCTTACACTGATTTCCGAAGCCAAGTACCCCCTTCCCATGACTACAGCCAAATTTACATCAAAAGTCCAGTTCCAATGCCAATATGTAAAAAAAAAATTAAACATCATAATTGCACATAAGCATTGCTTTCTATTCAATAACAGTTACTACTAGTCAAGTAATTGATGTAATTTGGTTTATAAATGTACCGATGAGCAGGTTCACACAAACTCTGTTAATGTTTTATCATTAACCATAACAGTAAAATACATTTTCAAAATGTTCTCACGTACCCCCTGCAGTACCCCCGCGTACCCCTAGGGGTACACATACCCCCATTTGAGAAACACTGAAATAGAGCATAGAAGTGGTTTCTGCCCCTTATCTGTTTGGTCCCTCAAAACAACTGGAAGACATTCATTTTCCCATTGAGCTTTTTTCAGTCGCTTTTATGATGATGTATTACATTTTATATTGACCTTTTAACATATTGATGATACAACAACTACTGTTTAAATAAAATAGAATATGTACAACTAGGCCTGTACAGCAAACTATGATTTAATATAGGCTCAACTTGCCTCAAATCCAGTTACTCATCTTACATAACCACAAGCTGAACAAATTCATGGTACACAGTAACACGGACCAAATATCACATCTGATTTACAACCTCAACTTGTAGCAAGCATAAACACTACCTGCTGTGTGATACCATCTTATAATTATCTATCTACTCCCCCTCAGACACAGGAATCATTAGATCCAGGAGCTCAATAAAATCCCTTCAGATGAGAAGAAAAACGCAATTCTGTCTCTGGTTCGTTCACTATGTATATGATGGAAAGCAATCACATACTGCAGCAGAAAATCAACCTATAACTGCATTTTGTTTTTGGATTCCTTGAAACAGCATACCCCGTTCATCTTCCCGAATTGGCTGTTAATGGCTAAATAGCCCAGTTTTGCAGGAAATATGTGACTGCATAGTATGTGTACAAGGCATACAGTTGTATTCTTGAATGAAGAAATAAAAGGTTGTAATACTTTATTTTAATTTGGCATTGGTTTCCATGATTTTAGTAACATAGACAACCAGACTAGCCTGGCATTAGCCAGACCAATAACGTGGATTCACTCATACGTTTCTCCACGTTATCAGTCTGGACTTCGGCCCAAAGGAAACGAGTATGAGAAATGAGAAATGACCGGGCCAATCAGTGACTGCGTTACTTTCAACTGAACAGTGTAACGAAGTCACTGATTGGTACAGTAATTTTCTGATTTCTCATACTCGCTCCATATGGGCCGAAGTCCGATACTGTCTCCACAGTCTGATACTGTGGAGGAACGTGTGAGTGAATCCACGTTATTGGTCTGGCTAATGCCAGGTAATGCCAACCAATAAGCACTCAAATTAAACTTTCAATTGGTACTGTACCTATGGGGGGTTAAGCCTCCCTTACACCTGCTGAATTTTCAATTTCAAGTCATAATAAAAATCAAGAAGAGTCTTGGCAAGCTCCCGTCATTCAAGAAGTAAAGTACTGAAAACTGTAAATACTCAATAAAGTACAAAAGTACAAATACCTCAATTGTACTATTCAATAGTTCAATAGTACAGTACATAATACTTAGTTAGCCTACATTACACCATTGTGTGTGTGTGTGTGTGTGTGTGTGTGTGTGTGTGTGTGTGTGTGTGTGTGTGTGTGTGTGTGTGTGTGTGTGTGTGTGTGTGTGTGTGTGTGTGTGTGTGTGTGTGTGTGTGTGTGTTGGAGTTAGTCAGAGATCGAATCATCAGCGAGCACATGGCATGACATCTAAAGACTGACATTTTTGAAAAACATTAAAAAGTCTTTGGAAAGTATTTTTAAAATCTTATAGTGTGAGAGGGTAGTCTTTTAAAAAATCTTTTTAAATCTTTCCAAAATCTTCCAAGTTTTTTAGTGTGGCCAGCTAGTGTAAGGCCAGCTTTACACACACATGCACATAGGCAAGCAGTCGCACACAAGCACACACATGCATACACACACACACACACACACACACACACACACACACACACACACACACACACACACACACACACACACACACACACACACACACACACACAGCACACACACACACACACACACACACACACACACACACACACACACACACACTGTGAATGTAAAATGTACATTGTCAGCGTTAATTTAACTATGAGAGGAAAATTTCTCAATGTTAAATTAATACCAAGGTTTTTATTGTGTACATTATAAAAGACCTTCACACAGGGACCAAGCCAACACTGGCTATGCCTGCTAGTCTTGTTATTTTAACGCATAACTGCATATTAATATTAATATCCTAAATTATACAGTGGAACCATATAAATGTATTTGGCAGTAGTATGTGATGGAATACGAGATTTCCTATCAGCAGTCGAATGCAAAGGGAGTCGCCTTGTGACATTAATGGACTGTTTCCCAATGTGTCCCCTGTGTCTTTTTGAGAAAGCATGTTAATTGGCGCCTAACTCAGTTTTCTTTGCCAAGCATACCACCAAGTGTGACCAGAACACTAACCATTTTAAGGTTATCAACAATTCAATAGATTTTCTGGGGCTCCTTGTTGTTCATTTTCAACCTGTTAAGTCTCTGATGTAGCTTAGACCATTAACACCTGGGGAGCCAAACTCGTTCAGGGACGAGTTATGGCCACTAGGTGTCCCCCTGCCACAGGAAGTTATATCGTCCACAGACGAGGCAACAAACAGTTAACTTTTTGAGACTGCAGCTGCCCTTTGCATGACCTGAGTCCATTACGTCACCCAGTCAGTGAAGGCAGCCCCTCTGGGCAAGACATCACGGAAGGACTTATCATGCTTTACATTCTACTTTGAAACATAAGAACGGCTTTATCTCAGAATGACATGAAAACAGCCCCATGGAAGCAGAGAGCTGATTGTTTTCACGGCGACACTTTACCGCGATTTTACCGCGATTTTTGGATTTTAGTTTCGCAAGCGTTTGTAAACAAATGGATTATCCTCCTCAATCTTCTCTGGACACGCACGTGCACACGCACGAAGCTTGCGAGGCACGTCAAAAACAAAGCGTAAGTCAATGGTGGCAGCAGTAACAGCTATAAATGTTATAAACCTTAGCAGCCCATGTGTTAATAGTTATCAAACGTTTTTTTTTTTTTTGTCAAGGACCCCCAAATTGATATGTATTCACCTTATTCCTGACCACACCCAGGAAGCCGCAGACCCTCATCTGAAAATATGTGGTGCCAGGGACCCCCACACAAGATTTGTGTTTCAAAAACATTCAAAATATTTTCCTTTTTTCCCAATGTTAAAAATCTACAAGCTCACAATATGTTGTGATGTGACCATAGACTGTAAAAGAAATATGGACGAAGCGAAGCCATTGCTTTCTATGCTGCGAAAATGACGTTTTTTTGTCCCTTGTATGGGTGTCGCCATCTTTGTTTGAAAGGTACCCCAGGAATCATAAGGAATGCTATTGGCTGCCAACGGTCACGTGGAACCGCAAGGATACATGGGAGAATGTGGTCGGAGCCACAGATATAAAAAGCTAGATACCTCCTCCGCCGCTGCAGTTCGTTGGCGCTGGTCAAACACCGCTGGCGGAAGTGCGTAACTGTGGAACTACGGAAAGCACTCTGCCCCCTCCAATGGGAAAGAGGGAGTCTTGCCAGTCCTGGATCTGATTGGCCTACCGAGCTTCCCATTCTGTGACGCACAAGGAAGCGTCCTTCAGAATTCCCAAGAGCCCCGCCTCAGAATTCTGGAGGCTTGCATAGAGTTATTGGGGTACTTGCCAGCTCTCTTTGACCAACCCCCCCCCCCCCCCCCCCCCACCGGAGGGAGGTATCTAGCTTTTTATATCTGTGGTCGGAGCCTCCCGAAATACAGTACACGAAGAAGAACACAGCCGGCTGGTATCAGCTTAGTTGGCCACTCCCCCCGCAAATTTATCATCAAGTTTAACATAAATGGGACCATATTTGCTCAAAACGCATATCGTGGTGATTGAAAGGGAGTTTTTCAATAGCGACAGGAACCATAAAGTATTTATGACAACGTTTATTAAGGTTAGAAAATCAAAGGGGAAAACGAATAGGGTCCAATGTAGACAAATTCTTTTTGGTACCTCGCGGGGGGAAAACAGCGCAACTAGCGGCCAAACATAGGAAGTTTTAGTTCCGTATTGGATTCGTTTTAAATCGGCGGAACTATGCCCCTGGATGTGACGCATTGTGAGCTTGCAGAACTGCTATTTTCAAATATCCTGGTTGGAGCCGCTAGAATGTGTCATGGTAGAGTGTGTTGCTGGGACAGATGAAGGGCCATAATAAAGTAGATTTTCTCCTTATTTGTGTCAAAAGCCACTTTAGTACGAACATTTTGGGAATATTATGTGGCTTGTGACGATCAGGTCCAATATTTAGTTCAGGGACCATGGAGATAAAGAATGGTTCACAAGCTGTTTTCACGTTCACTTTCTCAATAGAAATGTATAGACTCTGGAGCTAAAGAATGGTTCAGAAGCTGTGTTCACGTTCAGTCTCTCATTGGAAATGTATAGACCTGCTTCCGCCTCCTAAAAAGGGGTTCCGACTACGTCACGCAGATATGGTAAGTAAACCGGAGATGCCGTGTCTTGCTATTTCCGTCTTGGGTTGAATGAAGCAGCACACAGAGAAAAACTCAATGGCGCCCTCTGTAAAAGGCAATGACGGCACCCTGGAGTGGGCCAGGAGTAATGTGAATACCCCCAACTGAAAATATTTTGTGCCAGCGACCTCCAGAAGAAGAGATTTTGAATTTTAAAAAATCATAATACTTTTGAGATTTTGAAAGCAGATGTAAAAGCTCACCTTCGTCCCGCGATGTGAGCTTGTATTTCTGCTATTTATGAATAGCCAATGTAATAGAATATAGATAAAGTGGTTAAAATGGACCCCCCAATAACCCCTTTGAGAACAACTGGCTTAGACTAAATCAGCTATCTCTCTCTTTCTCTCTGCTAGTCCATCCATCGGTCTACACCTGGTCACCAGTTTTCTTCACCCATCTACAAGCTCACAAATGTGACACGTTGTGAGCTTATAGATCTGCTCTTTTTATTCAACGTTCGCTTATTTTCCCCAGAATGTTCGCCTATGGCATGCCCTGAATAGGGACGATATAAGCTTTATGTGGTTAAGCAATGGACTCTGGAAAGTAATTATCTTGGATGAGTGGTGACTCAGTGCTTTGAGAGACTGCTTGAGCATCCACCCTACAGGCAGTTTAAGCTTGACGATTTCCGGGACGGCAACGCCAGGCGGAGAACGGCTGCTATGACATAATCGCCGTAACAGTCAAAATCATTAAGCAAACAGCCGTCGGCGACAGGGTCCCACCCCTTTTGCTGAACGCTTTGGTTCCCATGGCAGCGCGTCCATTCAGCAGACGTTTTAGGCGCAACGTGAAAAGGGAGCTCCTGGCGTAGTACAGACGGCTGTGATGGCGGCAGGCTGATCTATCGAGCGCTGATCATTTCCGGTTACCGTTGCAATCTGACGTAGCCGTCATTTGCTTAAAGTTGCTAATGACATTCCTTATCTTGAGACTTACAGTATTGCTGTTGAGCGTTGCCTTGGTCTGGTACATTTTTGAGCGGTGGTCACACCGTCTCCATAGCGTGGCCGTGTGTGTATCTGTGTATGTCTGTATGTAGGCTCTGAGGTGTATGTAGCCTGAGTACCCCAGGGTGACCAGAGAGGGTGCTGTTGAGTCTAGCCTGAGCATCAACTGCAATACACACACACACACACACACACACACACAAGCGCGCGTGCATGCGCGCACACACACACACACACACACACACACACACACACACACACACACACACACACACACACACACACACACACACACACACACACACACAACACACACACACATCATGGTTAGCACACACACACACACACACACACACACACACACACACACACACACACACACACACACACACACACACCCTCTCTCTCTCTCACACACACACACACACACACACACACACACACACACACACACACACACACACACACACACACACACACACACACACACACACACACACACACACACGCACACACACGCACACAAACACACACGCACACACACACACAGGGGGGAGAGGGTTTGGAGGGGGTCAGCAGGTCACCCTCACAGCTCACACATACGCGCGCACACACACACACACACACACACACACACACACACACACACACACACACACACACACACACACACACACACACACACGCAACCTTGCAATGCATGTATTTTACCCATATACCTCAACCCCTGCTCCACTCACCCAGCGGTGCACAGCCTCCACCGCTCAGTTCACACGGGTGTGATTGTTTTAGAGCATCTGGGAAATAAAGGGGAACGAGGCCTGCACGAGGGAAAATTGAACATTAAAGTCAGTATGTCACAAGGTTCCCAGGAAAGGTTGTATAGATTCATCAAGGCTGGTGGAGGCTAGAGGAAGACTGTAGTTTCCTGAACTCCATGATGGATTGAGCTGTCTGATAGTGCTCACGACTCATATAGAATAATCAACGTTTAGAGCAAGAGTCCATGGTGCAATACAATTGCATGCTGAACAATTACTAATACAGTGCGCCACTTTGGCAGTGTGTGATTGAATTTACCTAGAGCCATCTTGACCTAATGTTATGCATTGTGCAGTGTTGTGAAGAAAACACCTGAGCATTTTGTCAGTAGGACAGTTGCTCTGTGCAATGCCGTATGCATACTGTATAACGCTATTGGAATGCTGAACCGCTATACCAGTGATTTCACTACATTTGGCTTTCCGCTCAACGTTAGAGTGGCCTTGTATTTGAAATGTCAGAATATATTAATCTCTGCTTTTGTTCCTGTCTTCACCGTTTTACTCAAAACTATGCAGCCTGGAGATGGTTGAAATCTCTATAATTGCACTTTTCAGTAGGCTACATTTCAAATGCTGGCATGGCATGATCTGGCAAGGAAAAGGTTTGCGGTGAATTGGATAAATTAATGTAAAAAGGGTATATAATGGGTAATTGAATGCCAGGTTACATAAGGGCACCAAACATAACATCTGCAGATCCTATGTTTGCAGAGCAGTCAGTTGTAAATGTATATAGCCTAATGTGCAATACATTACCAGCAACTCAAAATTCCTCTAAACATAATTATAGTATACATGTCATTTCTCAATGCCCCAAGATTTGAGAAAACATATATTAGGCCTATCCAGTGTATTGAGAAATATGCAATGGTGACAAACCTTACAATAGTCTTGCATGCCCGCAATAGATTCTACCTTCTTAGAATTGATATCCTGCAGCTTACTTTTCAGTGCATGAAAATAAATGTAATAAGAAACAGAAGGAGAGCCATGATAATAAAACCACGTTGTTAATACTGTCAATTTGGGTCTGGAATTGATTAATTGAGTCGTTGGACATGCCTCCTTACTTGACAAAAGAGAGTGTTTATACCGTGTCTCCAAGGAAATCGCTTCATAACTAAAGCTAATAGGTTGGTCAGCTTCAGGAGTTATTGGTGTGTGACCACTCTTACAGATCCAACAATCAATCACCTTGAATCCCCTCTCCTGGGTTCCCCATCCTACACGGAGCAGAGCACAGTTTCACGGCAAATATACACGACGCCTACAGATCTTGAGTGAGAGTTATCATTCTCAAGGGTCAGAATGGCACTGACATACAATACCCCCCTACAAGCTCCAGTCCAGACGATCCAAAACGGTTGACAGTCGGGCCAAAGACAAGGATGCCAACACAAGCACAAATTCTGCACTCGTGTGCATGTGCATATCTGCGTCAGTCGTGACAGCCACTCCACTTATGTGGTTTAATGAGGTGGCTCAACATGTGCAGCATGTGACACATGCTGGGGGGGGGAGGAAAAAAAGGATAGAAGACAGCATGGTGGAATGCTTGGTCTCCTCTGAGAGCTGTATTATTTGTCAGCGACCGTGAGAGTGTGGGTTGGGACAAAGAAATTGCAACAATGTGTCAGAGGGGTATCTGAAAACTTTGTTGAGAAATAAAAGTTGTTTTTTGTTCCAATTTTTTTGATAGATTCTTAGCTATCGGGAAGGCCACTGGGCACAGAATGGTCAGTCAAGCAGTCATTTAGGATTAGAGTTTAATAATATAATGTGCCTATTCAGCCATCTATACAATACTTGAGAAAGAGCAGTGGCTCTCTGTCTTTTGGAGGATTAAGCCTGAGTTATACTTAGTTGCACGCGGGTCGCAGGTGTCACAAACTGAAGATAGCATGCTTGTAGATCTGCTATGTTTGTGTATCTCTATTTAGATTGAATAGTGTTGAATACTGTAGATTGAATGATGAACAAGAAAGCAAGCAATATACAGTATATACTGTAGTTACACACAGTATATTGTTAATTAAATACAAAATAAAATCTATATTTTCCAGGGTGGCTGGAAGAAGAAATGTGAAAACCTATTTGCATCTTGCAAAATTCACTTTCATGC
Organism: Nannobrachium achirus; assembly: GCF_963921795.1. Lineage (NCBI taxonomy): Eukaryota > Metazoa > Chordata > Actinopteri > Myctophiformes > Myctophidae > Nannobrachium > Nannobrachium achirus. Next base: position 53,657,707 of record NC_137815.1, on the reverse strand, counting down.
TGAGTGCTGACCGTGAAACATTTTTTTTAAATCAAATTATCTCGTCTTCCTATTAATAAATCATATACAAACACCCTAAACAGAACAAAATGAAAAAGGCTATGACATTTAGCAGATATACCCTTGTAGCATGAATATTATCTTGAAATGCAGCTATGTGATGTTAAGGACATTTCAGCAAATCCATCACAACTAAAGTCTCTGGTTTTGAAACAAAACATTGAGACATTTTCACTCAAATGTATAAAACTAGAAGGTCGCAGTGTGTACTGTGGCTCGCTCCGTAGACGGCTGGCATGTCTCCGCTCGCGTCTAGCTTCACGGTTATCACAGACGGCACAGAGGATCGAGTCACGTTCTAGCCTCGCATAGCAACACGACACATCACTAACACTCCCCACTTTGGGTCGCGAGTAAAAGTAAAAAAGCAGCGCTACCAAGGTACAATGCTTGTCATTAACGGACTACACACACACACACACACACACACACACACACACACACACACACACACACACACACACACACACACACACACACATATGTGTGTCTCGTCGAACATGGCATGCATGCATGTGTGCTCTATGAGCAGATGCTGGCCCGTAGTTGTTATACCCAAAAGTTGCACACAATCCCACATTCCAGGCCTGGAGGGGCGGACCGTAACCACAACAACACTGTAGCCAATGAACTGCTGGAGGATGGTAACCGCGACAACACTGTAGCCAATGAACTGCTGGAGGACAGTAACCGCGACAACACTGTAGCCAATGAACTGCCGCAATTCGAGTCGCTCGCGTCAGCCGTTTTACCACGTTCTCAAGTGTAGTATAATATGTATAAAAATCTTTTGAAAATAGCAGATCTACAAGCTCACAATGTGTCGCATTGTAACACATTGTGAGCTTGTAGATCGTCTATTTTCAAATAGACGAAACATATATAAGGCTGAAGAGGCTAATGTATGTTTAGTAATAAAAATCTAAATCTACAAAGTAACTAGTAACTAAAGTTGACAAATAAATGTAGGTGAGTAAAAGTACAATATTAGGATCCGAGATGTAGCGGAGTAAGTAAGTAAATGTACTTAGTTACCACTAGTAACTTTATAACTTGACTATTCTACAAAACATTTGGCACTGATCAGTCTAGAGGTTTAGACACAGAGTCTAATAGACCACTGCAGAACCATGCACACAAGCATTTTACTTGTGAATACGTTGTATTCCCAGTTCTCACAGGTGCTTAAAGTGTGGGTCTAAAGCCCGAGTAATACGTATTTGTGCATGAGTGTTATAGCCAATGTACAACAACAATGTACTCACAATGTATTGCATCGCAACAACTTATAGTGTGGAGTACAACAAAGCATAATGTGTGGGGAACAAATTATTTGGGTACATTTTCAAGTAACCAATTAAGGTAAGCCCTTAACACCTGTGATAGCGACAAAATGTACCCTTATCAATATCCCTCGAGCCCCCCAGTGAGCTGCCAGGATACAGAAAGTCATCACAGTATATTCGTTTTTTTTTAATGTTTTCCAACAGAGACCGATGGACATTTAATAGAGGGCTATTAAAAAAAAGTTATTGATCACGGGGCAGTGTTATTACCCTTTTGAAATTAGGATTATAGATTGTGTGTACAGTGATTAGTAATAATGTAGCTCACTTGTCCTTGTCGAAAAAACTATGGTTCAAAGCTGAAAACCATATAAAAGTTATTTTGTAGATTTTTCTAAAGCATTCATTACATGGAAGTTATTAGGATTGAACTGATTTGTCCAGAGTATTGATGGTCCCACTAAGTAATTTCTGAAAACTGTAGGCATCCTTGAGGGGTGACACACCTGCTCCACTTCTCTTTGTTACAGTAGTCGAATATCTCCTCGGGCAGTTTCAGGAAATATTCAGGAAGTTGCTTCAGATAACAGGGTTAGAGCACGGTAAAAGCATTATACTGTACGTGGTGCAGCGCATCACATTTCACGGTTTCTCTCTCACAGAGCATAAAAGCAACAGATAAAGATGATCAACAATATTTTGACCTATGTCAGAACCAGGAAGCTGTATACAAACCAAGATTCTACCATAGGTTCAGCATTACTTTGAGTATTTTACATTACATGGCATTACATAAGCTCATTGCACATTTCAGCTTGTGTCACTTAATAAGAAGGGGCGACCTCTTTGAGGATATTAAGGTGATGACTCCATTTCAGCCTCGCTACCGAATCGCCCAGTCTTTTCCTAATGTTTAATTAATCCATTTGGTGGGCCAGCCAATAAGATTGCCAATTTCCTCTCTTAGACACGCATGAATGCACATGCGCGAGCGCGCGCACACACACACACACACACGCACGCACGCACGCACGCACGCTTGCGCGCGCACACACACACACACACACACACACACACACACACACACACACACACACACACACACACACACACACACACACACACACACACACACACACACACACACACACACACACACACACACACAAGGTTGCATCCCACATACATAGGAGTGGCAGTGGCACGCAAACATACACTGTACATATGCTGTATACATACATTTACAAAGATTGTACTTTTCTAGCTCTTACAAAACACAATTCTTCTGAGGCTTAGCGATTGGGGTAGCTGAAAAAAGGTCTGTTCTCAGGTGCCTGTAGTAGACAGAAAAAATACATCTATATTTAGTTGTAAATGGAAAAGTTTATATTGGCAGTGAGCTCACAATGATGAGAGTGCTTCCCAGTTATTGGCGCCTGCTGTCAAGGTTGCCCGCCTGTCTCAGACAATTTCATTCTGCTGGCACTAGCCACCAGGAGAGTTCATATCAAATATCTGCTCTTCTTATTATTCTAATGATCGCTGTCAATCTTGATGGATTAGTGTATGCATTATCGACCTGAAAATATGAGAGAGAGAGAGACTCACTCAGCATGCATCACTGGCGATACAGTTGGGTCTTTATGGGCAAACCCATTAGGGGCGTTAATCAGGATAAAATGTCTATCTCATCTATTTTCAGGGGCTGGCTGCAATAATGAGTCATTAAACATTGTGTTTCACAGAGATCTATCTCCATCTCGACCCCAGAGATATTCTCTGATTGTTCATATTGCCCGCAATGGGTTCAAACAAAAGCATAGCATCAGATCAAACTTTAAAGCCGTTAGCACTGGAAGACGTGCCAAGACTAAACTGTGAGCTTATTAATTCTATTCAGGACTTTTCTGTATTGTGCCAAATCACCATTTTTTTTCCTGTTGAACCCCATCAGAGGTATACTATGTGCGTCACTCTATCCTTTTCTGTGGTAATCAATTGTGATGATATTGTATGCTGCCAATGACAAAATAAAGTGAGTGCTATAGTGATTCTTCCATGATATTGAAATCGTACTGAATACTATGTAGACAGAATGGACAAAGAAAGATTTTTTTTAATTACGTTAATTTATGTAATAACTTTTAATAGCCCAAAAAACATGATTTTTTTGAAAATATCTTGCTTTTGTGGCACATTACACTATACTGTGTTAAAAGCAGAATATGGACCATTTGCAATGTTTACATGGCACTTCATATGTCATGGCTTGAATGAGAGCAACACATCATGTGTAACCTACAATTTGTGCTGCTAGAATAATGATCAGGCAGGAGAAAAAAGCCTTCCAAGTTGTCAGGATGAATGACACAGATGAATCAAACTATAGACATTTTGGCAGTGGAATTGTAAGGTTGAGAAGTAACCTTTAAAAATAAATAACATCAAATAAAAATCTGACAGCCTTCCTGAACCTTTAGACAAGGGAAATACAAACAGGAACAACAATTAACACAATATACATTTGAATGCAAAAAAAGTGTCCAGATGTTTCACTCTACGTAAGCAAATTTAAGTCTGGTAATGGGATCTATGACCACACAAAAACTGGAGAAGTTTATTGATTTGGTTTAATGAAAGGATTTCCTATTGGTTTAACTGCTCTGGGAAGAGCTGCGCTCATCAGTTTTCTACATCCTTAAATACAATCGCTAAAGACTACAGAGAACTAACAGTAATGATTGTACAAAGAAGCTCTACAGAAACTCTTGTACTTCTCATAGGGGCTTCATCACGGCAGATGGTCATGGGAAAAATAAACGTAAGATAAGTGAAACACCAAAAGCTCAGATGGAATCATTAATCTGAACAATCACTTTGTAAAAGAATATGTTCGTATATGTACAGTATAAATTATGTATATGACTTATATACAGTTGTAACATTATGACATATAGTTCTCATTCCACATTTGGTTTGGTTCATGCAAAACAGTACTTTATGACATAGGACACATCAAGGACACTGAAGTGCATGCGCCATAATAACCTCAGTAACGTGAATAATAGCCTAGCTTTGCACTGCTATGGCAGATGACAACAGTAACCGGAAATGATCAGTGCTCGATAGATAAACCTGCCGCCGTCGCGGCCGTCTGTACTACGGCAGAGGCTACGCCTGATGCGTGCAGGTCACGTCGCCATGGGAACCAAAGAGTTCAGCGAAAGTGGTGGGACCCCGTTGCCGACGGCTGTTTGCTTAACAATTTGGACCGCAACGGCGATTGCGTCATAGCAGCCATAGTCCCGCTTTATGTCGCAGTAGTATTCTACTACGGGCTCCTTAAATTCCCCAATACCCGGAAGGAGGGAGTCTGCACTGGGTGAGCAACTTTCACTGAAATGAGTCGGCAGGGATTTTCTGTGTTAAAAGAACAAGGTGATGTGCACATCCTTTCCATGTGCTGGTGCTGGGCTCAGGTCGACATAGGATTAAAAAGGATAGAAGTCCGCACAACAGCTGATGCTCCACAGTGTTTATTAAGTTAAAACATAAAGTTTGACGATGTTTCGGCCATCAGCTGGTCTTCATCAGGTGGTAATCATTAGTCACTGTCTTCCTTATATAGGATAATATGAGTCACATCACGTGACCATAATAGTTGTCAAGATACCAAATATAGTGAATAAAACATATAGAATATAGAAAAATATATAGAAAAGATACCATGGAAACCAGGGATTTTCTGTGCCATCTCCAGATAAAGCAATATTGTCTGATCCAGTCTAGAGCCCTCCTGCTGCATCCGGTAATTTGAACACTGTGAATGTATGCACCGCGATCCAAACAAAACAATTGGACATTGGAAAGGCGTACGTATGTATTGCCAGTGGAGTAACGTACATTTACTTAAGTACTTTACTTAAGTACAATGTTGAGGTGTTTGTACTTTACTTGAGTGCTTTTTCTTCTACTCCACTACATCTCAGAGTCAAATATTGTACTTTTACTCCACTACAATTATTTGACAACTTTAGTTACTAGGTACTTTGTAGATTTTTATTATTATTACAAAACATGCCCTTTGAAAATAGCCGATACAAGCTCACAATGCGTCGTGATAGATCTGCTATTTTCAAAAATGCTTTATACAGATGTGCCATTTCAACACTTCACACATCCTGCCATTGGCAAGACAGTAGATTTTCAGGGGATTTGCAGAACAATGAGCTTGTAGATCAACTATTTTTGCTATTTATATGACCTTCTCCAACTTCAAAGTTTAAATTTACATATGAAGATGGATTCTGCTTTTCAATGGGAATGGAGTGGTGTCTTGACATTTGCGAGTTTCTGCAAAAATCCATTCTCCATAAAATTTTAAACGGAAAAACAGGGAAAGAAACCTGTGGGTGAAGGACATTTTCAGGAAAATAGCAGTAAATACCTAAAGGTTGACAGGGTTGACTGTTATGAATTAAATTACCTTTCGATAGCAACGTTACGTTAGCAACTGCTGCTTTTCAGGAAGTTCAAGGAGTTCAGAGTGAAAAAGCACACAGCTGCCCACTGGTCGTTCGTAAATAAGCCACACTGAGTGCACTCTACAACGTCACCACCCAACTGCACTCACTACACTGAGAGCACACCCGGTGTGCATTTCCGAATGCACCCTATAATACAGTAGGCCACGTGTTTTTTGTAGAAACGGTTTGAAAAAGGGGCGGAGCCGGCCCGGGAGCCTGACCATTATCACAGACACAGATTGACCACAAAGGCACAAAAACGAGGAAGTCACCTCTACGGCCAGGGTACCAAGGTATAATCTGGGTTTTTTCCAATCGCCTGCCTTGGTACCCTGGCCCTCTACATAAAATGTCCTTTATTACTAAATCTGTGTATATAAAAAATATATTACCTCAGATATCTTAGTTTTAGCAACAGTGTCCATGTCAAGTAGTTAGATAATGCCTATTTGTTGAAATTGTGAAAGTCGCTATCGCCCCTGGAGGTCTGCCGACCGACCGGGCTTCGAAGCTTGATTCAACCCAGAAAGGGGAAGCTAAATGCGGCAGCCGCCGAAAATAGCAGATCTACAAGCTCACAACGTGTCCCGTCCACGACACGTTGTGAGCAAACACACAAACACACACACACACACACACACACACACACACACACACACACACACACACACACACACACACACACACACACATACACACAAACACACACACACACACACACACACACACACACACACACACACACACACACACACACACACACACTGTTTGTATGAGCGTGGGAGAAGTCAACATTAGCCTACTACCAGCGTGCTGTAGATCACTCCGGTGCTTCCAGCCGATTACATAGCTTCCATTAGCCGGTAAAAACAGCCAGAGCAATGGGGAGAAAGGTAGACACCCGAATTCTAATCTCTGGTGGCTTTGTTTGTTTAAAACTTGTACATTTTTAGTGGTAAATATGGCATGACATTTCGGAATCTTTATAATGTTTATGCCTGCAACTTCTAGTTTTATTTTTGGTATATGATTCACACGCTAAACTCCACCCCCTCGCATAGCCAGGCTTATTCATCTGCCCCCCGCCCCTCAACAACAGATGACCATTAGAGTAGGCCTAAGTACAGTAAATTCATTTGATTGGCTTATTGCCTTTCCACAACGACATCATAACAATATTAGCAAATGAAATACATTTTTTTTCCCCTTTTTCAATGTCAAAGTAAAACAGTACTGGAGTACTTTTTCCACCACTGTATATTGCGCTTCAGTTGTTAGGTCAACAGGTCAACATAATAGACTGTAACCCAGATTTGCTTTGCGACTGGCTAGGCCAACTGGGCAGAGCAATTAGTAATGTCAAATAAATGTCTGTCTTTAGGGCCGGCCCTACTGGTCCAGCCAAAGAGAGTTGTATTAATTTATGTTTGTTAGTCAATCAATGTACCTCAAAAAGTGTCTTTCATTCTGATACCATTTAGGCTAGTGTTGTTTCTTAGAATCCTTGTAGAAGCCTGGTTAATGCTCACCTTTAGACATTAAGGCAATAACGTCGTTGTCGGGTGAAAACCTTTTATGTCCAAAACTGTTCGTTTTGCATTTATCATTTTAAAAGGATTTAAACTAGTGAAAACAGACAATCTACAAGCACACAACGCCGTTGTGTGCTTGTATATCAGCTGTTTTCACTACTTTTGTGCGACAGCCTTGTATGATGAAGCAGGGCTTTACTTTGCGAAAGAACGTACACATTTGAAACTTGGAGATACGAGGTTTCCACCCGACAACGACGTTAAGATGCTTTTGTGAGCAGTGAACACATAAGCTAATGTGTACTGTAGCCTATGTACTGTATGTTGCATTGTGTGGGTGGCTGGCTGAATGCTCCTGTGCGTGTACTACTTATATTTATATGTTTGGCATTGTATCATTTAAAATGTATGTAGCCTCAACAAGAGACCCAACAATTGTCTGTACTCACTGTATAAGCAGCTTATTAGAAATAAATATAGCAGACCTTTCAGCATCTCATCAAAAGCAGCTGTATATTCTTTCCCTGGGCTGTGTACTTGCTGTGTATCTCTGAGAATTGTAATCCTCAACACAATGCTCTTTTTTGGCCTCCTAAATTAATTGTCTGTCTGTCTGTCTGTATGTCTGTGTGTGTGTGTGTGTGTGTGTGTGTGTGTGTGTGTGTGTGTGTGTGTGTGTGTGTGTGTGTGTGTGTGTGTGTGTGTGTGTGTGTGTGTGTGTGTGTGTGTGTGTGCGTGCGTGCGTGCGTGCGTGCGTGCGTGCGTGCGTGTGTGCGTGTGTGAGAGTGAGAGAGAGTATATGAGAGAGGGAGCAAGGGTGAGAGCTTGTTAGTTTTAAAGTATGTCCTTCGTATGCCCTTGTGCATTTGTTCAGGTTTGTCTTCAAGATATAGTATATGCTTGCAGTGCGAGTGTGTGTCTGTGTGTCTGTGTGTGTGTGTGTGTGTGTGTGTACGTGTGTGCGTGCACGTGCATGTGCGTGTGTGCGTGCTTGCATGCATGAAATGCATGCATGCATGTCTGTGTGAGCCAGTGCAGTTTCTGCTCATGGGTGGTTATTGCTTTATTTATTTATTTGGTTATCAAGTGTGTGCTCATTATCAACTTGAATTTTGCCCATTATGAGTGTGTTTCTGATTATGTGTGCATGTGTGCGCGCGCGTACGTGCATTCATGTATGATCGTGTAGGTGTAAATATTTGTGTGTTTGCGAATGCGTGAGCAGGACAGCATGTGCATGTGTGAGATGTTGCATACTTGCAAGAGGCAATAATGTACAAAACAAGATTATTTGCATATGCTTTTAAATTAGGCCGCCAGACTGCTCTGCCTAGTGTTTAATCGAGCATTTAATCAATTCACCACATACAGCTGTGTAGAAAGCCCTATTTCAGGCTCTCCCTCCCAGGCCTCACAATATTCTCAGTGCCAAACGAACAAACCTGCAAAGTTGCTCCATCATCCATATGATCTCACAAATACCACACAGTGTGTAACGTCCCATACTGTATAGATAAAATAAATGAAAAGAATGCTGAGCTGCCAACAGCCAATGGCCGGGTTTCCCAAAGCGATTTTAGCCCATCATAGCTCACGCATGGTCGTAGAGACAAAGCCCCGACCGCCATGTTCCCGTGTTTACATGGGTTCGGGCAGAGCGACTTATTTAGCCCCCTACCGCTACACCAACATTCAGATTTGAAAAAGTGCTTAATAAAGTCTCACTCCTGTCTAAATACGGTACGGCATTCTATAATTACCCGTATCCTCCGTGTTCTTTAATAAGAAGCCTTTTTATCCGATCGCTTTCTGTTTTCCCATGTATTTCCTGGCGTTCCCCATGCGCACCAACCCCATTGAGATAAACAGACAGCGATCGGATAAAAAGGCTTCTTATTAAAGAACACGGTGGATACTGGTAATTATAGAATGCTGTACCGTATTTAGACAGGTGTGAGACTTTATTAAGCACTTTGTTTGTGAAATCTGAATGATGGTGTAGTTGTAGGGGGCTAAATAAGTCGCTCTGCCCGAACCCATGTAAACACGGGAACATGGCGGTCGGGGCTTGGTCTCTACGAGCGTGAGCTACGATGGGCTAAAATCGCTTTGAGAAACCCGGCCAATATCTATTCAGTTGAGAGAATGAAAAGTCTTTGCATTTTGTTGGTCTACTCTTGTAAAAATATACTTTATGTTGAAAAAGTGCCATAGTCTGTAATGATGCTTGTGTTATCAGTTATCAATCATTTTCCAATGTAACTAGTAATGCTAACTTCATACAAAATTGTGTCAAGATTTAATAACACCACTTTTAAGTGGCCATAACATGTTGTTTAGGATTAGCCTGACTGCAAGCGTCAGACTCTATCACACACTTCGTTTTGGGAAGAGAGTCTGAGATTTCGGGCAGACATTCCACTTCTGGGGGGGCGGGCAGGGGGTGGTTTAAAAAAATGTTAAGTTGACTTGCTCTTAATTGCTCCCTCTGAACTTCAAAGGGCTTGTGAGCTGCTGTAATTGATTGAGCCATACAATAGCTTGTTAGTCACCGAAAGCATCAAAGACTACAATCTGTTTGATGTCTGTAATAAGAGTGGAGGGGGGAATGTGTTTGAATACACACAGACTCGCCTGATTGGCTGAATGGTTTTGAACCAGGCCACCACCCACCACGTGCCCCAAGCCTACAGCCCTGATTGGCTCGCCCTCTCTGAGGGCTGGTGGAAAAAGCTTATTTAATGTGAAGGGCCAGACTACACAACACCACCACTACCAACAGGGGGTGGTGTTGTGCAGTCTGGTTTATTAACCAGGCTAGTTTAGGATATCCCAATTGTTCCAGCTTGTATGTCCCTGCACTGCTGGGTTGAGCATAGTGAACTGTACTACATTAATGCCTGTAGGTCAGCATCCTGGTACAAGAGCTCGACAGCTAATGAATGTGTCACATTGATTGACTGTCTGAATTTACTTGCTAAGTTGAAATACAATAAACTGACAATCACAGGGCATTATAACCATCAGGCTGACAGACTAAAGTCATAAGACTTCCATTCAGACCCTTTGGGATCAGGACTCCCCTACATTGACAGCAATTAAAATGGCATTTTCTCACACAGCCTCGTTAACATATCTAATCCCACCAGACAGGGACAGTCAGCAGTCCTCCCTCACAGAAATCAGAGACTGCTCTAAATTGAGAGCCATCACTTAAAACTCTTGTCAGTGACTCTTACAATATGATAGATTGCACCAAATTAAACTGATTTATGGTTCTTTTTACAGGATGATAGGACAATTTTGGTCCTTCGCTGACAAACTATCTATCTATCTATCTATCTATCTATCTATCTATCTATCTATCTCTCTCTCTCTCTCTCTCTCTCTCTCTCTCTCTCTCTCTCTCTCTCTCTCTCTCTCTCTCTCTCTCTCTCTCTCTCTCTCTCTCTTATATATATATATATATATATATATATATATATATATTCTCTCTCTCTATATATATACACACACACACACACACACACACACACACACACACACACACACACACACACACACACACACACACACACACACACACACACACACACACACACACACACACACAATCACAACTGGACAGCGTTTTGGAAATGTAATCTTCAATAACAGTAGCCCCTTCATTGCTGTTTGTACATTGAGGAGACGGGGGAGATGACGCGTGCTCTGATGGCTGGCAAAAGATGTCCTGTAAATCTCTATTGATTACCTATTGCTGACTCTTTGCAACAGAACAGTTAGTTGGCGAGAGGAAACCTTTTTTTTTTTTCTTTTTTTTTTGTCTGGGTGCTGTTCAAAGCAGAAAATATATCTGGTGATGGAGGGGTGTTCTGGGACGATTTACAAACAGACATTTTGCAGAGAAGAGCACAAAGCCCAGTGACCCTAGACCAGATTGTTCCCCTGCCTCAGCACATGATTCCAGGTAACAACCTGTCCTAATCCCTTATTCAATCTCTCAAAAAAATACCCACAGGTAGTAAGTATACTGATTTCAAAGGGCTTCTGCATTTTCAGAAAATAAACTGGCCTTCCAATCCCTTTTTCTATAATGCAACTGCAGCAGTGCTTTAGGGGGTATTAAATAAGAAAACATTACCTCAGCAAGGGCCAAGAGGTCTGACGAAGGTCAGTACCCAACCAATTAACACAGCTGCATGCTTCACCCACGCTGCACCTGCCTTCCAGGAAGCTAAACATCACCTTGAGGTGCAGTTAAGAGAACCTCAAATATTGAGACTAGTGGACTCACACATTTTGCGTTGGAATTGGAAAAACTTCTACCCAGCTGAATAGTAATCGATATTCATAAACAGAGTGGCTGCTTTGTCCCAGAGTTACTTAACTTTTTTACACTTCAGCGGCGCTCGACATACTGCTTTGCTAACACATTTTGTCTGACTACCGGTGGCTTGTTTCCTTTAACCGGCGTTCAGCCTGACGTCCCTATTTTGGGCATGTCATACTAGGAGTGCCACATTGTGACACGTTGTGAGCTTGTACTATATCTGCAATTTTCTTTTAGGATAAACCTGTAATAAGAATGGCTGAAGGCCAATAACCTAATTAATCTTCATAATAGAACAAAAACACAAACAAACAAGGCTCCAAAAACAACCAAACGCAATCTGAAACTACCAAAACAATATAGTCTGAAAATGAATTTGCTTTGAATTTGAATGAGGTTTTCAGCAATACTGGTCCTCTCACTGTCTACTCTACCGCAAGGGCGTTGACTGCTCACTTGGGTCAGTCTGAGGAAACCTACCCTGCTGAATATCAAATAGTCTGCGGCTTCGTCACCTGCCCTTTTCTATGCCTCAGACTTCATATATCACCGCCTTGTCTGGGCAGAGCCCTTGGAACATGGAATTTATATGAGATTACAGTTTTACAGTCTCTGACTGTATTGTCAGCAAAGAGAGCAGTGAGGGGACCGACGCTAATACTGTGGTGGAATCTATAATCTACGTACTGTATGAGAGGTCCTGTACAGTAATTAGAGACACATTAAGGAATAAACAGTCGAGGCTATTAGCCAGTATGTGAAATTAATTCAGTTCCGCTCATGACGGCAATGCTAATTACTTTAACCATTTCCATTAATGCCAAAGAAATGATGTCCATATTTAAATAAATACAAAAAGAAAACAAGCTAAAACATGATGTACCTTTTCCATCAGTGGCCAGGATGAAAGAGCAGTGGGAAAGGGATTTGGACTTAATTATCTCTGCTTGTTTACCCAGGATAACTAGCTGTGTCCACAGGCCAGCCTTAAGCTTCAGACAGCATTGGTGGTTGCTACTGGCAATATACTGTAGGAGTGTCAAGCAGGGATGAAACAAGTAAATCTTACATCTGACGGCAATATATGAAAAACGGAACTTCCTGACACCTTCTTTTTTTCTCCAGTAGTATTAATCTAAACTTATAAGGGTGTGAAATTCAATGGGAAATGGTCAATGGTGTGTCAAATAGAATTTGCAAGTATTATTTTGTTAAGTCAAGAACAATATACAAAGAGTTTAGACAAGACAATGTATTAAAAAGTCATGAATATTTCTGATAGGCATCTGTTACACACAACTAATTTACATTGGTGTGGTAGACCGACCGGGACCGTATGTATAAACTATAACGGGGGAAAAGTAAGGATTTCATAATTGTAAAAACAAAAACTAAAAAAAGACATGTTGATCAAAATAATGCTATTTCCCCCCATCCCATATTTGGGACAGCTTTCACATACACAGTACATTTGAATACCATTTTGAAGATGCATTAAACATTGGTAAGGCAGAGATCCACTGACATACAGTGTCACAGTGGTATTTCAAGTAGGGTATAATTTAGCACAATTAACTGCATAGAGATTTCTGAGTCAGCCTCCGAGCATTCGGTTCCCCTGTCTCTTCCATCATTAAAGTTAACTTTTTTTCCTATTGATTACTCAACCCATGGAGACTTGAATTAATGCATATCTTTCTGTTTTTGTTGCATTCCTAAGCCAATAATGTGATGGCAAGCAGTGGTTCTCTATGGAGACACAACAAGCCTGCTTTGTTCCCTATGAAGACATAAAGAGTCTCCTCAAATATGCGACAAAAACAAAAAAAAACATATCCATGAATTCAAGTCTCCATGGCGTGAGTAATCCGAGTAATTTTGGGGGTGAACGTCACTCTTTTACAATCTGCATTCATTTTCCATGAACACGTAATGTTGTTCCCAAGGATATCAATCAATCAATCAATCAATCAATCAATCAATCAATCAATCAATCAACCAACCAACCAATCAATCAATCAATCAATCAATCAATCAATCAACTTTATTGTCACAATAGTGACAGTACAGGTAAAAATGAGGTGAACTCTTATTGGGGGACATTTTCAAGGTTATACAGGTATCGAACCATGGTTATTTAGCAAAGAAAACATAATAATTCATAATTGAGAATATTTATACTACTCCGTTAGAAGTTTTAGTTTTGTTTCTTTTGGTATAATAATGGTTTGTTCATCTTTTATTCTAACTATTAGCGTGACTAGCTAGAATAAACTAATTGATTCACATTATGTGGGTAACAAAAACAACGCAACGCCAACATGGAGGTTGAACGTGCATTAACACAGCTAATTGCTGCTGCATTTTGTCTGTTAACAAGACTTTCACTTTGAATCTTTTAGAATACAATACTGTTTATTTCAAGCCAAAACATTCAATATGCATGCCCGTGTTCTGAAAGGTCGACACCCTCACAGGCTTCTGACACAAATAGTAGTCAGAAAGTGAGAATTTCTCATCAAATCACAAGCAAGCCAATGCATTCCTACCTGATAACAAAAATAAGAATAACTAGGATATTGAAAGGCAAATGCTGATGTGACATACATGCTTAAATGTCCTTGGGATTTTACTGGTGATCATCTCAAAACATTCTTCCTTTTAACCGCATAATTGCATAAAGTTGTTTATGGCACATATTCAGCATTATGCAGAGTAAGGTCAAATATGGAGGTAAAAGTGGGGCTAATTATCAGTGCCAGTATTGTGGGTGGTGGATACTTTATATAGGCCTAGCATATTCACTGAAAGATCAACACATCATAGTAAACAGCAGCAAAAGCTTTAAAGTGGATTCAAATAAACCATAACAATGTTTAAGTACTCTGGCCTCCATGTCTTGAACTATCAAAAGTGTACCAATAAATCATCAGCTACAAACAATGAAATGATGGAGCACATACAGTATCTCTGCCAGGCCAGGTAGCCAACCCAGCACTGTGTAAATCATGGGTTACAGGTGTCTCACAACCGAGGAATTTGCAGGGGGGAAATACTGTGTTTTTGAAAAAAGAGTTTACAAGGTTTTGAATATCACGTATTGGCTTTAATTTTTTATTTTTTATTTTTTTCTTCTGGAAAATATAATGAACAGTCAACTCCAAATTAGAATCGCATGTTATGGGGCCTCTATAGAGCCCATCTAAAAAACCTCTGACTTCTGCCAATATAGGGAATGCCACAAATGCAAAACGTTGCACCATATGTTGTAGAAATGTATGTGAGTTCTGCACAGAATCATTAGGGAGGATTAGCAAAAAGTGTGTTTGAAAGAAAATGTGAAAATCCAATTAGGCAGAAATGGGAGTGGCCAATATGGGGAGTTGCATCATGATCCAATGACTTATGGTTTGGCTCTAGATTCCCAGACACATAGGCACACGCAAATCCTGGCGTAGATAATTTGTGTTCAACGCTTGCTGCTTATGTACGTACGGTACATGTTCAAGTGTTATGTCCGAGTAGCTCAGTCTGTGAAGTGCTCGCCTTTGAATTACAACGTTCTGGGTTCAATCCTATCTGCACTGCCAACTGTATGAATAGCATAAGTAAGACGTACTGTAAGTAAAGCAAACACATACCGTACATACTCATAATCCCACCATTCTGGTACTAACAATATAATCCATTTTAAACTTCTTCCCCAGTAGTGGGAGCAAGAGGCTCTAAGGATGGCAATGTCGGTCAGAGCGATATGGCCTCTAGTGGGTCTTTTAGACTCTTGGGTCCTATTTTGGAGCAGGTGCACTGACATATGGAGTGAGCACACGGCTGACCTGACAATTTCTTTAGGTGCGGTGGTGTGTTTTTCCTCGCCTGCATGCAGTTTGTCTGTTGGTGACTCGCCGTCCCTCAATGTGGGAGGATAGGCGAAAGTTTTACAAATCAGCAGCAAGACAGCAACACTGCAATGTTGGTGTCAACCAGGACGCCACCTTCCTCCCACCTGCTTGAGTCAACCAGTTTATAGTGAGGCACTTTCTTTTACGCTTTTTGGGCACACCCAGATAGAAGTCTATAAACTCTTTTTCTGTGTTACACTATAAGGCAGTTTCACTTTCATACAGTATGAATCCTACAAGTATATGGAAACCCACTGGCAGTGGTTAAATGCAACAACAAAAAAAGATAAGTACAAAGATTAAGATAATATCGCTTTTTTAGCCACTCTTAAAATTATTCAGAACATAATTTTTTCCTTGCTCACGAAGGCTATGGTAGGCTTACCCTAGCCTAGATTGCATACTTGCTTAGCATAATTTAGTCCGATTGTTGAAACACAGCATAAAACTATCCATGCCTACAGTGTGTGTGTGTGTGTGTGTGTGTGTGTGTGTGTGTGTGTGTGTGTGTGTGTGTGTGTGTGTGTGTGTGTGTGTGTGTTTGCGTGCGTGCGCGCGCGCGCGCGTGTGTGTGTGTGTGTGTGTGTGTGTGTGTGTGTGTGCGCATGTATTTTTCCAGAATGAACTGATCAGATACAGTGTGCTTGAAAGACTACAGTATAACCCAATGAACCCATTAAATAAGATATGTCTATGCTTAGGGAAATTAGAAATGTTTATGGAAATAGCTGTAATTGTTTGTTTGTTTGTTGCTTTAAACTGCTGGGTGCATTCCACGTGTGTAATGAAATGGAAATAAATAAGTGTATGTGATTGATCAGCGCAACTGAAAGAGTGGATCGCGGATTGTTTTGTCGATTGTAACGCTGTGAAATTGCAATGCCGTCTTTTACACCTTTACATTTGGCAGCATTCAGCTTGTTATTTTATTTTACCGAGGTGGTCCCCGAAGGTCCGGTCCCTTGGGGCACGCATCGCTACAGACAAAATACAGCAGATCATGAATGCACATGAATGTACAATATCTCTTGGACCCCCAAACACACACACACACACACACACACACACACACACACACGCACACACACACACACACACACACACACACACACACACACACACACACACACACACACACACAGACACACACACACACACACACACACACACACACACACACACACACACACAGACACACACACCCCAATGTTGATAATGATGGTAAAGGCACTGATGATGCATTAAACACTACAATTCAGCATTTATACCATAGTCCCTCAGACCCTGTTGAAAGAGAAAGAAAAGGAAACAGATGGAACCCTATATGCATTTCTCATAGGAAGACAAAGTTAATTAAACTTTCTCTGACATACCGGTACAGGTTATACTGCACTGTACTGGAGCTCCTCAAGGCCTCATGAGCTCTGCCCATCTTTTCACATTACCGGTATATACAAACAGAAACCAACCAAGTTATTACGCTGTCTGATGATACAGCCATAATGTTTACTGACAAAGTAAGCAGAATGTTGGAGTTACTGTAAGAGGCATACAGTCACTGACAGGGGAGGTGGTGCATTGCAGCAAGTAAAGGAAGAGACATCAGATTAAGAAAATAATACCATCTGTCTGGGCCATATATATAACAGTATTTAATTGCAATATTGCAGTATGTATTATGGTTGGCTCTGTTCTGGGATCTCCCTGCCCTTCCACGCACATACAGTACATGGAATGCAGGGAGAGAAGCAAGCCAAGACACCCCTGGATAAGCAGTAACAATGACAATCAGACAAAGACATAAAAATCGAACAGACATAAAAAGGAGGAACTGGGGTGGGGAAGTGCTGTTGCAGGAATAGGCAAGATGAAGTAGTTCTAAAGATCACAACATAACATGAATGGTCAAAGACAGACAAAAGATTAGCATCCGCTGATGGGGGTGGATTTGGCAGGAATCTGCAGATGAGCTAACGAAGGTGAGGCAAGACTTGGCGTATCACGTCCTGCCAAAACTAACTTTAAGCTCTACATGAATGAGAAGAAGTGACAACATTACAACCAGAGCCTAAATACACCCTTTGGCACCATGTGCCGAACAGTTAATGTGCCATTTCACTTGAGTTGGAGTTGGACATCCCCAACTCATTTTCATCCTGCATTTAATTTAGACCATGCTCCACCTCATGCTGTAGATTGTCTAAATACGGCCCTTAGACTTGGCTGACACGTGTGACTACACACTAGCATATTACCTTCACGACATTGCTTTACTGGAGCCGATCACTGATTAGGTGAGGTGAGGTTGATACCCTGGCCTAATAAATTGCAACACTGTTTTACATTAACTCTGTGCTGCTGGAGGATGAGATATTGTCACTGCAGGCTGACATTGATGTTGTGAGCCCATGCTGGCCAGCTTTGGAACACACTGAGGAAAAGCATCCAAACATGAGGGAAAAGTGCTGCCTCACTGACTGCATTTTCAGCATTATTTATGTTAGTCAGCATTTTCCCATATGAAGATTATTAAGTCCAAATACAGTTCCACCATGACTGATGATCATTTGGAGGCCTGCTTGAGAATAGCTATGAGCAACTACTGTGCGGATTATGCAACCCTGGCTGACTCCATTCAGTGCCAGTCATCAGAATAAGGAACGGACACAGCCCAAATATATTGAAATGTGTTGTGTTGTGTGTGTATTGTGCTCTGTGTTCAGGACAATGGATAGCGCCTGTTTCAGAACCATAGACAGTGCTGTTGGATTGGTGTGTGTGTGTGTGTGTGTGTGTGTGTGTGTGTGTGTGTGTGTGTGTGTGTGTGTGTGTGTGTGTGTGTGTGTGTGTGTGTGTGTGTGTGTGTGTGTGTGTGTGTGTGTGTGTGTGTGTGTGTTGGGGTTTGGTGGGGGGGGGGTGGGGGTTGGTATTGGGACAGTGTGCTAAAGTTGCTTGTGATTGAGGGAATACTAGAGATAGGCCTACAGTACTGTAATAAGCAATAGGAGAGGTGCTGTATTCAGTTTCTTAGTCTGCTTGATTGCTTGGTATATCATGTTGAGCTGTACATTTTTAAATTAGGCCTCGTACTCAAACCAGAAATGTAAGTAGTAGTAGCAGTACTACTACTACTGCTAAATAATAAGGGAAATAATAATAATAAGGGTAATAATAATAGTAGTAGTAGTAGTAACAATGGTCTGGACGATTGGACAATTGAAGTTGTAATAGTGAAGATAAAACTATAATTGAATGGCACATTGTGGCACAGGTGTACACACTATCCTTAGCTATGTGTGCCAGCTGCACAATGCTTTGCTCTGTTAACGACACCCTAATCAGTCACCAACTATATGACTCCTTCTACCATACCATAGTGGCAACATCATTATGTTCTATAATGTACACACTCATTTTGTTGAGATCGTTATTTGTGTGTGGAGTGTTCTCAACTACACCAACTCAAAATGAATTGCACACAATTTTAGCACTT
This sequence comes from Nannobrachium achirus, assembly GCF_963921795.1. Lineage (NCBI taxonomy): Eukaryota > Metazoa > Chordata > Actinopteri > Myctophiformes > Myctophidae > Nannobrachium > Nannobrachium achirus. The sequence goes on along the minus strand of NC_137815.1, from coordinate 53,638,575 downwards.
GCTTCTAACAACAAAGCAAGTGCACTTATTAGTCTAACATCGATGAAGAATTGCCATACTGTGGGAAACATGACAAGAGTGGCATCGCATCATTCATAGAGGAAATCTATGAAAAGTGTGCAGAGATGGATGTCTGTGCAATTACACCCCTTCACTGTCTCACATTCCCTCCACTTCCTTGTCAACCTCTCAGAGTCAGCTTCCTGTAAATGAAGTAGTATGTTATTATATTATATGTTAACAGCCATACCTGTCACTTGACCACCTCTTACTGTGTGACTCATATCCCCGCTTCTCCCCCTCCACTGGCATCATCATAACATGTTCCATAATGCCTGCACTGCTTGTTAGTGACGTTATTTTTGCCACCGGCAAATAAGAAAAGCACCATACAATACGCAAATCATACAGTACTAAATATCCACACGGCTATATCATCAGTGATGCTTGAGCAAGTACTCAGAGATTGAATCATTATACTACCTCACTGCAGATTTGAATGATTCTCTGATGTGTTCAGTGAAGCATCTACACATAACAAGGTGATCACTGAAAAGTGTTGACAGTTTCATCCTGAATATACTATACAGAAGACGACATGGTCCATATTGTCCATAACTATGTTGTGTTAACCTCTTCATCATCCTCTCCAGCACAAAATGTACTCTGGTATTACAACAAAGTATATGCAAGCCTTCTCAACATGTCTCTCTAAAAACTGTCAGTAATGGTAAGACACATTTAATCCCAAGCATACAGCAACCTTAATTAAAGACGAGAGCTCATTATTTATCTGCTTGGAGAGCACTGATTCTAATATTCTAAGCATAGCAGCATCACCTTTATGTCTGCATGAAACTTGGCCATTGGAATAAAGGACAGTGACAATTTAGTGGTATAGAATATTTTTCAGTCTGGTCTAGTGCGAAATTGTGCTCATTAACTGGAGCAACATTCACATATCGAGGAAATGCCATTCTGAATACCGACTGAACGAAAGTAAAATCCTATTCACTAAAAATATGGTAGTGAAGTCAAGGTTTCAGTTTGCCTTTGTAGGAAAACATTTATTTTTTCAGTGTATGAATTAGCTTTCAGTTCTTGGCAGATCACCCAACTAGAGGATGAAGACCTGTCATATACAGTCTCCAATGATTCAGTTATTGCTTCCCTTGAAGTTTTTCTCAAGGTAAGAGGTGACTATACTGTGAACTATCAAGATGGATGATATGGAAAATATGATTGCATAGACCGGATTTATGAAAGAACTGACAGGCAAATTTGAGTCACAATATTAAACTTAAGCTTATTCCAATTCTTTTATAGGATTATGCGATATGGGCAATACTTATAACGGTAGTCAATTTGTCTATAATGCTTTCTAGCAGTAGTGGTAATAATACTGATAACAGCTACAGACCGAAAGTGTTTTTTTATTTGTGTTGTTTTTATATACAATTCAATATTTCCTAAGCATCGATGTGCTCAAATCTAGCATAATCTCTTTGAAGGCCAATGTGTCATACCACATGACAATGGGATTAACATAAACTACAGCATACCCCTAACACAGAATGGTTAAAGTGCAAGGATTAGCCTATGTATAGTCCCAAAATATGACTGACACATATTTAGTCTTTGTGATTTACCCTGAGATTATCATAGCCTGAATACGGATATGCTTGATTTACACTCCATGGTACGATGATGTCAAGCACCGATTCTATTTTCGGCAAGCGACACCATTGTATAACAAATTATAAATCAGGGTTAGAAGATAACATTTTTATGAAAACGAGATAAAATAAAATAATACATCCACAGAGCTCTTGCTTACCGCTGTAAGCTGTGAGACACCATTATGCATTTTCAATGGGTGCACGCCCGGTGCAGCACATACTTTTTTCATTTATTACCGGAAATATATTCTTTGAATGCAGCCATCACATTACAGACTACATGATTGCTGCCTAACAGAGGTAACAAGGAAATATCGAACCTTATGCAGCAGAAGTGTTGTAAAAGTGCAACACCTAGTGACTGAATGTTGACTATTTTTGGGCGCACAACACCGACACACAACTAAGTATAAATCAGTCTATTGCATGCAGTGTGGTTTAAACACTCAATGATAGCATTGGATTCTAAGCAGAGGGCGGTATAGAGGGGATGAGCAATGTACTGTCAGACTCCAGCTTTAGGTTGACAGATGTTATTTGTGACCTCTGCTATACGTTTTACAGTATTTCTAGGAAGGCTGTGTAGTGCTAAAATAGATGGAACTCATTTCCTGATCTCTTACTGTAGGAGGGACATGGCGGAATAGATCTAGACACTCTGTGTGTGTGTGTGTGTGTGTGTGTGTGTGTGCTTGTATAATCACGCTGACATAAAACAAGCTGTGTCTGTCATTCTTTTTCACATTTTGAACACTAAGCTTAATTTGCATTTTTATTTTTATTTTATTTTTTGCGTGTCAACAAGGCCATGTCAGGAAACGGAAGAAGTGACCTTTGGTCCTTCCCTCAATCCAAATAAAGGATAATGAATGTCAGCCTAACAGAATAATCTCTGGATGATTCACGGTCTGCTGACCAACATGTACAGCACTGCCTGCCCTATTTAGAAGTATGGAGTCAAAATCCCTAAAACTCAGTTATTTCTAAATATGTGCCTTGGTTTTTGGTGCATCTGATATCCAACATCTGACACCACAAACATTTGGTGTCAGATTAATGCAGTCAAAGCCATATTGCAGATACAGTACACTACGTATCATTTGAATGATAATTACCTGGCAATTATTGTGCAACAGTTAATCAAACTAATTTATATAACTTATACATTTAATAAAATAATAGATTTGTTTGTTGTTGTTTTCTTTTTCTTTTTTTGGTGGGGGTAGACGTTTTTGTTTTTCAAAAACAGCAAAAATAGCAGATCTACAAGCTCTAAAAGCATTGTGATGGGAGGCGTTGTGAGCTTGTAGATCAGGTATTTGTTTTTATAAAACGTCGTAAGTGGTTAATCAGACAATTTAGTCAATTCAAAAAAAAAAGTTCATTCAGTGATTAGGGATGGGGCGATATGAACATTCCTTATCACGATTATTGTGACAAAATAAATCACTATTTACAATATTACCACGATAATCCAAATCCATTATCCTGGGGCGGAACATTTGCCAAACAATAGCCGATCTACAAGCTTGTAGATCGGCAATTTTTTGGCAAAGACATTTGATAGAGAGTGAAAAAAAGACTATCAAGTACATATATTATAAGTACCTTTTACCGTGGTACTGGATATGCAGCTCGGCAAATAAAAGGTGAATTGATCCCAGTGCATGACGGAGGACGATATCACGATAAATTACATCTCCACAATACGATTATCGTGAGTGTTTTTTATCACGATAAACGATAATATCGCGTATCGTCCCATCCCTATCAGTGATATATAAAAAGAAAAAAGGATTATTATTATTATTGCTACACTCCTACAGCATGGCAAGGAAATGGGGCATACAGTGTCAAATGAGTTGCTTATCTACAATGTGAACGCATCCTTTAACTGCCATTTTCCATCCTTTCCGTGTTACCATTACATGATGGAGGACTTCTCAGTTCCCTGCGGAATGTAGCCCAGTGTTCATTGAGCTGTGACCAGGGCTAATGTGAGCTTTCTGTTACATTCCACTCCCTTTGGAAAAGGCGCTCTGTCACATGAGGAAATGACACAACTGAGAGGATCCTTATATCAAGCTGTTGATATAATCAAGAAACAATCCAATACAGCTGTTATGGTCACATTATTTCTGCTGCCAGTTGCAGCACCAAGACCATACATTACATTAAAAAAAAAAAAAAGAAAAGAAAAAAAACATAACACATCAAGTTACATCGATGAGTAGTGAAATAAAGGAATTATGAGTCAAATTGACCATGACCTGTAAGGGCAAGAAGGGTGGAATGCAGTTTTAGCTCAGTTGCACTGCCATCACTGTATGTTTGAACAGCAACATCTGTCACTGCCAACATCTTCACACGACAAGCATAATATAGTAAATGGAACAGGTTCTCAACACCAAGCCTAGGGAACAAAATAATCATTCTAGCTGTGTAATCAGGGATTTACTTGAAGGCAATTAATCACCCTGCAGAAAAGTAAACTAGCATTAGCATGGGTCCTCAGGATAGAAGTTCAGAACCTCTGTAATAGTAGTAAGGAGTAAAGTGTGTACACAGCAGAATCCAGTGTGAACTCTGAGGAGGGAAATAGTCTGACACTCTGTAGACCTCCTCGCCCACAGCTCTCTTCAAACGTATTACCTTCATGTTCCCTCCTCCATCACCATCAGCTCCACATTCACCCAGTTAAGTTATATTACAGTCCATTGGGTGTGTTCCAATACAATCGTGATCCACAATCGAGGGCTCACAGTGCATGTGTGTCAGAACCAAAGACATCGCACAAGCTTTCCTTTTCAGTATTCCCACCACATATTCATCACTTTAATTACAGTCTGAATATGCAGAATTTCAAACTAACGAACAGTCTAACAAAAAGGAGGATGAATGAGTTTCGCACAGGGTTGCATGATGCCGACAATCTTGAATTTTGTTCCAACCGTTATCTCACATAAAAAGATCATAAAAAATGTAAACGTTGTGTCAAAGACTTGTTGCTTGATGACCCAAATTAAAGATCTAAGGTCTAAAGAACGAGGTGCCTTGAAATCCCACACTGGTAAAATCTAATTTGCTCTCTGAGTATGCGATGCTGTCAATACGCTTGAACATCAAGGAGAGTAAGCTCAGGTCAATCAGCAACACAGTTAATGATGTTTAGCACAAACAAAATGCACATCAAACAAGCCCTGAAATGCTCAAATCACTAAACATCTTCAATACCAGATTAAAGCCACTCCATTACTTGATGAGTGGTGTTCTGAATATCAACTTAGCATTTTGCTGAAGGTTATTGACTCATTAACAAATAACATCTCTGTTTCAACTCATCTTATTTTATCTTAAAACTAGTCCTTTATCTTGTGCTTGTTGTGACTCAGGTAAACTGTAGTTTTACAATTTACAGCATTACCCAACATTGCATGACCAATCATGGCGACACTACCCTTTGCCCCTCTCTGATTGGCTACGGGCATAAATCTGATTGACACACACACACACACACACACACACACACACACACACACACACACACACACAGACAAACAGAGATTTGGCTAAGATTATAGATGAAATTGATAGATTGGCTTAAGGGAGGACCGCTCGGTGGGCGGACCACAAAATATGTCAGTCATTTCTTTGTATATTTAGGTTATGTGTCATATCTGCCGTGTGCAACTTCAAAACCTACAAGCCAAACTAGAAATGTAATTGTCAACTACAAAAACAATCAAATCGTCAAAACAATTAATCGTCATGTAAAAATGCTCATGTCACTATGACTCATTCATCATAACCATATAGGGAGTTCCCAAGGCAGCTACGCACAAATGGATGGATTGTGTTGTCTAACCTCAATGTGGTTGTTATGGCAATGGCACCAGGCGCAAACAAATCAGTCAGCTCTATATATGGGAACAAAAGGGGGCATGCCCATATGTGGGCATTTACGGATGACACCAGCGATCTGGTGATATAGGTCAGATCAACGGTGAAGCGTAGGGTGGGGCCTGCACAGCGGCCATAAGCTCTAGCTCTATAAAACTGTAAGACTCAGGAACAGCCCTGCATGGCGCCTGAGGAAAGTAACTGGCTGTTTTTTATGGGTGGCCACTGGGCCCTGAAAATCAAAGTACACATACAGAATGTAGTTCCCATACAGAATCTTTCCAGACTCTCACGCCTATTATCTAGTCGGCGACCTGGCCAACTCGGGAACGATGTAAATACAGAATGAATGCCCCGCCCTTTAATGCAATCCCCATTATACCTGTTTTCATAGGACCCGTGTTGACCATCTGTTTGACTGTCCATGTATGCCCATATATGGAGATATCTGTCTGACTGCGTCCAAGTTATGCCCATATATGGAGATCTCTGTATCTGCCTGACAGTCGGCCGAGCGTCTAGTCGAGGACCGGCCCCCGGGAATTATGTAAATACGTAATGAATGCCCCACCCTTTAATGCAAACTCCATTATACCTGTTGTCATAACCTGTTTTGACCATCTGTTTGCCTGTGTCCATTTATGCCCATATATGTAGATATCTGTATCTGTCTGCCTGCGTCCATTTATGCCCATATGGGGATCTCTGCAGACACAGTGCCGGTTCTGGAAAACACTAATGTCAGACATTAGCTCCGCATACGGAGATTCCGGACCTTTCGCGCTGGTTCCGGATAACCGCATATCAGGTCAGGTCGAGGCCGGGCACTGCACTCCCTGCTGCGGCGGGGAACGCGCGTGCCGAATTCTGTGTAATGCAAACCCCATTATACCTGTTGTCATAGGATCCATTTTGACCATCTGTTTGCCTGAGTCCATTTATGCCCATATATGGATATATCTGTTTCTGTCTGTCTGCGTCCATTTTATGCCCATATATGGAGATCTCTGCAGACACAGTGCCGATTCCGGAAGACCCTGATGTCAGACAACAGCTCTGCATACGGAGAATCCAAACTTTTTGCGCTGGGTTCCGAAAAATCGCGTATCGGGTCGGGTCGAGGCCGGGCACTGCACTACCTGCTGCGGCAGGGAACATGCGCGCTGAATTTGAAGCTGGTGGGACGAACGGTTCTCAAGATACGCGGATTACATACATACATACATATATATACAATACATACATACACACTCTCAGAGATTTTTTGTTGACTCATGTGGCGTATATGTGATGTCAGAGCCTTTTATGAAGTGATGTCACAATGAGTCAGCGCTTGCTCCGGTACGGCCCGATGTCAGTCATCTCCGCATACGGAGATTCCAAACCTTTCGTGCCGGATCCGAAAAACTGTGTATCGGGTCGGGTCGAGGCCTAGCTAAGAACGTAGGCAAAGGTCTGAGCTATCTGCGTGCGAAATTTGGAGTCTGTAGCACCAACCATGTGCTGTCAGGGCTCTTTCATGTGATTCGGGCCGATTCGGATTCGCGTCCATTGACTTCAATTAGTAGTCAGGACTCCGCATATGGAGATTTCGAACCTTTCACGTTGGTTCCGGAAAACCGCATATCGGGTCGGGTTGAGGCATAGCTAAGAACGTAGGCAAAGGTCTGAGCTATCTGCGTGCGAAATTTGGAGTCTGTAGAACCAACCATGTGCTGTCAGGGCTCTTTCGTGCAATTCGGCCTCGGCTTCAATTAGTAGTCACGATTGCATGAACCCTTAACTGTGTAGACTATTTTGGTAACATGCACTGACAAAAGCGTTTCTTCCCCGAGAAGAGCTGAACTGGAAAACTATCCAGGAGTACCTATTTGGTTGTATCCACCCTGAGGTAATCTGGAATTATACTGCTTAATTCTCCAAGATGAGGATAGAGAGAAGGGCTAACGGATGCAGAGGTATCTGCTGGTATAGCAGAAACAGCGATCCAGGCCCCGGTAGTAGTGGTGGTGAAGTAGAGGTGAGAGATGGCGAGAGAGATATCACGGTAGAAGAGGCTGAACTCCCTTCTGTGGAATAACTGGATTCCACAAAACTGCTAGGAGTAGCTGATTCTTGTAGTGTGGCTACACCTGCTGAGTGACCATCCTCATTAGGGTTTTTTTTTATTCAGCCTCTTTTTGTTATTTTATAATTTCTTTCAATTTCTTTCATGCAATAAAGGACTTTAGCCTTATTTGTTATGTCCTCGTACTTACCCATCCCATATTAGCTTTTTGTGTCGTCGGTAAGGTAAATCATTTCTTATGTCCATCTCCACAGAGAAATACAATACTTAAACTAGGATTGTGCCAATTAAAATAAACATAACCAGGCCGGAAATACTGTATTTGACCACTTTGTGATGCGATGATACTTGTTAACTTTTTCATTATGTTACGTAATTTGTGTTCATCACCTCTATGAAGCGTCTGTTTGCTGGTGGTTGCCATTCAAGGTGATTGATGGTTCATCTTCCTTTTACCCGAATTGATGGAAAGACTCAGTGGCTTTCAGTTAACCTAAATTTATCTCACGTAAATGTCATTCTCAGATCTGAATCTGGGGTGTGTAAACATAATATGCTCCGTCTCTCCTCAATAAAATACGTCAATAGTAGCCTTTGGTATCCATGTCCCCTACTAGCCTTGGAAAGGAGCAATTTCATACATTTAACTTGATTTAAACATTGGCATATGTTCTCAATTGCTGGTTTCAAGTTTTCTTCAATACTGTTGGGGCTACTGCCTTAAACCTGTAATGTTGCTGTTAGTAGGAAACAACACTTATAACAGCATCAAATGCCCAACCAAGGCAAGAAGAGCTCCCTTTGCCAGCACAGACTATTTAAATTAATGAACTGGTTAGGGAACACCAAACATCTTTGTAAAATTACCATATGTAAAATATGGGCAGTATAAAAGCTTGGTTGCACAGTCAAGTTTTGTTTGTTTGCCAGTAAAGAAAAAAAAAAGTTAAAGCTAAAATAATTTTAATAAATATTTTAAATTTAATCTTTGTATATTAGTATATTATAGGCTACAATATAACTAGCACATCTGCAGTGGTTGGATGTGGTCTCTCTACACTTCCAAATTTCAACACAGACTGGTTGACAATATCAATACATTATTCGAAGCAGACTGCACCTGATTGGATACTATATAATACTCTATCTAGTTTTTATTTGTTGACAACATTGTCAATATATTTAGATTTAGTTTAGTCATCATGTTTTAGTTTTTATTTCATTTTAATTTTGTTTCTTCAGTGAAAAAAGGTAGTCGACATAGTTTTTATCGATGAAATGAACACAGGTTTGGGGATCTTGCGACTACCTCTCTCCACCAGGAGAGGGAAAAAACTGACATCAAGGTCACATGAACATGGTGGGTGTGGCCGCCAGTAATTACATTCAATATCAATGAACATTAGCATTTGATATTTGAACACTTGAGGTGCCTGCTGGCCTAGTGGTCCAGGCGCATACGATATAGGCTCTGATGGCTGACAGCTTGTCGCGGGTTCGAGTCCCGATCCCGACGACCTTTGCTGCGTGTCACTCCCCATCTCTCTCCCCATTTCCTGTCAGTCTGTCCTATCTATAAAGGCATAAACAAAATAAAGTCCCAAAAACAAATCTTTAAAAAAAAAAGAAATTTAAACACTTGACTGAATTCTTATTCAGTTGTTAACTGTCAACCGTCTGTCATTAGGAAAATTAAACACAATGACTGTGACTGTTGTAAATGTAATAGTGTGTCTGTTATATAAAATTCATTTTCATTCATATCAGTGGGGTGCCAGTCACACATCTCCTTGCAACCATTTATTTGATATACAGCCATAGCACCTTCAATGCCATTTTGTCGAGGGATTCATCTCCACTGCATTCTAATTTGTCGTGCTCTGTGTGTACTCAACCAATAATGAATTCCTGTGACTCGGGGCAGCTCTTGTCATATAGTATCAAATCCCTTTGAAATTTCTAGCAGAAAATGTATATTCATTAAAACATCTCCACTTTTTCACAAGATTCACACGCAATAAGTTCTCTGTATGTGACGGCATTGCATTCGTAGCAGCACTAAACATGTGTAAAATTCCTTTAATGAGCGCATAATATGTCATCACAATTGCCAGCTGTGACTACAATTAGCCTGCACCAACTGCAACACACCTGTCAGAAGCATGATGTTGCATAATTTGCATGATGTTGATTATTGGTATCATTGTAATGTTGTAAGAAAAAAACAAAACTCAACTTGTGTGTTCGTACAAACACAGGATTTGGGATTTGGGACAACTGCTGTCACTGTCCCTGTTACAAAGGATATGACATCTGGCGTGAGATCACCACCTAATCCCACGCAACGCCATGCAGCGTGACGTCACAGGCATTGACACTAAGGCTTGCCCACCTGCCCCCGGCAGGTAAATAAAACGTCAGGGCAGGTGAAGTTGGCTTTCAGGTTGCCCGACAGGGCAAGTGCTCATTTGAGAGGGGACACAAATGTCTATAAACACAACACGAGATATCTGTCTAAACACCTGAACGTGGCCAGTGCGCTGTGTCTTCTGGTCTGTGGAATGTAAAATAAGAGCACTATTTACCTATAATGTGCTGTTTTTACTGTTGCTACATTTAAAAATATAAAATAACAAGTGTGAAACCATAGACATATCCAATCATAGCTAAAGTATTTGGTATTTGGATTTTGAGGTATTGAGGTATGACATTTTATCGCACAGCCCCAGAAAGTAAAGAAATAAGTGTTAAATTGAGTGGTAATTAAAATCGTACCTATCATTTTATAATGGACGATTTACTTTTCGGGCAAGTGCCTCTGAGACCTTAGTGTCAACCCCTGCGTCACATCTTTATAGCGACCGCAGGTCTCAGTTAACTATGAAAACTATCACATTGTGTCCGTATATCCGTAGATACGTAACACCTCAATGTAAATAGCTGCTGACCTGTTGTGACATCACATCGTTGTGACATCACATTGTGACATCACATTCCGTCCTTGTCCCTTGTATTCCCATTGTATGCCCATATATGGAGATCCCTGATCTCCATATATGTCTATAGCTAACCTACTGTATGTCAGATTGTTGTGACATCACATTGTGACATCACATTCCGTCCTTGGCCCTTGTATGCCCATATATGGATCGAGATCCCTGATGTCATCAATATTAAGCCCATAGCTTGGATAGCTTGGAATGCCCATATATGGACATATTGTGCGAGTCTCGTGTGGTCTATAACATAAGACATCTATGATGTCAGACGTCAGTCATATCCATATTTGGGAAAATATTTTGTCCACATTTGGTCCAACGTAAACAACCAACTGCAACTTGAATCCAAGCCCCCAGAACGGCTTGTAAATATTGAAGCAGCCGCCCTACTGGCCAAAGCTGGAATTTCAGGCGGGGTGAAACATACATGCACGAGCATAAGAGCGCGGCGCTGGGGTCTACAATAGGGTTCAATGGACGTCGACGTCGTTCGTGACGTCATTCGTGACGTTTGGCTCCACTGCGTAGTGGAGCCATTCCCCAGAATGCACCTGGATTAGCTACATGCTAGCACGTAGCCGTTGCTTCAAAACGCCACTGAGCACTTGCATTGAAATGATAGTGGGGGCGGGGCCCGTCCGCTCTCTATTTTATATATACTCTATGCTTGAATCCCACTTGCAAATGAATTCCGTCCTGTGCGAATTCCGTCTTGCTTTTTGCCTTTAGGCGTCTTAGTGGTTTATCAGTATGTACACCAGTATGCAGAGGTGTGCTGTGGATCTTTTAGCTAGTGAAGCGGTCGCACGCACAAGCACGCAGATTGGAATAACATCTTTAATATGTAGGCCTATTTATTAACCTAGAATAGGCCTATACTGTACAATTGTATTCTATATTTACTTGCATAATGAGAAAACTTTAATGTTGTCATAATTATGCATTTACCAGCACTAGCAGCCACCACTCTGTAATTTAATTAGTTCATGAATCCATCAGCCACTGTTATCCAACTCAGAACTTCTCACACCTACTAGGCTACTTAGCAGATCGCACAATGGATGGGCCATTTATATGCATCAACCAGGTCGGTCATTGCTGTTAATTCAAGCTGTGACACTCAGTGTCGATCGGCAGGTTTTGTTAGTGAGTTGCGAAAACAGCCAATGATGCATGTGCGGGCGTGCAGCTTCAAGGCTAGTGGAGCGCCACTCCACATATAGCTCCACCATCAGCTCACCCCTGTCAGTGTGTACAGTACAATGTACTGTACATACTGAACCCTTAACCACAGATAGAACTACAGAGAGAGCTCTAGTATCAACAGAGAACAGATGTAACTGAATAGCGAAAGTAGCTATAGGATCCTCGTCATGTACTTACAGTAAGCCTTTCACAGAGTCTGTACAATGGAGAAGCCTTGAACTCCATAACAGGTGTGCCAAACCCACCAACCAGAGGACAACTTGAAACCATTATCTTATTCTTCTATCATTATTATATTCTGCACGCTATCTTTTTTTAAACAAGCATTCACAACCCCAAGGCCCACGGGAAGTCATTTACAGCATGGACGTTTTGTTGCTGTTATTATCGGGTTTCCACAGTAAATTATTTACTTAAGTGTAACACAATCATGAACTACACTTTCCCTTCCCCTCTTGTCTCCTCTCCACATGCTGTGTACAGCGTGGAGACAAATCAAAAAGCCAAATGGCGCACACACAGTGGCCACGACACATGCCGCCAGCCAGCAGGGTATATAGACAGATTTCTTGTTTACCAACATTGAGACTGCACCTGCCTGTTTCATATAATCATTCAGTTCCCACCCAGCACCCCTACTTCCCGCGGTAATTACCCCAACCAGTGCTTAAAGGGCCACTTCACCTCTGGGACAACTATAGATCTTATTTTATTGTTGTTTGGGACACAATCAACACAAGTTACACAACACGAGTTATTTTTTGTATTCAATCTGTGTTTTGAGATATTTTAGTATTTCAGCTGTGCTAGTGATGCATTTTGCATCATATGATGCATTTTGCATCATCATGCTGCATGCATCATATGATGCAAAACGCATCACTAGCACAGCTGAAATACTAAAATATCTCAAAACACAGATTGAACACAAAGAATAACTCAGGATTGTGTTGATTGTGTCCCAAACAACAATAAAATAAGATCTGGTTGTACCAGAGGTGAAGTGGCCCTTTAACAGCATTCTTCATTACAGCACTTTTTTTCTTTTCTTTTTCAAATGTCTGGTGACCCTACAGTCCGCCATATCTGGGTATTGTTTACAATTGCCAGCTGAAATATCTTTGTCTGTGCAGCCCAATTGTTTATTAAAGTGAGCAAAGAGACCAGGGAGGCTGGAATTACTCCAATAATAGATGAGATTAGTTACTCATGTTAGTAACATTATTACAGTATAACTCTAGTACTGACCAGCTGATTTACAAGTGGATACTGTACTAAATGGTAAATGGTTAATTCATATTGTACCCATATGCATGGCAAAATAATGTTTAATAACTTTATAAATAAATAGGTACAACCTTACAAACCAATCATACACTAGCCTACTCACCACATAAAGCCACTAATAATCTTGAAATCACTTATCTCTTGTTCTTACTTTACCGTGTGCCCTTTCAGGACATTTTCAGGAAAGCAAATGAAATATCACACCTAGTGTGAAGAGTGGTGCTATTTTTTAGTTTATTTCATTAAGCGTCACACAAAGCTTGGCCAATGTGACCCTGGGTGTACAACACATTTTGAGCGCTTTGATCCAAAATGTAGGCCAGATGTAGGCCACGCTTCAGAGCCCGGACAACAAACTTTTTTGGGGCCCGGATAAGTTTTTTTAAGGCACAAAGGCAAAGTGCAGGGGCAATGAAGGCCATTAAATCAAACAATTATTAACTCATGATTGCAACCCCCGATAGTCCCTAGAAAATCCCTATGTAGCTCATTGCCTGTCTTCTCTTACCTTTTAACAGAAAATCAATGACCATACATGAAGATAGTTAGCATTTGTATTTAGTTTTTTTTAGAACTTTGATTTTATTGTGTTTTTTTCTAGATAGATATCCTTTTGCACTTGTTATATTGCTGTTGATGTACTGACATATTATCTTGTGATGTTTTGTATCTGCTTATTGTAAATCGCTTTGGATTAAAAGCGTCTGCTAAACTGTAAACTGTAAACTGTAAACTGTAAACGTGGGTGCGAGAGTATCCATCGTGCACGATCAGACCCCAACCATGCATCGTGCGTGTTTACGTTGTCCACAGCTTCAAATAAAATAAAAAAGTGTGAAAAACTGACAATCCGTTCAGGAACTGGCTCCTGTGTTGTATAAACAGTGTGTGAACCATCCCATGGCTCGGAGGGAGGAAATCTGCTTCCGGTTGCCGGTTGCCATGGTAATAGTGCAGCGATCAAATGTGTCCGTGAAGAAACCGCTCCGAGAGGTTAAGTTCCACTTTTTTAGTTCCGGGGGCGATAAAGAATATATTATGTTTTAATTAAAGCTTCGGGTTTATCGGGCCTGGCAGGGAGCTACATAGACAGGGTTTGGCAGTGAGTTAAAGGAGCTATAGTCAACTTTTTCATTGTAGGGCCGACACTTTGTTTACATCCTAGTCTATAGACTACAATGTAAACAAAGTGTCGGTCTGACAATGGCCAAAATGATTATTTTATCATTATTTTACGCTTTTTGTGGTAATTTTGGAATAGAAACATAATGAAGCTTATTTTTTTATAAAATATTTTCGAAACATTATTTTTATTTTAGCATCCGTTTTTCAAGAAAAAGTTGACTATAGCTCATTTAAGTCCACAGCAATAACACATTTAATGATAATAAAAAATTATAAACGGTAATATCACGACAACAATTCCACCATACAATATTTATAACAATATTAAAAATTATTATAAAATATGTTCCAAAAGTTATGCATGTGGCTTATTTCCGTTGAGATCCTTCTCTTTAACTCAGTTAACATTGAATGACAGACTATTTTCTTTCTCTGTTGTATTGTGTTATCATAAAACTTGAAAAAACAAACTAAATTTTATTTGTTTCATTTAACTGAGCAGCTGACATATGTATACACTTACAGCAGCTATCACACTGTTTCACCTTTCTCTCTCACTCACTCTGACGGTCGACAGCGTTGTTTGGCTTCTACACAGCATTTTATTCTGGCGCGTGGTTCATGCAGGCTGAGATCAAATCAAACCTGGTTATGTGCGTAGCGTTTCACTTGATGTCTAACAAGAATGCATAATCTCAACTACTGACACTGATGTCTAAAACTATAGGAGGAAAATTGTGGAAAGAGCTGGGGCAGTGCAGGCAGGGCACCAAGGCCACTGTGTGACATATAAAAAGAATATTTAGTTAATTTGAATATAAACAATTTGGATCTATTGGTAGAAAAGTGTTTAGCTTGAACCGTTCAATGGAGTTCAAAGGACAGGTGGCACCATCTTGAGAGGTTTTTGCTGTTACTTTCAATGGACGTCACGTTCTCTTTCTAGATTTGTGGCAATAAATGTGTACTGTTTATTATGTACTGTATGAATATTTGTTGTTTAAAACAGACGTCTGTAGGAGTGTCATAATTCTCTCAAAAGCTCTTGTTCAGATCCGAACAGCACATGGTTGCCACTAGGCTAGTAAGACACCTCAGGGCGACACATTCTTGGCCATCTGGCCAGTGATGTATATCGGACCAGTTACCCATATATGGAGACCCCTGGTACTACTACCCGTATATGGAGATCCCTATCTGAATCAGCCACACAGATATGGGCCATGGCTTGGCCATCTGGCCAGTGATGTAGCCTATATCGATGACTTCAGGGATCTTCATATCTGGGCATAAAAGGGATTCTGGGGAATACCCATATATGGACTTTTACATAGGTGATGTCACACTGATGTGTCAAGGGAACCACCGTGTCAGGCGTGACCTTCAGAGATACACGGATAAGTGGACAAGATGTGCCGGATGTGTCATCACAGTGACATCAGAGCATGATGTCAGAGCAGCAAACCCATAGACCGTAAAAATGTGTACAAACACGGAAACAAGCTGTGACATTTCTCATGGTAAACTGCGACCTTCATCGCAACAACTGGGTTAAAAAACTGAATTTGAGCATTCTGTAGCAGGACAGAACATTATCATGTCTTTAATTGTTCAACATCCCTGTCAAGCTGCAGTGCTAAGCTATAGATTGTATGAAACGTTAAAGTGTAAGTAAAACCCCCATGACATCAATATCGTGTTAAGATTCACATGTGACTGGAGTCACCATGAACATATATGGCACCTGCCACGTGCACAGGAGATTAACTCACTGCACTTGCATGACAAGTCCTATAGTGGATCAAAGATAAATGTTATCACAAATGACAGATGTTGTGGCGTTGGGGAAGAGTCGTTCCATAGGAGGACCCATTCACTGAAACCTGACTAAAGCCTGATGGGTGCTTCATAATACACCAGAGCATCGCACCGAAAATAGCCAATCTGCAAGCTCACAACGTGTTGCAGCGGGACACATTATGAGCTTGTAGATCTGCTATTTTTGACAAGCAACATTGTCTTACGACCGACTATAAATTGACAATTAGACCTGCTTCGGGTGCTGAGGCTTGATGTCTGTTTTCTTTTCTCCCCCCCCCCCTACAGAAATGCAGTAACGTTATCCCTAGGGAAGGAAGTGTCTCGGTGGCTCATTGGGAGGAAGGCAGCATGCATAAAAGGAAATAATCTGTTGTCATGAATTGCATACAGTAACCCACACAATCCTTCCCTTGCTCCCATCTGCACAGCTTCAGCCCATCTAGACTGACGTCAAAGTACAGATTAGTGGGTTGTTGTTTTTTTTCTCGCCTTGCCCATCTCTTCCCCTTTTTTTTTGTACATAATCTGGACTTTCATGAAACCCTGCCATAGTGCATTTACTGCCTTGAAGATGGCACTTAAATAGCCGGAGACATGAGAAACTGGACTCACTGAGTTAACCACTTGAATCC
The DNA here is from genome assembly GCF_963921795.1 of Nannobrachium achirus. Lineage (NCBI taxonomy): Eukaryota > Metazoa > Chordata > Actinopteri > Myctophiformes > Myctophidae > Nannobrachium > Nannobrachium achirus. The sequence continues at coordinate 53,621,858 of NC_137815.1, read as the reverse complement.
TAGCATCCATATTCTGGGGCAAACATTCAACACAATAGATTATCTACAAGCTCACAACGTGTCATAGCGTTAGCTTGCAGATTGTATATTTTGTTAAAGGTTTTTAGTGTAGAGCAGGCCAGGGGTCTTCAACGTTTTCAGGCCAAGGACCCATTAGTTGAGAGAGAGATGAAGCAGGGACCCACACAACCTTTTCATAGATTCCATATAGTTTCATTGTTACAATGATGATCCAATTTGATCCATGCATGCAGAGATACAGTAAGTGATGAAGTATACTGTATGTGAGCACTTTCCCAAGTCTCTAATAATCCAAAGTAATAATGAGTCTAATGTGGGACACAGTGGCAAAGCAATTGTTATAAATTAACACTCAGTAGCCACATAATTTGAACACGATGAGCAAAATCAAATAATTCAATTGTACTGAAAGAAACAGTGAGGGAAGAACACAGTAGTACTGCTGATAAAACCCTTCAAAATGGTCTCTGTGTCCTTAACGGAGAAAGGTTGAGATAATAAATGTATAGTCATAAAGATATATACAATTGTGTTTTCAGTAATATCATCAGGGAAGGAACATTTACAATGCTGATAAACTAGGCAATTGTCTTGCCTAACCAGAGTTATTAATATTATACAGAACTGTTTGGCATGTTAATCTGCAAAATGCCCATATATTTCGTCATACATGCTTTAATATTGTTGACACTTTGAGCACCCTAGCATTGCACTAGACTATTTGGATTATTATATAAACGTATTATACTGTATATAATATATTATATGTGTATGCTACAGTATGTTGGGTTTTGTGTTGTTGCTGCTTTTTACTTCACAACATATTGGCCTTTGTGTGTTGCTGCTGCTATGGCACAGTTACAGTACATTGCAAATAAGAGGGGCAGAATTTGCCTAGAGCAGCAGAAGTGCATGCGCTGGTCCTGAACATTTAACAATACTGTACACTCACTTGATGATCACAGAGAAAGGAGCATTACACTTCCTTAAACCAGACCATCTTGGGAGACCCTTTGGAGCAAAGCTTCTCCACTCTTTTGCCTATCTCTGCACCACCAGCTGCTGAGGGAATCTTGGTTCTTTCAAACTCCCACACACACAAGCCAACAGACAACAGCAAGCCAGCCCTCGTTTGCACAGTGCAGGACTTACGGGTAGAGAGGGGGGGGGGGGAGTCAGTTCAAACAGCTCACTGTTTGAACTTCTTTGCCCCAAGCATTTACTTGTCTCTGTTAATCACAGCCATCGTCATTTCCAGCGCCATTGCCTGAGATGGCAAACTGTATTTTTCTTGTCACATAGGCCAGACAAAGTTCATCTACTGTACCAGGATATTATCTTCCTCACTTCCCATGCAAGAGGCGTATGTGATGGCAGCAGAGGAGGATAGTTTGGCATAATGGCTGTAGATTCTGTTGCATTATTTGCAGTGTGAGACACATAAGCCCTCTAGTCTACCCCAGGGGTTATGATGCTATTACAAGGCAACTCATCTTGGATGAAAAGCCAAGAACGAAAATTACTACAGTTAATAAAATATGTTAATGATTTACAATGACTAGCTGGTCCCAAAATGGGAGGGATGGTTCGAGTTTGCACATTTACCTGACAGGCACACACATATGGCATGTTTTATTATTATGTTATCTGCTTAAATGTGTTGTACCATTACACAAAACATTCCGGAGCACCAGGATGCAGGATTTTATCACAAGGTTAACAGAAAAACAAACACATGCATTAGTCAGACATGACTGCTAAGTGGCTATTCTGTTTTTAAAATAGCTATGCTAACAGCAATCATGGTGTTGGAAATATTAGTTTTACGGGTACAATTGGAAGAACTTTCATATATGCCTGGATTAGTACTGCAGACATTCTCATTATGATACAAATCTAGCCATGTCCATACAAAAAGGGCAGTGTATCAAATACTTATAACATATCTATCTGTATCTGATTGGACAGTATAATGAAGAGACGTCATGTGGGTCTATCATAATCAGCAGCAGCACTTCTCACTTCACACGGGTGTGATTTTTGATATGCTTGATTCTGATTGGTCACAATATTATGTGGTCTGTTATTTCTCAAAAGCAGACCGCTCTGCCTCTGTTTAAATGGCTATGGAAGCAGAAACATCAATATGTTGTGTCAAATTATTGACAGTAAAGCAGGACTGATGTGAATGTTTTTCACGTTTTGTTGAAAGACAGTAGGACCTTTCTGCCAATCTGTGGAGAAATGTGTTTAAAATTTCGACCTGAACATTTCTGACCTACACTACTCTTCTCATTAATAGTCAGAACAAAATTCAGAAATTCACAAAGCTACCAGGTGCTACATGACTCCAGCTACACAAAAGCCTTTGGAGGTCCTTTAAAGTCAAAGTTGTTTCAGCCCCCTTTGCAGCAGTACAGTACATGGACAAGAAATCATGGCTGAAACCTCTGAACAAAAGCTGTCATTTCTGGGTCACCATTATGCCCCAAGAAAATGTTCCCCCGAATAAAATTAAATGGGGTTGATAATTCCAATGTATGTGAAAAGTGAGCAACAATGGTAATGACATGTTCACATCATTGACCTGTTCCCTGGATAGCCACAGGTTATATACTGTAATAGGTAATCACAGCATTTATCGGTCACTCACTTAGCTTTCAGGTAATGGGGACTATTCTTCAGGGAAGGTAATGACATTTTCACTTTTCTGAGCTGTCGCCTTTTTTCTGTCCTGAGCTGTCCGCCAGACACAAAGTGTTTGTGTGTATGTGCGTGTGTCTGTCTGATGCGCATGTAACTTTGCCCACACATTCCCTAGAGGTCAAGGAAAAACCTCTCTTTCCCTTTATAGTGCCACCAGGAGGCCGATCTTGTGATCCAGCCGGCCTGTCCGATTTTCCATAATCCTTCATGATTGGCTAAGATTGGCATCTAAAGTTTGCAGGAGTGGCTCATTTTGAACAAAATGCCTCAAATCATAAACGCAGCTTCAGATTGCAGTGAAACTTTAAACTAACTTTTTTACATTAGGAGTTATTGTCTAAACATCACGTACATCGGCACACATTATCTAAGTGAGTCAAAAATGGCACAGAAATGATAGAGATGGACAACAACAGATGATCAAAAATGGCAGTATTTTTCTTTCATAGAGCTCTACTATAATTCTAAGCCTCTCCATTTGCATACCCATGGAAGCATATTAGATTACACCATGAGAAACAAACCAGCATACTGTATAGATGATTCTTCAACAGTTGCAAAGTGTGACCAACAATCAAGCCTTTTCACAGCAGACATTTTGATGTGTCATAGTTTTGTCAGCGTAATAACATTAAGCATTACGTTAATTATACAGGGTTTGTCCATGCTCACACAATTAATGTTATTACCTTCAGCTATGTTAACTATGACATGTCAAAATGACAGCTGTGAAAAGGGTCTATTGAAGAACAAAATGAACGAGGGATTGCATTAGATTTGGGTATAGCCAAAGTCCAACAGCCAGGTGATTGGTAGATGGTGACAAGCATGACCAAATTCCATTTTCCCACATACTGTATGTATTTTTACTTTCTGTGAGTCAAGCACAGACGTTGGTTGCAGACAGTGTGCAGGATAGCATCAGATACATCACACTCTTTTTGCCACCTGCTATATCCGTCATTAGGCCCACTGGTACTAGTGCGGTACCCGCGTCATTGATGGCCGTTCTTCAAATGTGACACCGTCACTCTCGTCCTGTTCGCCCTGTACAAACGTGTGTGTGTATTTGTGTCTTTGCGTTGACTTTGTATGTAACCATGCTGCACACCTGTTCTGGAGAACCGCTGCTCTGACGGACTCACTCACACGGACTCACTCACACGGTACTAAGCAATAAACACAGCAAATGTGAAGGTGACTGGTTGTATGATTCTCGAGACATGCATATGACAGACATATGCTACACACAGACACACACATGCAGAGATTTGTGGAATTTATAGATAGACAAGCATAAAATATCTGGCTTGGTTAAATGTGTATCGCTCAGCGTGTTAACGTTTGTCATGGCCGGTAGTCCGATGGTCGTTCGTTCCGAAGTTGGTCCAACCGGCCCCATTATAAATAAGCCTAACCCTAAACGTAGCTCACACTAACCTATCATTTTTAGGACTATTGGTCCGTCGGAATAAAGGGCCATTAGACTAATAGGCAGCCCCTGCATTGGCTGGTCACGTGACAAACGATTCATTTTCTTGTCAGTTTACAATAGAATTGCAGAAACCTACAATACATTTTTGAAATCATGCATATCTTCGCCAATACTTAGTTAGTGCAGAAGCTATTATGCAAATAAAACAGGACAGACAGACAGACAGACAGACAGACAGACAGACAGACAGACAGACAGACAGACAGGTACTCTGACAAAGGATACATCGGGTACAACGGGTATTGCATAACCGGGTGGGGCCAACTTGGATCGTTCCCAAATCCGAAATTGTTCCTGAGTAGGCCAGGCACCGATCGAGTTATATCAATTAATATTGTCAGGTGCTTAAATGCTATTGCTGATTCATCTTGAAAGTAGAGTGTAAGGCAAGGCAATACATTATAGGCCCGCTATTCTTATCTGCATGTCAAATCATGTTTGAAGGGCAGATAAATTATACTGGACCACTTGTGGGCTACAATGTCACTGATCCGTTTCTGTGCGACTTCCATTTTCAGTACTACTTCACAAGAACACTGTTACAGGCACAGCAATGCCTCTGATGGTTATTTGAATAAGTAGAATAGTGCTTAATGCTCAGTATCCCTGGTGACCTTTAAATATGAATATGAACACTGATTATTTCACTTATCACTGCTGTAATGGAGAGATGATACTATAAGATTCTACTGGCAGCAAATCGACAGCTTTTCCCATTTTCCGATCCAAATCAAAACTGAGATCCCACTTCCATTTGTTTAAAATTCAACATACAGTACAGTATGGCTGGTATTTGCACATGCAGTATGCAAGGAATCAAACTGTATACTGTACAGTGTAATAAAACAACTTTTGCTTAATAGAATCCACTGAGACGATTATAACCCAAAATCCATACACTGTAGGGGCATATACAAGTTCAATGCATAATTTAACTTTCCATCAAGCAGTAATAGTAAACAAAAAAGTAGATTCTGCAGAACATACACTCCGGGGCTTGCACACAGGATCGAGTGAAAGGTAGACGAGATAAAGGATTAGAGCTCATTTTATTTTAAGTTTCACTGTAACTGTAACTGTAACTGTAACTGTACAGTACAATTCAAAAAGTGCATGCGTGAGAGACGCAACAGCACCACTTGGTCACCAGCGGTATTGCAGGTCAGTGTGTGTGTGTGTGTGTGTGTGTGTGTGTGTGTGTGTGTGTGTGTGTGTGTGTGTGTGTGTGTGTGTGTGTGTGTGTGTGTGTGTGTGTGACGCAACAGCGCCACTTGGTCACCAGCGGTATTGCAGCTCATGCTACGGAGGGACAGGGGGACATACAGTAGATAGGAACGCACAAAGTCACTCTGAGGAGTGACCACCAATCATAAATAAAAATAAAATCAAATAAATAAGAAAAAAAGTTTTTAAATTTGTATTATTATTTCAGCATACTCTTTAAGTTACAATAGACAATATACTAGTACAACCTTGTAATGCATGGTGTTTTGAGGGGAAGGGGACATTTCTCAATAAAGGTTGACTTTCAAATAAAAGCAAATAGTAAAGAAAATGCTAATATTTTACCCATCCTTTGTTCCCTCTAAAACCAAATATCTTCACTGAAATTAGATAATCTAAAAACTCACAACGTATCAAAGTGTGCCTAATATTCATGACTTTACAAGCAACTAGCTTTGTTGCAAAAAAATAAAAAAAAATAAACTGTCCGACTGTGTAGCTCACTAATGACTTTAAGCATAAACACTTCAACTCACCACTCCAGGGCTGGAGTGGTGTGTGGCCCAAGCCAATCTCTGAACCTCTCCAAACAAATAAAAATAGACAGATAAATGCCCTAGAGTCAATTGAGGTACAAAAACAAACCAGGCAGAGGGCTTAGCAAGAATTGGCAACTACCGTGACTGCAAAATTCCTACAAACCTAATATTTCACTCTATTCATGAATTACATGTGGATCAAACTCTCACCACGGTTTCAAAGTTGAATACAGTGATTGACCCCGACTTTTCCAAGGACAAAAGGCATCACTGCACTTTTTTAACTTGCTCTGAAGAAGGCCTAGCGCCGAAACGCGTTAGCGTTCAGAATAAAATGGAACACAGTAACTGCATCTGAGCCTGTCTTGCATTTTTTTTTATCTTGGTGTGCTGCTTTTTTTCCACTTTTGGGGATCCTTCAGTTCAGCATCACTGCACTATATGGTCAGAGATAACTAACTATCTAATTTCAGTTTGTTTGAATATTTATTGTCAATATATCACAAGTGTTGGTATATGACACAATACATTAGTCTATTGTTAACATTTAGTAATTACATTGTTTAGAATTACAGATTTATTATATTCACTTCACAATACTTGCCTGCATTTAGCCAAGGTTAGCCTATAATAGCAACCTAAGTGCCCTCATCAATTGTGAAATGTGTGTTTTAATGCAATTTTTAGATATCCTGTTTGATGACTTTGTTGTCATGGCAATCTGCCCAATGAGTTTTGGAGATAGGTTGTGTGCAAAACTATATTTATATTTTGGCCTAAAAGCGGTGATAGAGGAAAGGCCATGGGGTCACCAAACTCAGTAGGCTTCATCCTTCGAGGGGAAATGAATGCGCTCAGCAAGTTTCACATAGCAATCCGCCTAGTCAATCATTAGGTCTCAGGCAGTCTTTCAACAGCTTTGCAGCCATGAGGGAGCGGAGTTTACAGTATGTCGCTTGGTGTGTTGGCCAGGGTGTCGTAGGGAAGGGAGAGTCAGACGTCATGTGTTTAGGGCTGTCACAATTATTACATAATCGTCTAATCGTGATTATTTGACAATAATCGTCATAATCGTTTCCATGTTGAAAATGTTCATATATTTTTGTAAAAGTCAAAAAGTATAACGTTGTCATATCTACCATGTGCAACTTCAAAGCCTCAATGCCAAACAGATAATGTAATTGTCAACGATGAAAACACAATTAAATTGTTAATCGCAATTATATGAGTGACAATTATTCGTCATGTAAAATGTCATAATCGTGACAGCCCTACATGTGTTTGCTGATCAAAGTGTGTGGGCAGTGGTGCAGGCCAGGGGTGCCATCTTCATGGGTCCTACAGTAAGTGTTGGATGGACTGACATGGCCATCCTTATAGAGCCCTACTGCTAGCAGGGTAAAAACTGAGAGGCACCAAGATTACACACTCATCCACCCACATTTCCAGTCCCACGACTACTTCTCTCTGACCACCACATTGACTATAGATTTTCCTGCAGGGAAACACTGTTGGTCACGAGATATTCATCTTTTATCAGTTTTTATCTTTTAGAGCTTTGCTATCGTGCAGCCCGTTTTATAAAACAAACTAACCTCAGGGTGCTTTCATTTCTGCCTTGACTACATAGTGCACCATCAACCTGCTTCAATAGCATGAGAGCAAGTTACATCAGATCGTGTGGAATAGCAAAAGGCCTTCAGAGATTGTTGCCAAAAAATATATATATATATATTTTGTAATGGATGCTTATTGCACTTTTTGACCAGGGTAAACTGTTCTGTCCCCATTGGGTTGTGTTGCCCAAACTTTCAGCAAACAAAAAACAAACTTGCCCTGACAAAAACACGGGTAAAGGTATGTTTACAACCCTCCTATGTGTCATCAAAAGGTGTTTGCACTCTGAAATATGTTATGCACCATCACGCTTTCTCACTGTCCCTGTCACAGACTGCAATGTACATACATCTACATATGCATGCACATGCACACAACTACAGTCTTCCTCAGGCATCACAAAAAATAAAAAAATAAAAAATAAAGAAAATGTATAAATAAAATAAATGAAGAACTGCGTTGTATGTTACATACTATATACATGGCTGCTGCTACTGAACCAAAGATTCTCAAAGTGACTTCAGCTGAACAACAGTAAAATGTGAAAGAATTTGAATCGCTGAACAAATGTATGGGCTTGCATAACAATGTTTAAGCGCTCAACATCACCAGCGGAAGGTTGTGGATGAGGTTGAATGGAACAGAATTAAATAAATAAATGCACAGGCATCTGGCCAATTGTGACAGGGCACAGTGATCAAATTCACAATAAAGTTGTAAAATTGGGTTATCACCACTACAAAAAGAGGAGAACATGCTGACACTGAAGAACATTTTAAGAGGTTTCTCCGACAGAAAGTACCATAGTTGTTAAAATCCATGATTAAGAAATATTGAGTGATGAATTTGGAGTGGCATGTTGTTTTTTATTCCCCCATAAAATAAATACATAAATGAACGAATGAATGAATGAATGAATGAATGAATGAATGACATGTTGCCACAAAAGGCAGAAAATCGATGTATTGCATGGTCTGCTGTGTTCATTCATATACATTTGAGATTCTTGACACAGATGTTGTCTTTGGAAGCCAATAGAGTCACAAGCCTTACAGGTACTGTAGAATGAGACAATGACATTTTGATGTATGTATCAACACATGATACATTCAAACATACTGTAGTATAGATTAAATCATATAGGGAAGAAGCAAGCATAATTTTTTGATAGGAAGCATGCTTCTTTAAAACAAACTGTCTTGCATTAAAAGGATATCGTCGTTGTCGGGTGGAAACCTTGTATGTCCAAAACCGTTTGTTTTGTATTTATCATTTTTAAAACGATTTAAACTAGTGAAAACAGCCGATCTACAAGCACACAACGCCCGGTGCGAGGCGTTGTGTGCTTGTAGATCAGCTGTTTTCACTACTTTTGTGAGACGGCCTTGTGTGATGAAGCAGGGCTTTGCGAAAAAAAATTACAAATTTGAAACTTGGAGATACGAGGTTTCTGCCCGACAATGACGATATGCTGGTGAAGGTGTAGGCCTACCAAAAGTGTGTTGTTGTGAGCATACAATGTCAGCACTCAGAAACAACCGACGGGTGGTCTGAATGATTTTAAGTCAAAGACAATCCAGGCACACCACAATGTCCTATCTCTATCTGTGCTGTTTTTTAAGCTTACGCCCTGAACTATAGCAAGTCATAGCAAGGTCATAGCAATAACCACTTGCCACACCACTGTGTGACTGTGAGACCAAACACTTAAAGTGAAAAAAGGCTATAATATCAGTATATCACTGAGCTTGTATGAGCTATACCCACGGGTAAGCCTTCATACTGTCCCTGTGTTGTTTCTGTCTGCCCTATACCGCAAATAGGCCTAATAACATCACTTAGGCCTACTGTGCATGTTAGTCAATGGGAGTCCACAAAACAGTGAGGAGTCACCTTTGTAATTGCCGTCAAGGGCAACAATCAGACCATAAACCTATACACATCACTATTTGACAAAAGCAGATCTACAAGCTCACAACCCAATGCAACACATTGGGTTGTGAACAATATAAATATACTGCATGCAGGGGAGATCCCTGGCATAATATTTTCAAATGTGGGTTTGCGGCCAGCCACTGCTTCTCAGCCTGTGGGTTGGGACCCCTATGGGCATGGGGGTCGCCAAATTATTTTTGGTGCGGTCCCCAGATGATTAACTTAACGTGCAACATTGTTTTCTCAATCAACAGTAAACAAACCAGCATAAAGTTTAAGTATGGAGGGTATCTGCACATTTCTAAAGTGACAATTTAGGACTTTTTAATGCCTCCAAAATGACAAATTAAACATTGGCCAAAATGTCAAATATTGGCGGCAGAAATTGTGAAAATAGCTGATCTACATGCTCACAACACCTCGCAACGCGAAGCGTTGTGAGCATGTAGATAGAATCCTGTTAGAACCATGTTATACAAAATATAGTGCCTCAACTCTTAGTGCTCGTCAGGGTGGAGGGTCCCCAGTTAAAATATGATTATTTTGGGGGTCAAAGCCTGAAAAGGTTGAGAACCACTGAAATAGGCTACCTATTCCTTGACATGAAAGGGTTTTGGAACCACTGGCCAATATCAGACAATTCATAACGATTTTCTCCTAACAAAACAGGGAATCAAGAGTTTGCCTTGCCTGCAGCCTCCTAATGTCAGGCTCTGATGCACTATAATGGGCTATACTACAGCAGAGCACAGCATTAACATTGATGATGATGACCACAGCATATTTAGACAGTTGATAGTCTACTGTAAATACTTAATTATACCGATAGCCTACAATGACACAAGCAACCATAATAGAAGGCTGCAGGATGGGATTGATTGATCATGATCAAGTTCAATAGGCTAATTGGTGCACACAACAAGTCATCACTATAGATCATGTTTTGTTTTGTTTGTTGTTTTTAATATCAAATAGCCTACCCCGCCCACACACGCACACGCACGCACGCACACGCACGCACGCACACACACACACACACACACACACACACACACACACACACACACACACACACACACACACACACACACACATCAATACAGCACGTACTTAGCAGCCTAATTACTTAGAGCCCAGACACATAATCTCCAAATGTATGAATAAATTATTAGTGCCATATTAATAACGTGCACAGCTGAACATCTGAGCATTTCGATGGAGAAGAAAACATGACAAGGATGCCAGCAGTCAGTCTCACTGACGGAGCGGGGCAAGGCTGCTTTAAAGACTATCTAGGCTATAGATACATCCAGATCCACCTGTATTTTAAGACCAACAACTTCAGTCTAGATGTGTTGCAAATACAGCCCACAATATAGTCTACTATTTGCATAAAATTTTCAAAGCCACGTATACGGTAGCCTACTACATTGCTCGTGACAAAGTGCGCTGCTACCACGTAGTTCGCCGTGTTAGAAATGCGCGCTTGCAGGCATGCATTCTATCAATGCTGGCCATGATACCATGCTCTATAGCCCACCTAATAGTTGATTCACACAAGTAGGCCTACATGTCCACACCCCAATCGTTACATGAATGTAAACAAGCGAGTAGTGTAGTTTTCAACCAGTGGTCCGGGGACCACCAGTGGTCCTTGAGGGGGTTCCAGGTGGTCCCCAGCTAAATGAAGGAGAGTTGGTAACCAAATGGACACAGATCTTTAACTCTTGGGAGCATAAAATGAATTTACGCTCTCAAGAGTTAAATTATTGTTGCACCTGCATTAGGCTACTTAATTTACAAGAATTCTATGGCTTCACCAATACAGCACGGATCGTGGACAAAACCTTGTCCAAAGACAACAACATATTCTAAGTTGTAGGTGTGAGAGGCTAAATGTTATCAAATGGTGGTCCGCTGCTCAAATGCCGAATAAAAAATGGACCTTGGTATGAAAAAGGTTGAAACCCACTGCGCTACATGAATCTATAACAGACGAGTCGTTTATCATTCATCGATCGCTCTTCTACGACTTCGTCGGCATGAGGGAAAGTTGGCATGAGGGGCATATGACACCGATCGCCTTCGGCAGCGGGTGGTTGCTGATGATGTTGAGCCGTTCGCTATTTTTGTGTCTCTTAGAAATGTGACTCACGATCGTCTCCAAACGCGTCAAAAGACCCCTGCGCATTGAATGATGCGAGAGCGTTCCGATCGACTCCCAAATGGTGATTGATTTATGGCCATAGAGGACGGACAGGTGCAATGAAGGCATTACTGACTTACCGACGGCTAAATCCAGCAGATCTGCGCACAGGAGCAAGCACAAAGAGAAGACGGTCATCTTTCCCTTATTTTGCAATAAATCCCAAACTCCATCTGCGTTTACATGCTCTCCTCCGCTTTTCGGCTGCGTAATCCCCACCATTCCAGAGGTATGCGATGATAGAGAGGTGCCCTGAAACTATTCATGATGCATGCGGCTCAAGTGTGAGTGAGAAATATGAGAAGTTCTCTATGAATAGGGCATTCGCGACGGAATCCAGGATCAGAATAAAAAGACACTGCACTGCAATTAGAAATATGGAATAGGTATTCTCTCGGAAGAGACAACAGAAGCAACGCTCAGCCGCGCAGTCCAGAATTGGAAAAAACGGATAGGTTTGGGGAAGAAAATCCCTCTCTCTCCTCTCTCTCTCTCTCTCTCTCTCTCTCTCTCTCTCTCTCTCTCGCTCTCTCTCTCTCTCTCAATCTCCCCCCCCTCTCTTTCTCTCTCTCTCTCTCTCTCTCTCTCTCTCTCTCTCTCTCTCTCTCTCTCTCTCTCTCATCCTCCCTCCCTCCAGACAGAACCACGCACGGTCTTTCCTGATCACTCCGCTCTTTATTTCACACAATTTTCCTTAATCCCACCCTGGATTCAACCCCCTCTAATTCTGCCCATTAAGCCGATTTACTGCCCGGATTTTTTTCTTTTTCTCTTGTGAAAAAGGGTCTTTAAAAGATGTGTTTAACCCCAGGCACCAGCCTACAACATGTAGGCTATATAGCCTATACCTAGTAGGATGGCATGTCAACAACAACCCTTTATGAATTGGTTCTACACAGTAAGCCTACAATATAGTGCTTTTAGTGGGTAGGCCTATAGACCTAGGTCTACTGGGGGACATTCTTTAGAACAACACACAGGTCAATGTAGGCCTAATGTAAAAACACCATAAAGGGATATTCCACTTTCAAAAAAACCTTTGGTCATTTTATTGTCTAATCAGGCTTTTGGTGTTTAATTTTATTAGGGTTTAATTTGCTTCATTCAATATTTAGATATTTGATGTTATATGTTTTCGGGCCTCCTCCTCCTTCCTCCATTTTAACCACTAGAAGCTGGGGCGGCCCAGCGTCTAGTCGGCGACCTGGCCAACTCGGAACAATGTAAATAGGGAATGAATGCCCCGCCCTTTAATGCAAACCCCATTATACCTGTTTTCATAGGACCCGTTTTGACCATTTGTCTGCCTGTGTCCATTTATGCCCATATATGGAGATATCTGTATCTGTCTGTCTGTCGGTGTCCATTTTATGTCCATATATGGAGATCACTGCAGTTATAGTTCTGGGTCCATTTTATGCCCATATATGCCCATATATGGAGATATCTGTCTATGGAGATCTCTGTATCTGTCTGTCTGTGTCCCTTTTATGCCCGTATATGGAGATCTTTGTGATTCTGCATCCATTGTATGCCCATATATGCCATATATGGAGATATCTGTTTATCTGCGTCCATTTTATGCCCATATATGAGATTTCTGTCGCTTTTTCAAACAGATGGTCAAAACGGGTCCTATGACAACAGGTATAATGGGGTTTGCATTAAAGGGGGAACCGGCACTGTGTCTGCAACACAGTCGGAGGCACAGACAGATACAGAGATCTCCATAATGGGAATAAAGGGACACAGACAAACAGATGGAGGAGGAGACAAACTTAATGCAAACCCCATTATACCTGTTGTCATAGGACCCATTTTGACCATCTGTTTGCCTGTGTCCATTTATGCCCATATATGGAGATATCTGTATCTGTCTGTCTGCGTCCACTTTATGCCCATATATGGAGATCTTTGACCATCTGTTTGCCTGTGTCCATTTATGCCCATATATGGAGATATCTGTATTTGTCTGTCTGCATCCATTTTATGCCCATATATGGAGATCTATGCAGACACAGTGCCAGTTCCGGAAAATCCTGATGTCAGACATCAGAATCCGAACCTTTCGTGCTGGTTCCAGAAAATCGTGTATCGGGTCGGTCGGGTCGAGGCCGAGCACTGCACTACCTGCTGCGGTGGGGAACGCACGTGCCGAATTTGAAATAGGGAATGAATGCCCCACCCTTTAATGCAAACCCCATGAATGCCCCACCCTTTAATGCAAACCCCAATATACCTGTTGTCATAGGACCCGTTTTGACCATCTGTTTGTCTTTGTCCACTTATGCCCATATATGAAGATCTCTGCACACACAGTACCGGTTGCGGAAAACTCTGATGTCAGACTTTATGCCCATATCTGGAGAACGCGCGTGCCGGTGGGAAGAAGGGTTCTCGAGATACGCGGATTACATACATACATACACATTCACAGAGATTTTGTGTTGACTCATGTGGCGTACGTGATGTCAGAGCCTTTTATGAAGTGTCACAATGACTCAGCGCTTGCGCCGATTTCCTCCGGAACAGCCTGATGTCAACAATCAGCTCCGCATAAGGAGATTCCGAACGTTTCGCGCCGGTTTCGGAAAACCGCGAGTCGGGTCGGGTCGAGGCCTGGCACTGCACTCCGCGCGGCGGCGGGGAACGCGCGTGCCGAATCTGAAGCCGGTGGGACGAACGGTTCTCGAGATACGCGGATTACAAACAAACAAACAGACAGACAGACAGAGATTTGTCGCATTTATAGATAGATGATGTTACAATGTTACAATGGGCGTGTATGGGGAGAGGCCCTGGGTCTGGAGGGCCTGATAACATTTACATCAAATATCTAAATATTGAATGAAGCAAATTAAAAACTGTTCAGGGTGTTCATAAAAGATTAGATGATAAAAAGACCAAACGTTTTTTTGAAAATGAAATATCCTTTTAAATATTTTATTCATTTTAGTAGTTCACCTTTCACTCAATATAGGACAACTCCTGTCACAAGTTGGTGATATGGTGGTGTCATAATATATGTTAGGAAATATTACATTGATTTTTAGTTAGCACATGCATTCCAACAGTCCATAGGGCTGGACCACTCATGGACACATGACATCATCAACTTGTAAATTGTAAAACTTGCATTGAGACAATAGAGTGAAAAATACACTATTTCTAATTATTAGTATTTTTAGTTAAAAAATACTTATGAGGGCAATTATGATGTATTAAGGCATCATAATTAAGGCATATACGGCTTATTAGCATGCAGGGATCCTTTTAAAACTCATTGAATGCCATTTCAAGATGGCCCCCAAGTACCAGACTGCCACTATCCTAGATTTCTAGTGCACGGATCAATGTTTAGTGCACGGATCGTGCACGCCCATGCACCATATATGCATCATATGTGTAGTACTTTTTAACAGCTTTCAAACAAAAAAATCCGCTTGGAAATCCGTTCAGGCATTCATGAGTTACAAGCCTTCAAAGTCAGACAAAACAGCCATTTTTGACATTTTGAAAGATGTGTTTGTTTGTTATGGGGCTACACTTGCAATTTCACAATTGCGATCATGCCTAATACATTTGAGGCATTTTTAGAATTTTTTTTATAAAAAAAAATTTTGAAAAAAAAATTTTTTTTTTTTTTTTTTTTTTTTTCAAAATGGCTTCCAACTCGGGAAACTCGGGCTGTGGCAGTCTGGGAGTACTGTAATAACTCGTGAAACTCGTGCCTTGGCAGTCAATTTAACAGCACTATTTAATGGGTCAATACAACATTTAGGCCCCAAATGGGTAAAGATCATCTGCAACAGAGACGTGCAGAGAATGTTAGAGACGCAGAGGCTCAAATTTCTAAAAGGGCCTTTTGGTGAATAGCAGACCTCCAAGCTCACAACGCGTCGCGCTGCGACGCATTGTGAGCTTGGAGGTCGGCTTCAGTGCTTGATACACGACACCACACTGAACTAAGTTAACATTAACATTATCAAGTCAATACTGGAGATGTGGCGTAAGGCATGGATTTCCACACAGAGAGGTCATTTTTTTCACACATAAGATGAAAGAACACAAGTTCAGGAGAGTTTGGAGTGGACATCAGGTATGGCATTATTTTTTTTACCATAGTGAAAACTGCATTCATTGTCTGGAGAGGGCACTTTTTAAGGATGGTTAAAAGGGCAGGGGCTCGAGCCCCCTTTGATGTCTATGTGTGCACGTGCCTGATCTGCAACAGGGATTATTGTAACATGATAATATAAGGTATGCTATTATTTTTATCCCGGCTGTGGTCTTGATGCTGTGATGGCTCTTAAATCAGAGGGCCCGCCTGTAAATGTCAGGGTGTTAACAAAAGATTTGACATTTATTTACTGATAAACTGTGATTATATATGGCCCAGCTATAATGTATTGTGATGAGCCCTCACTACAGTATGTCTGTGGTAATTTAGCTTGTTCCATGTGTTCCGTTGGTTTGTATTTGCTCCTAGTGTTTCTTCCCTGCCCTGTGTAGGAGAAGAGTAGCCTCGTAAAAAAAAGTGCTCACATATTTTACTCAAGTAAAAGTATCAATACTGCAGTATAGAAATACTTTGTTAGGGTGCCCTCAGACCAAAATACCTATGAGAGTGGAATCCGCGTTCTGCCAATGCATTTCAATGAGAAGGGAGCGTTTTTTGCAGAAATCCTCTACTGGCATGATACCGCTTCACTCTCATTGAAATGCATTGGCGGAACGCGCATTCCACTCTCATAGGTATTTTGGTCTGAGGGCACCCTTACAAGTAAAAGTCCGGAATTTAAAATGTACTTGAGTAAAAGTATGAAAGTGTTGGCACCAAAATGTACTTAAAAGTACCAACAGTAAAAGTACTAAATGTTTGAAAATAGCAGATCTACAAGCTCGCGTTGTGAGCGTGTAGATCGGCTATTTTCAAATAGCCTAGGTATAAAATAGGGCTGAAGTCGATAATGTATGTTCAAATAAATGTAGTGCAGTAAAAGCACAATATCTTGATCCGAGATGTAGTGGAGTAGAAGAAAAAGTATTGGAAATTGGAAATATTCAAGTAAAGTACAAAATACCTCAAAATTGTACTTAAGTACAGTACTTAATATACTTTACACCACTGTAAACCTAACCCGTTTGTTCACAACAGGCTGTTTGGTTTCCGCCTAACGCGGAAACCACTAGAAGAAGCGTTGTCGCTTTGATTTGGTTCCCCCCGTTTGTTTCCCCAATCCCTATTAAAATGCTCGAGTAGCCTAGTATAGTCTTGCCAGTCGCTACGAGTTGGACTACAAGATGCATATACCAAACAAAATTTTCAAAAGCAAAACTACTCCGCATCAAGGAGTTTATTAGGTAGGCCCTAAAAGTATGTCCTTGAGTGCAGGGGAATTATTTTGGGTTAAAACTGTTTCCGGTCGGATAGTTCCGGCCAAATTGTAGTCTTTGAGTACTACAACATGACGTGTTGTGGTTTCCGCTCCCGACCGGATACAACCGCGAAAAGTGAAGTGATCCCAGACTACTGTAAACCACCCCCCTTCCGGAAATCATGTTTTGCATTAAATGCTATTTCCGGAAGAGGGGTGGTTTACGAGGCTAGGAGGAGAGAGGGCCAGCCTGCCAGGGGTGTGTCTATGAGATGAGGCACACCTGACTCCACTTGTCCCTGGAGTAGGCCTACAGTATTTATTTAAGGAGGCTGGCTAAAGCCATATGGGTTCCCCGAAGCGATTTTAGCCCTTCGTAGCTCACGCATGGTCGTAGAGACCAAGCCCTGACCGGCATGTTCCCGGGGTTTTCATAGGTTCGGGCAGAGCGAATTATTTAGCCCCCTTGCCCCCCTACAACTACAGCAACATTCAGATTTCACAAACGAGTGCTTAATAAGAAGCCTTTTTATCCGATCGTTTTCTGTGTTTCCTTGTATTTCCTGGTGTTCCATGCGCACCAACCCGATCTCTGGATCGGATAAAAAGGCTTTTATTAAAGAACACAAAGGACACGGGTAATTATAGAATGCTGTGCCGTATATAGACAGGTGTGAGACTTTATTAAGCACTTTGTTTGTGAAATCTGAATGATGGTGTATAGTTGTAGGGGGCTAAATAAGTCGCTCTGCCCAAACCCATGTAAACCCGGGAACATGACTCTAGTCTACGACCATGCGTGAGCTACGAAGGGCTAAAATCGCTTTGGGAAACCCGGACATTCTCTAGCCCCCCTACCCCCCCATCTCCCCCCACCATCATTTGATGTCATATCATATATGGTCGGGTCCGCTAACTGTAGTTGTTTAAAAGGGGGGGGGGGGGGGGGAAAGAAAAATGAAGAAGGGAAAAAAAGTAAGAAAAAAAAGATGCATAACGTTGTTGTCGGGTGAAAACCTTGTATGTCCAAAACCGTTTGTTTTGCATTTATCATTTTAAAAATTACTTAAACTAGTGGAAACAGACGATCTACAAGCACACAACGCCTCGCACCGCGAGGCGTTGTGTGCTTGAAGATCTGCTGTTTTCACTACTTTTGTGGGACGGCCTTGTATGATGACGCAGGGCTTTGCTTTGCGAAAGAACATACACATTTGAAACTTGGAGATACGAGGTTTCCACCCGACAATGACGATAAGCGTGCAGGCCAAACTCCTGTCTAGACGCCAGAAAACATAGACACTTGCCTCCGGGTGTTTTTTCATTTTAATTAGCATCACCTCAGTGAAGTTAGCCAAGTCTTGCTCTTCCCCTTTAGTCTATAATGATGTTCATGGTGCTGTAAGCCTGTTGGGAAGCAGTCCCCGGGGGTCCCTTTTTCATAGTCCGAGCAATAAGTTATTCAGGAAGACGGCCACCTGCATGCCAAATCCATTTTCACAAAATATGAATTTGGTTGAATAGATCCTGTTTTGCACCCGAGCCAAGTCAATCTTTCTGCAACGCGTCTATGAACCTGCATGGTATAGTAGGGGCTTGAGCCCCTGCCCCTTTTACCCATCTGTAAAAAGTGCCTCTCCAGACCATGAATGCGGTTTTTACTATGGTGAAAGAAATGCAAATGCCCTCTTTCCATGCCATACCTGAAGGCAGCATCTTATGTTGAAATAATTGCCCTCTCTGTTTAGAAATCTATGCCGTTATCCATCTTCAGTACTGACTTGATTTTGCTTAGTTCAGTGTGGTATCAAGTACCGAAAATAGCCGACCTCCAAGCTCACAATGCGTCGCAGCATAATTTTCGGAGGTCGGCTATTTTCGATATTTTCACCAAAAGGCCCTTTTAGAAATGTCAGCCCCTGCCTCTTTAACATTCTCTGCACGTCCCTGTATAGCAGTAACCCAGCAACACCTGCTCACAGTAGACAGTACACACTGTGGTTTCTGGAGTGGGTTTGAGTACTGTAGGACTGAAGACTTTACAAGTGTTGTTAACACACAGACTTGCACAGGAACAATTACAAACACAAGATGCTACTTACTGCAGTGGTTCTCAACCTGTGGGTCGGAACCCCCTAAGGGGGTCCCCAAATTATTTTGGGGGGTCCCCCAGATGATTAACTTAATGTGCAACATTGTTTTCTCACTCAACAGTAAACAAACCAACATATAGTTTTAAAGGTGATACACCATGAAATTTCACTTTTCCTATTTTAAAACCTTTTTTTGGGGTCCCACTAGCACCTTCTATCCTCACAAAGTCCCATTTCTGACCGTTGTGTCTTTCTCTGGTTTTGAGAAGGTTAAAAGTATCCCACGGGTTCTCAAAACAGGCTATCCAGATTTCCTGCCGATTGTGACGTCATCTGCCGATTGTGACGTCATCATAAAAAATTAAAAAAATTTCAAAAAGATTTTTTTGGGGGGGGGGGGGGGGGTGGCGCAGTTCAGGCCAAAGGTGGTACTGCAGCTGAAATGCTCTGAGAGCCATTCAAAAATGAGAGAGGCTCTCTATTCAGGAGTGGTAATTTAGCCTCAAACCTTTTGAAAAACGTTTTTGGGACATAAACAATATGACATAAATACTTTTTAAATGCATGGTGTATCACCTTTAAGTTTATGCACATTTTTAAAGTGACAATTTAAGGACTTTTTATTACCTCTAAAATGACGACTTAAACATTGGCCAAATTGTCAAATATTAGACAATTTGCTCACAACGTCTCACGTTGCGAGGCGTTGTGAGCATTTGGATCTGCTATTTTCACAATAGAATCGTGTTATACAAATTGTAATGGCTCAACTCTCAGTGCTCGTCAGGGTGGGGGGTCCCCAGTTAAAATATGATTATTTTGGGGGTCGCGGCCTGAAAAGGTTGAGAACCACTGACTTACAGCACAAAGCAACAGTAGAAAAGGGGGAGAATTTGCCATAATTACACTGCATGAGATGAAATGAGATCAGATGAGATGAGATGAGGAGCCTCCTTCCAGAGCAAATGGGAGAAGGGAGGGCGCTTTGCTGGATAAGGCCTGCCGTACTAATGCACTATCACATATCTCTAGAGGGCAGTGTCAACAACAATTTATTGAGGCAACAGACCTGAACGTGTTCCTGTCCATATGGCAGCTAACCCACGAACAAAGAGCCGTCTTCTGTCTTCTGGGAGGCCACATATTATGCAGTTTCCATGTGTAATTGCTTCACTACCTGTGGGCTGCTAGTAACGCGCGGACGCAGATCAATAACGCCTTAAATGGTTTTTCAGACAGTATTTATGGTCTGAGCGATGGCGTGAACTAGTGAGACTGACACACAGGAAGATAAGTCGAATCTGACTTCATGTTTGGTTCAAATAGCCCTGTCAGCTCTCCTGTAGCTGACTTCTGCATACTTTTTGCCTCAAGTCAGTGTGTGGCTATGAGCACATTTATACCATTCACTGATTACTATTTGACGAAATTGTTTTGATTTTACTTAACATGTTTTAAAGAGTTACAAAGATTTGTCACCACACTCACAATAGACAGACAGACAGACAGACAGACAGACAGACAGACAGACAGACAGACAGACAGACAGACAGACAGACAGACAGACAGACAGACAGACAGACAGACAGACAGACACACACACACACACACACACACACACACACACACACACACACACACACACACACACACATACACTCCTCACATACAACATCATCTAACTTAGTTTACCCTTAAACATATGTTTTGCTACTTTATTTGAACATTTTATATAGTTATATTATGCCTTATTTTACGTATTATTCATATTATTGGCTTTATACGGCAACAAAGATTAAAGCAGAATTTATTCTATTTAGAAGAAGTTAAGAAGGGAAGCATCACAAAGAACTGCCCTTGGGCACAGTTTGTTCTGTTCTGTAGCCTATGCGACTGTTCAGCAGGAAACAGCCAGCCTCCAAGGTTAAGCTCCATAACTGCATTGGCATAGTTAAAGTACCATATTATTACACTGTAGATCATGTCTTCAGAGAGAGAGAGAGAGGGGGGGGGGGGGGGAGAGAGAGAGAGAGAGAGAGAGAGAGAGAGAGAGAGAGAGAGAGAGAGAGAGAGAGAGAGAGAGCTAATTGTGTGGCCAATCAGTATCATATTTGATTGGGAATACTATACAGCATGCCAAGGACCGTAATTTTCAAACATTTTTCAATTTGTTCAACGACACAGTTTTAGCACATTTGTCACTTCAGGCTATGGGATAAGCGTCCTGCTACCAACTACTAGCCAATTACAACGCTCCTATCCCATTACATTAACATAAAAATATACTTTTTATAACCATGACAAACTACTTTCAAACCCCCAAATGATTAATGTCTGAGCACATTGAACTCTGTCCGAGCTATCTTAAGTCAGAGAGAAAGATGGAGAAAGGTAATTAGATTATGCCTCCTGGCAGAGACTTGCGCTTTACTGAGTGTACCTTTATAATCTGGGTTTGACTACGTTTTTTAATATAGATCTGTCTTGCACTGTGTTTTGTCCAAGTGAATCACATGTTCATAAATTGAAAACGTGACACCCTGATGAGGGCTTCATTATCAAAACATTGGTGCATGTCTGCGTGACGATGTCACAGTAACTATGAGGATTAGAACAGGTACAATGTGCAGATTCTTCTTTGTTCGGTTGATTTAGCAAGAGGCACAAGTTTGTCCAGCGTCCACGAGCAGCTGCCTGTTGCTATTCTACCATAAAATAAAATAAAAAATGGGCTACACGACGATAATAAACCAGGCTGAACTTTAGAGATGCCTAAGCTTTTATGGTGCGCTATCAAATCCACAACATCTAACAATATTATTTTGTAAACGGGTGTTTCTACATTTGCCTGTCACTGTTTGGGACATCTATGTGATCTCAACATAAACATTTATAGTGAAATTCGAGTAAAAACCGGTATTACATTCTCAAAGACAGTGTGCCATAGAAATAAGCCTCTGAAAACGTGTCAGTAGATTTACTACTTTGTCTACTGTCACATTGATCTTCATATAAACTCTAGTCCTTTGACATAAATAACCTGCACCCATTAACATAACTGCAACTGCAACTGCCTTAGTGGCCCAGGTTGATATGAAGTTTAATTACATAAATCAAAAGACCCTCAATGTCTTATGGTTCAAATCAGGATTGAAATGTGTTTAATTAGATAATTGCTTACACTTACACTTTGTAACAGCATGAATAGCCTTAAAACATTACATCACATTCTTAAATTAGAAGGCAGACTGAAGAATAAGTAAAAGGGAGGACTCAATTTAATTTATCTTCTGAGATTCTATAGGAAAATAAACTCCAATTAAATATGTGGGGTCCTCCTATAAGGGACCCATGGAGTTGGCTAGACTCTAAGTCTAATTGCTCTCTGTGATAATTTGGCCTACAGTACATGCTTACTGTAATCGACCATGAACTTCTATGTTTGTCTTTGCAAGTCCCAAAATCATTTGTTTAGAGTGTAGCCTTGGGGGGGATTAAGATGCTTGGTTATTCAACAATTCAACAATATATTACAATATTTCTACCAATATAGACTGTACATGTAGATTTGCAATTTGTAGATATGCTACTTTTCTGTGACAGTATGTATTTAGTATGACGAAGTAGGTTTCTGCCTGACAACAATGATATGTGTAATGAAGCCGTTATGGATCATGATTGATTGCTAATTTCTTAATATATTTTGGGTTGTGTGTTGAGCATAGAATGAAATTAGAATATGTTATGGTCCTTTAAAAACAACAAAATACAATTCCTCGCCCATTCCACGCCCAGATGTTTGGTGTTTGTTAGTTTGTTACTTAGGAAGCGCCTTTGATTGTCTAGCACTGCTCACATGCCTCCAAAGTAGGCTAACATGCAGTTACTTAAAAATCGCACCTGTCCATGGTATCAAACACGACAAACGTGCATATCTCCTTGTATAGGCCGTTCTGTCCGTGACGTCAGTTATCTCCATATATGGAGTTACGTGTTCATACGGAGACTCATACAAACACACAAAGCAAGACGTAGGAGTGGTTAGCAACGCTCAAAGATTCTGCACATACAAGTCTTTGTCGTCAAACGTGGTAATGTCAGCATCCCATTACTTATAGGGCCTGAGTTGTGTTCATATTTCCATAATGTTTGGGTCATCTACAGAACTGAATACCCCCCAAAAAAACGTATTTGCCACATTATCTTGAAATCACTAACCGTCCTAACTGCCCTGTAGAACCGCTGTGTTGTTGTGTGTGTCTATAGAAGATGTCCGTCCGTGTTTATAGAAGACGTCCAGCCACTGCAACAAAACGTAGTTCCGTTCCAAAAAACCTTCGGACGCTATTACAGCAGCCTACACCGAATGTCTGAATGATACAACAGCAGCATAAAAGCTACTCGATATGATGGCGTTGGCGACTATAGATGTTAAGACCTCTAGTAACATAGAGTTAGACATGATATATTTTTGTTTGTTATTTTGGCTGGTCTAAAAAGGAGCAGAGGGCATTATGCTATGCAGAAGGTATTTTAATGGGATAGTATAATGCTGTGTTATTTCTCCATTCTTAAAGCTTTGAGGCTCTTACATGTTGCAAATGCAAATTTTCAAAGTGATTACAACACATATCTATCTGTTAGAAGCCAAATTGCATGGCTATTGGCTATGCATGGGGGATGACGACTCAGAACAGAAGTCTGCCAGTGGGAAACACTCTCTAGTGTCTCTGAACCGTCACCAGAGATTGGGGGTGACTTTGTAATGTAGTGGCAAGAAGACAAGCTTCCAGGGCCGACTGGAATGCAACCATATACCTATTAATATGTTGCTGTGTGCCGATAAATAGCTGATATACAAGTTCACAGAGCTATTTGATTGACACTTGACAGTTGACAGTTATTGATTGATTTGGATGAAGTATTTATTAGAAGTTTGCTTAGGGAAAGGTACAGTTTCATGAGTGACAGTACAGTTCACTGGTACAAGGTCAACTAAAAGGAAACTCGGGTAAGCCGAGGCTTATTTCCATTAAGATCCTTCTCTTTAACTCCTATAACATTGAATGACAAACAGATAGAACACAGTACTTTGCAGTAGATATCATCAGTAAAACAAACAGCACAATAAAAGGTATTTATAATGAAGGGTCAGGGGGAGGGTAAGATTAGGCTAAGTGTATTGTTACCAGTGTCCAGTGGCAGCCTCCTGTAAGTGTCTTTTCAGAGCGGTTTTAAAGGAAGTTAGGGATTTACACTCCTTTAAGGCCTTCAGTAGGGCGTTCCACATTTTAGTGGTATAGCTGGAGAACGAATTTGACCCTTTGGTTGAGACGAATCGGGGTACGGCGGGGTACCATTCACCTCGCAGCTATATACAGAACCATATGGACACAGACAAAATCATGTCAACTAAACTTGTTTAGTGTGATATGTTGCATGCAGCACATTTGCATTATACTTGTAAATGTATACTGTAACCCAATACTGAAATATTATACATTAAGAGTTCTAAGATGAAAATCCACTGCAAACTGAATTCTACATGCCATCCTGTCTCCAATACAGGTCAATCCATCAAAATAGACAATATACAAATACAATAATCAATGTGCAATGATCTCCCTACAATTAAGTGCTACTGTATAAATTGAACACAATTTGAGACACCAAAACGCAAGCACGCATGCACTGCAATAGTCTAATTTATCTTTGACTTATTGTATAGAGTATCTGACCTAATAGACTCTCATGTCTTTCTCTAGATAGATAGATGCTTTACTGTATGTCTGTCTGTCTGTCTGTCTGTCTGTCTGTCTGTCTGTCTGTCTGTCTGTCTGTCTGTCTGTCTGTCTGTCTGTCTGTCTGTCTGTCTGTCTGTCTGAATAACTGACTGACTGAATGAGTAAATGAGTGATGAAGTTACAGCATTGAACAGCTGGTTGTCCTAACAATGGACTAGCCAATCACGATCAATTGTCCCTCTAGGCAAAGGAATGCAGTTAGTGGAGTGTATGGGCTCTGGCTCGTGGATGTGCACTTGCAGGTTGGTTCTCTGCTGGGAGTACAGCTTTGTTTGATTTGATTCATTAGATGTTATGATTAAAAGAAAAAAAAACACACAGAAATGTCAAGGATAAAAACATAACAAAATCAGCGACTTGTTTCTATTATGGTCCTTGGTTGTAGACAAGACAAAACATTACAACATAGAACAGGCATTGAAAACTACCTAAAAGTGGAAAATAGCTCAAGTGCAAACTACATTGTCATAGGTGCAATACATTAGCCACAGACATGTGGCCATATAGTACGGGCCATGTAATGTTCAGTGTGTGTTCATAAGTCTGATGGTGAATGTGCTCCATAGTCTTTACGGGTGTTATGCGCATAGCAAGGCTGAGATAATAATAATAATAATAACCTACAATTTATATAGCACTTTTCTAGGCACTCAAAGTTGCTTGAATTCCCATTCAAGATGACTGCTAGTGCTCTTTATCGGCCTTTAACCGGTTCCAGTTTTCTGCTCCGCCATAAATGAGCATTACCCATATTGCTTTTTATTTCATTTTAGATTCATCTTTGGTCTTTTTAAGCCTTTATTGATAGTGAAGTGAAGATAGACTGGGAACAGGAAAAGAGAGATGGGGAGTGACACGCTGCAAAGGCCATCCGGATCGGGACTTGAACCCGCAACGTGCTTTCAGGCTGCATTAATAGCTTGGAGACTACTGTAGGTGCCTGGATGCACATGATGGTGTTGAACTTTGAACTGAGCAAGTACAGGTCTTGTGCGGGGGGAATGAACTTCGCCAGTGCACTCTGTTTACCTTTAGTCATAGTTAGTTGGGCATCATGTATTTTATATTCGTTTAATAATGTAATTAACTGACAACCTACGGTTGAGCAATGCACTGCTGAAGATAATTATGCAATATAAAATTACCTTTATCATTCTCTTAGACTGACCTGAACGAACCTGATATATGCTTTCTGTAAGCATAATTAAGTACATACTCCAAGATGGGTTGCCATGGTTCTGTTTCACCCTAAAACACGATCATTGGTATATTATTATTAAATAAGGAGGAAGAATATTAAAGGAAAAGTGTACAGTAAACTTGTTAAAATTATGTTTTATATGGTCGCACAGACCAGCTCATTAAGTATAACTTATAGGCAACTTAGCGCCATCCACTGGGTCAGCCAGTTCTACCTCCGACCACCTGTCCTAGTCCTCCCCCTCCTCATAAAAGTACTGTCCATAGCTCAGCCCAGTTGTATGGTCGCCATTTTAAAATGGCCACAAATATAACATGCCCTGTATATGGAGACTATTCTGGCTGGCAGACAGTTTGGTGTCACTGATGATGTGACAACAATCATCAACAATGATGAGTCTTCCTCGAGATGAGATAAGTTTACTGGCACTCTGGTGCTCAAGGTTGACAAGACCAAGGAGCTGACTTCAGGAGGCCGTGTAGAGAGCATGCGCCCGTTTTCATCAATGGAGCTGCAGTGGAAAGGGTCAGAGAGTTCAATTTCCTCAGAGAGTACACATAGAGGAGGATCTCAAGTGCTATACATATACAGTATGTATGTTATATACAATGCTCTTGAGGGAAAAGGCCAGCAGCAACTATACTGGTTTTGCCACCTGAAGTACAGTTAGTCCCCACATCCTCAGATTGTACTACAACAGCTCCATTGAAAGCGTACTATCAGGGTAACACGTCCTTGGTTCGAACTCCCTTTGGTCCGACCACCTAAACCTAACCTTAACCCTAACCCTAAACTCCGTAAAACTAACGCTGGTGGGTAGCTAACCTGCAGACCGACGGTTTTCGGACCAACGGGCAAGCTCCCCTTGGTCCAGGAACTGTATAAGAAGAAGTGCATAGTCAAAGCTCAGCGCATCATCAAGGATAGGCACCACCCCTGCCATAAAAAACCAGGGGTGTAGTTGTCCTGATTTAAAGTGAAGCAAACACGGAACTGAAAGTTCCTATGATTGGCCTCTAGTTGCGCTGTTCTGGCACCAGAAGCAACATGTTCTCCATAGGATTCCATTCATTTCCCTTTAACATTTACATGTAGATTTTCTTACCTTAATAAACATTGTCATAAATACTTGGTTGCTGTCACTATTTAAAGCGTTTCAATCACCATGATTTGCGTTTTGTGAAAATATGGTCTAATGCTCATATCTCCACAACCGTTGCCCCCATCCATGCCAAATTTTGCACACACACTCCTTGACTGCCAAACTACAACCTCCAAGGACCCCCAGAGCCCCAGGGACCCCCAGGTCCCTGGGGGACCCCCAGATGTAAAAAATGACCAAATGTGGTCACACGTCACACGTCACACTTTTTCCCTGCTCATATCTCCGCAACCGTTGACCCGATCCATGCCAGATTTTGCACACACACTCCTTGCCTGCCAAACTACAACCTACAACCCCCCGAGCCCCAGGGACCCCCAGGTCCCTGGGGGACCCCCATATGTAAAAAATGACCAAATGTGCAAAAATGACCAAATGACCACCCCAACGGGGCTGCTCACGGGGAATTCCTGGGGACCACCCACTCCTGGTGCTCCAGAACGGATGCAAAAGTGGTGGCGCCCCCAGTGGAGGACCCCCTCCACTGCAGCTCACATAAAATGCCCTAACTCGGCCTAGGAGCGTCCGGGAGAGCCGGGGCCGGTACCTATTCGTCCACCTACGGTCGCTTATCTCCCGATTAGGGAGTCTTACTGGTTTATGTTATAATTGATGTTATAGCAGGGTATGCTGTAGGAGGGGCTTGTGATCATAGGCTTGTGATTAGGGGTGTAACGATACGATACATGGTTGATGATACGATACATGGACGATACGATTCGATTCAATGATTTAAAATCGATATAGTAACTATTTAGCAAAGAAATTAAATCTGTGTGAAAGGTGTGGATAGTGCAGGTTTTAAAGGGAAACATTATTATGGATATAAATAAGTAAAGACAGTGATTATCTGCCAAATACATGGACATTGTATATTGACAAACCTGCACCTTGACATGAACCCAGAGACACATTTATCGATAGACCAGTTTAGCTATATGTATATGGAAAGGAAAGTAATTAAACCCCTCCTTTTAATTTGTTCTTCTTAAAAATGCTAAATACAATGCACAAGTAGGTAGTATCGATACAATCGATTATTTGCACTGCCGATTCGATGCGATACAAAGTCAAACGATACGATTCGATTTGAGTTGTTTTCATTTCGATATACTAAGTATATTTTTTTTAAGTTAAAAACTATATTTCGATGCAGTTACTATATCGTTACACCCCTACTTGTGATGATTCTTCTTCGTGTGCTTTTTTTTCAGTAAACTCAAGACAATGTCCCAGGTAACCGTACAACGACGGTACCCAGGTAAGGCAATCTTTCTTTGCTTCCTGCTTTTCTTTCTACCCTTGAACCCCTCCCCCTCTTTCATTTCTTTTCACTATCACCGAATTGCATGTCCCACACACACACACACACACACACACACACACACACACACACACACACACACACACACACACACACACACACACACACACACACACTCATTAGAGCTGGGATCGGGCCCATTTTTTCTGTCCGTTCCGAACCCGTGTCCGACAGTTTTTTGTCCGAACCGAATCGACGTCCGAGCATTAATCGTCTGACACAGCTGACTCTCTGCACACTCATGGCTCCCTGGCTAAGGATTTACTTGAGTGATGTGATGTATGTTGAACGGACGGACGGACGGACGGACGGACGAGGCTGGCACAGTGCACTGCGACTGCACACAACAACACCGGAAAACAAACATCCAATGCAAGGGACAGGAGTGGGAACACGAGCTAGGAGCTCCATTCAGCAGCACGCCACTTCCAATCGAACCACAAACAACGCGTTTACCTCAGCGTGGGACTTTTCTCCAGAGTTATGTCATGATGCATGTCATAGATAGGCAGCAGAGGCTATATCAAAAATATGTCCGACCCGAATCGATGTCCGACAATTAATTATGAAAATGCGTCCGACCCCAGCCCGAGCCCGTCGGGCTTGTCGGGCCCCGCGGGTTTTCGGTCGGGTATCCCAGCTCTAATGCGCATGCGTCATGAACAGCTACGTTTTGTTAAAACCTTGCTACAATCTTTATGCTTCAATTCATTAGTTACTGATCAATACCATATTGTCAACTGGCAAAGGAAAGAATTGAGTGAGTGAATAAGGTTTGAATAGCTTTGAATTGCTGCATTTTAATGCTTGAACACTTGATTGGATTTGCAAGAGAGCCCACGACTGAACAGTTCTAATTTGGCTTGGTGTATACACAAAGATTGGACATAAAATTTAACTGACAAGCAACCCCACCCCATATCACCTCCCATCCAAGCCAGGCTTCTGCAGTAGGCGCTCAACAACAGAATTCAGTTAAACAGATCAATTGTATGCAGAAATACAAAAACAATAGTCGCAAATTTGAATCACCTTAACAATCAGATTAACTGAAATGTTTTCTAAATAAACATGGTAATTTCCCCACAAATACAGTACACAAACATCGTTGACAATCGTTATAACCTAACTTGATTCATGGAGAGAGGGGGCGTGCATCCTTCATGCATGCGTAGGTACGTGCGCACATAATTCAATTTGTTTCTTGGGCATGGACACGTGCAATGGCAATATGGATAAGATACTGTAACTGCCTTCTGTGGAGGTCACTATAGCTATGTAGCTATGTAGCATATACATGCCTTTTTTAACATCAGTCTATTTTCACCCAGACAGAAACCCTCCTCATTCACGATTCAAAGTTACACAAATACAGTTTGGGTGGAAACTCTCACAGGGGGATGATCTCCCCACCCACTGACTCATTACTCAGTAATGCATTTCGTCAGCTTTGATTGCTTGTCTCCCTCCAGATCGTCATTGCAGATATGTTGACTTACCGGTACATCTCAGCCTGCACTCAGTGATGACAGCCCTGACTACAGGTCCGTCACACAACCTCCATCCCCCCCACGTATTTTATCCGGGCTTTAATGTGCTGAGGGGAGCCGAAAGCTACTCAAATGCTCAGCTTTCCATTGAGAGTAAGCAATGAGTGAGCAAATGTGTGCTCAGTGGACTGCGGCATCATTAATCCAAACAAAACATTCTGCAAATGCTATGCTTCTTTAATTTTCCAATACTGAAAAAATGAGATAATATTAAGCCATATATAATAGGCCTAAAGCTTATTTTCACAGCAAATGAGCACACAAACACACACGCACGCGCGCGCACGCACGCACGCACGCACGCACGCACGCACGCACGCGCGCGCACGCACACACTACTACAACATACATGAGACTGAAATGAAAATTAATGACACATTTCAAAGGTTCTGGGTTAATCTAAGATGTTAATGTCATCATTATATTATCATAGTATAGTATTCTGCTGGATAATGACGGATAAATGGAGTTTTTAACCATTAATTAGATGGAAAAGACAATGTAACATCTTTGCATGTTCATAGATGAAAGTATCAGATATATGTTCCTACATTATCATATAAGGTCCTGATAAAACTTTTCAAACTTATTTTTATTGGTTTCATAAGTTGAAAAAAAAAAGAAAGGAAAAAAAAGATGCAGGCTCAGCTGATGTTTAGTCTCAACAGGGCCTCATGGAACCCAAAGAGGAAGGCCCTGTGGGATTCAGACCTAGATTACTTCTGTTTGCTGTGTTTTATCACTATGAACCACTCCAGCATTTTAAATCGCGGCAGGAAGCAGCAGCACAATGAGAGTAAGCACTCCACACAACAACAATCATCACCACCACACAGTGTGGTTTTATGTGCCGTGTGTGGGGAACACAACACACACATTTCCTGGGAGCACTTGCTGCACAGAGACAATGTTAAGAAGCCTTTAGGTTCCCATAATAACCCTTTATTGTTTTAAGTGCCATCCTGTCTTGTGTGTTAAAAAACCTTCGCACTTGCAGAGGAACCAGCGATGGCCGCAGTGTCGCCACTATATACAGACTGATTGTGAAGCAGACGACAGAGAAACGCGTTTGCATTGCATCACCAAGATGCTGTGTCTGTACACAGCATGAGGAGCTGGTGAGGTGCTACCTAATCTGTGCATAGAAATGCTAAAGCTACAGTATTGTGTTTGTGCAAACCAGATGTATTAGGTGTGAGGGTAACATAAATCACATCGCATTGCTGATCTATAGTGCTAGAAGCTCCCTAGACATGAGAATGAGACCATAAATGATATTATTAAACCTGGGGTTATGGATTGGCATGCAAACGAAGAAAAAAGAAAAAACGCCTACAAGGCATTTTTGAAGCGTGTGATTGCCCCCTTACTCATACATAGCACAAGTTAATGGTGGTCTTCATTTTCCATTATACATATAGTATTACATGTTAAACCCACTGTGATACAATGCTCATATTACTGTCATGTTTGCAAGTTCATATTGTCATTTGAATTACCTCCAAGAGGCATGCGTCAATGTTAATAGAACTGAAATAGTAACCAGTAAGACTCCCTAATCGGGAGATAAGCGACCGTCAGGTCGCAGTGTGATTTTAGTGTCTGTAGGAGCAGTGTCCAAAAAATGTGTTTGAAAAAATATATGGGACAGATCCATGTTGATGACATGAGTGTAGACATACTGTGTACCGATTTGCGTAATTCTAGGGCAAAACGGGAATTCCCCGTGAACAGCCCCGTTGGGGTGGCCATTGGTCATTTTAGCACTTTTTGGCGGCGGCGACAGGGGGTCCCTGGGGGTCCCTTGAGCTCCGGGCAGTGTCCAAAAATGTGTTTGAAAAAGTCGGCCTGATGGTGGCGCTATATGGGACAGATCAATGTTGATGGCATGAGTGTAGACATACTGTGTACAGATTTGCGTGATTTTAGGGCAAAATCTCTAGGAGCAGTGTCCAAAAATGTGTTTGAAAAAATGGGCCTGATGGAGGCGCTATATGGGACAGATCCATGTTGATGACATGAGTGTAGACATACTGTGTACCGATTTGTGTGATTTTAGGGCAAAATCTGTAGGGGCAGTGTCCAAAAATGTGTTTGAAAAAGTCGGCCTGATGGTGGCGCTATATGGGACAGATCAATGTTGATGGCATGAGTGTAGACATACTGTGTACAGATTTGCGTGATTTTAGGGCAAAATCTGTAGGAGCAGTGTCCAAAAAATGTGTTTGAAAAAATATATGGGACAGATCCATGTTGATGACATGAGTGTAGACATACTGTGTACCGATTTGCGTAATTCTAAGGCAAAATGTGTAGGGGCAGTGTCCAAAAATGTGTTTGAAAAAGTCGGCCTGATGGTGGCGCTATATGGGACAGATCAATGTTGATGGCATGAGTGTAGACATACTGTGTACAGATTTGCGTGATTTTAGGGCAAAATCTCTAGGAGCAGTGTCCAAAAATGTGTTTGAAAAAATGGGCCTGATGGTGGCGCTATATGGGACAGATTCATGTTGACGGCTCTCTTGGCGCCGCCGAGGCGGGTGCGTGGGTACCGGCCCCGGCTCTCCCGGTCGCTCCTAGCCCGAGTTACGGCATTTTATGTGCGCTGCAATGGCGGGGGTCCTCCACTAGGGGTGCGACCACTTTTGCATCCATTCTAGAGCACCAGGAGTTGGTGGTCCCTGGGAATTCCCTGTGAACAGCCCCGTTGGGGTGGCCATTGGTCATTTTAGCACTTTTTGGCGGCGGCGACAGGGGGTCCCTGGGGGTCCCTTGAGCTCCGGGGTCCCGGGAGGGGTGGAGGTTGTAGATTGGCAGGCAAGGAGTGTGTGTGCAAAGTTTGCCACGGATTGGGGCAACGGTGGCGGAGATATGAGTTGGGGAAAAGTGTGACGTTACGGACAGACTGACAGACTGACGGACAGACTGACGGACAGACTGACGGACAGACAGCCTGTCGAGGTTTTGGTAGTAACTGCGACCTGACGGTCGCAATTACTGTCCTTTAAATATGAACAGCTTAGGATAGTAAAATCTATCAAATCCTCTGAGGGTCTTAATGTTCTGCTTATATATATATATCTTTTTCCCCTCCCTCCTGGCACCTGTGATTAGGTTAACACATGAAACATACACTGTGTCTATTATCAGAGAGATTGTGGTGAGGGCACACACATACTGTGGTTAATCTGTTTGTACCCTTGTGATCTTTAATTGCAAGGGTTCTGATGTTCCTTTTCCACTGTGTTAATCCGGAGGGCACCAGTTCTTTCAGAAAGAAATGTCATTTCTTTCTCACGATAACGCAAACAAGGAGGTGGAGGCGGATGATCATTTCAACAGATACTATGCTATGCTTTCACTTCAAATATTTAATTCATGCAATGTCTTTCAGACTCTATTTTCTCTTTCATCAGTACGATCCTGATACACTATACGTTGTCTCCATTGGCAGTTTTTAAGCTGCATGCAGATAGGAAAAGTGTCTTCTCCGCTCAACTATGCTCCTCCAATTACAACATGATGACAGAATGTTTTTTGTTGTTGTTGTTGGCGGTGGTGTTATTTTTCAATCTATTCTATACAGAAAATTCTGGACAATTCAATTCTGGTTGTATTACAACTGATGTTTGTGAATTATACAGGGGATTAAGGATTAAGGGGAAGGCAAGGTTGTTCCCCCCCCATTTCATTTATTTGTTGTTTCCCACCCCTGTCCTCTGGCCCCTGAGCTTAAGACATTCTAATTTAAGGCACAGCGACCATGGCTATGTAGGAAGTGGACAGATCACTTCCTAAAGAAGACGGATTGCTGCTTCCTCTGGAACTAATTAGCCAAAGTCTTCCAGGGGTCAGGTTCAAAATGCCAAGACCTCGCACCATGACTGCAGGAGCCATGGCCAGACAGCCACTCATGAACTGGGCAAGACACACAAAATTCACTAATGTGTGTGTGTCTGTGTCGTGTGTGTGTGTGTGTGTGTGTGTGTGTGTGTGTGTGTGTGTGTGTGTGTGTGTGTGTGTGTGTGTGTGTGTGTGTGTGTGTGTGTGCATGTGCATGTGTGCATGTGTCTGTGTATTCCTTTGACTCGATCTGTACCGCAGCTGAGCATGGACATTTACACACGCGCACGCACGCACGCGCACACTCCCACGCACGCACGCACGCACGCACGCACACACACACAGTGGCCCCTCCGTTCTTTTCATTCAGAGAGAGAAGCAGCAGCTCGCCTCGTTTCTTAATGTGAAAATAGTTGAAAAATGTACTTTCTGACACGTGGTGAGATCAAACATAAAGCGCATGAATGTCCCGTTGTATCAATGACAATCTCCACACAATGCTATAAGCAATGACGAACTGGCAATATCATGAACCATCCAGATCTCTCAGGTCATCTGGAAAAGGTCTGCTTTCTGTACCTAAAACCAAAAATAAACTTTTCTTTTCTATTTTTCTTTCTTTTCTCTCTTTTGTTATTTTTACTTATTTTGTTGTTGCCTGAGATTATTCAACCAGGGGAAACGACGAATGCCGGGGGATTTTTCAACCGTGTGGAGACGAGGGTGTTGGCTGAAACACATCCAGCCTTGCTGTTAAGCAGCCATTTTGTGAACCATCAAAGGTAGCTCTGTTTTGGTTCTGTTGTGCCTGGATACATTCCACTGTCTCCCTTGACTCCTCAGCTGTGAATTTTACCAAACCATCTGCAACAACCGTTTTTTGGTGGCCAATTTTCATCAATGTTTCTTCAACAGCGCGGGTCACTCGCGGTGACAGTTCAGAGTGCAGTTTAGCTCGTGCTGATGGCACAGCTGCCATATTATCCCCAGAGAAAATATGGCAGCTGACCAGCTTATCACCTCTTTGTCCTTTTATCATACTGAACTCTTCACAGAAACTGGCGTGTCAAGACAGACAGACAGGCAGGCAGGCAGGCAGGCAGGCAGGCAGGCAGGCAGACAGACAGACAGACAGACAGACAGACAGACAGACAGACAGACAGATAGACAGATAGATAGATAGATAGATAGATACCAACTGTATTGTCCGCAAAGCTGTCTTTTTAAGTAAGGGCTAAATAGAATTTTCTACACAACGTAATTGCAGCGTACATTTTGGCAACAGCCAAACTTCCAAATTATAATAATTGACAATTGGGAACTTGGCAGGTAGGCCTACTGTACTACCACAGTCAAGGTTTGTGACAGCCTGCCAATCCACTTAAGTGCACAGGGCAACAGCACATGCAAACACACCACCATAAATTGACCCAGAGTGAAGATGTGTACAAATGCTAGCAATAATAATTTGAGCTACCACAGGTCCATGTCAAAAAGAGCAGACTAGTCATCAGCCAAGCAGCATGTGAGACTAATGCCAGAGTTTATATGCTTTCTGGGGATTGGCTAAATGCTTAACGCAACACAGATAATTATTTAAATAACTTACACTATGCCTTCCTTTCTTGCAAATTAAATGTGACAGCCACTAACCACCTGTGTGTGTGTGTGTGTGTGTGTGTGTGTGTGTGTGTGTGTGTGTGTGTGTGTGTGTGTGTGTGTGTGTGTGTGTGTGTGTGTGTGTGTACTGTAGGCTTGATATGCAGAACGACTGCAGAGGGAGGTAGTTTGTAGCAATTAAACACAAGTGCTTTCTGACACATTTGTTTTACTTCACTCTAGTGAATGTGAATAGAATACTGAAATGGATAATTGACTGGTTCATCTGAACATTACAGCATTTCACAGCACACTTCAGCCATATTCAATGTGCCATTTTACAGGAATTCGATTGGGGTAGATAAAAAAGAAAGAAAATGAGCAGTCATCGTCTACTCAAAATCATTCATAAGTCTTCACTGAAACCTGTCAATATGATGACCGGTATAGTATAGATTTCCCCTTTTTTCCATTTTCTATTTTTGAGGGCATTCTTCTTGCTTTAGTGTAGAAAGACAGCAAAGGAGGAAAGGAGAGGGCAGAGAGAGAAGGGAGACATGCGAGAAAAGATGCGGGGAGACGGATGCGAACCTGAATCGTGCACTTGCTGTTTGAATGCCCAGTCACCCCCAACCAGTATAGATTCTATTTCTAACTCTGTTCAGTGTTCATCCATCCACATATAGCAGACATCCCTTGTGATTATACTGGTATAAAACCTACATTTGTTTTTCCATGCATTGCCAACGGTCTGCTATAAAGCTGTGCTGTTCAATTATGAGAAATATGAGAACATTATTTGAAAAGAAAAGTTTATAGCGGCAATTCAAAGACAGTTTCAGCTCTTGCAAATGTCTACAGCAAAGGAAACTGCATTTTATGGTCTATAGCCTGCAGTAATATCTGTCATTCCACGCATCATATAACCTGGGAACTCGATTGGTACCCTACTGTAGCATTAGCATGTACCATGGCCATAACAAAGTATGCACGATTGTTTACAGTATTGCAGAGTGGTCACTGTTTATTTTTGTTGTTAAAAAATGTCAATGCTTAATTAAAAGCCTCATTAGGTTAACAGAAGATGGAGCTCTATTGATCAAACCATAGAGCAAAATATCCTCTTCCACTTCCCCCAACCCCTCCCCTTTTCCGTTAATGAAATGTAAACTGAGGTAATGGAGCAAACAGTGCCTCTCACTTTAATCTGGATATCTGATTTTCTCAGGGGTCACACTTTTAACAAATTGCTGTTTAAAAGGCTCACTGAAACATTCAGAAGCTTTCTGTCAAGACAATTTATGGACACTAACAAGCTTTCTGTGTTAACAGGGTAACTCAATAAACACATTCACATTCTAGGGGGATAGGTTCACAAAGCGGTTCATGAATGGGAAGGACTAATATACGTTCCAATCTGAATTGGCTTTTAGTGACCATATTTACTGATTTCCTAGGGAAGCAGGGGCTGGATGTGTCTCAGCCAATCACTGTCTCAGCTAGCCGACCGCTCCGTCCCGGGCTATAGGAAAGTCCTATGAATCCTATAAAGTTCCCGTCCTGCATCTAATCTATCGTTTTATCTCTCTCTCTCTGTACAAAAAACTTGGGGGGATCGTAGCATTTTCTAAAGGTAGTGAGGTGATGCCACAACGCAGCAGCAATGCAGGGCGGGAGCAACACATGACCTATTGGTGAGATGAAATTTAACCTTGAGTATTTACTGAGTGCCTTTCAGCTTCCTCTGCACGCCTTAAGTCAGTAGAGCTCACTGGTTTTGCCCTGAGGCAGTGTTGATACTGAGGGTGCGGGCACACAGCCCCTGAGACAATCCTGCGGCTCTTTCATCCACCTGTGCTCCTACTCACACAGAACAGCTTTACAGAGGCTCTGTTGAATATTAATTAGTGATGCAGAAGGGGTACCAAAATCATCGTTGTTGATGATGACTTTTATGTTTACATGTCCTGCAGAAACGTAATATCTGTGTGACGACCTTGGGATATTTTATTGTATTCGTCTTCTGCCCATAGGAGTTCTCAAGTCTTAAGTTGCGTTCTATTGAGGCAAAGCATAACCAACCGTTTATGTATTTATTTTTTCAACGTCAATGGGAGGTGCACAAACCATATGGGAAAATTGCTCTATTTGTGTGCCTCTCTGTGGAAAAGATAAGTGGGTGAGATATGGATTAGAGTGAGTGAATACATCACTTCAACTGAAACCATAAATGGGATTAATTTATTTAATGTTGTTCGTACGTGCGTGTGTGCGTGGGTGGGTGCGTGTGTGTGTGTGTGTGTGTGTGTGTGTGTGTGTGTGTGTGTGTGTGTGTGTGTGCATATGGTGTTGAACAGGTGTGATCATGGTCAAGCAAGAATGAGTCTGAAAGAAGTTATTGCAATTTATCTTAGATAGACTCAAAAACCTTACATTTAACCGAATGCTTTACTAGAATAATATATTGCAATGTGTGACAGAGACTGAATGTTAGGTGGCTACAGTATATCAGTCTGTCATAGCTTCAATGACCATCTGGTTCCATATGTTAAAATATGTATGCCATACAAAAGGCGTCAGTCCAGTCCTGTCCATCGTCATTGGAGTGTGAGCAGTCCCTTCCTGAGAGAAGCAAATATAGCCTACCAATGTTTGCTGCTGTTAACTGGAGTCATAAGGACTTAGTGATGGGATTTTTACTTGACTTCTCATTACATACATCCATCCCAACTGTACAGTATGTTGTTAGTGGGGTTTAAGGATATTGATGTTCTTTCTCTTGATAGATTCAATTGGTAATGAAGCAAAGTTGTGTTTTGTAATAGTATGTAGATGTGGGTATAACCCTTCAGTAGCTTTCATATAAACAGGGCGATTGATTGATTTTGTCTTTGGTATCCCATAATTGCAACAATACCAGAATGCAGGTGCAGCATGCAGTATGCATCTTCAGATAGCTAAGGGCTGAGAGAGAGAGGAGACATGGCTAGGCTAAGCCTAACCCGGCCTAAACTCACACTAACCTAACATTTTTCTGACCATTGGCACGCCGGAATTATGATCCGTCAGACTAATGGGCAGCCCATTAATGTATTCTATCCAAACATAGCCTACATGAATGGCAGACTGCAATTGAACATGTATGAAAAAGTAATTTCCCTTGCTAATTTTGGCAGCAGATTATGTAACAGGTTTGGCAATTAATTAGATCTACTGAAGTCTGTCATCATCATTGGTGACTGGCTCGTTCAGTGGCTGTCACAGGGACGTGTTGAAGTGTGCCAGCACCTGTGGTGCTGTCTAACTTGCATACCCAAGAGCTGTGAAAGATGAGTGGTGGGGTCTCTCTTTTCTCCTCCTTTAACTCTATCCCTCTTTCTCTTTCTCCTGTGGCACGTTGAACAGATGATGACATGCTTAAACTTTCAGAGTGCCTTTACGGCAAAAAAAGAAACTTTAATTACTGAATGAAGCTAATAAAAATGATCCTCCTCTGGCAGAGTGTTACATCAACTCCAACCCCACCCCCACACCCCTCGTACGGTAAAATAGAACACACTGTCTCTCTTGTGTCCTCGGTACTAGCT
Source organism: Nannobrachium achirus (assembly GCF_963921795.1). Classification (NCBI taxonomy): domain Eukaryota; kingdom Metazoa; phylum Chordata; class Actinopteri; order Myctophiformes; family Myctophidae; genus Nannobrachium; species Nannobrachium achirus. The sequence continues at coordinate 53,582,571 of NC_137815.1, read as the reverse complement.
TGAGCAGCTGAGGAGTGTGTAAGCGCCGCCTCTCTGAGGCAGTTAACTGCTGAAGCAGGGTTATTTGCGGATAACAGTGTCTCACACTGATGTGTCATGGCCCCTGCATGGATAGTCTGACATTCACATAAAGGACGGGATTGGTAAAGCTGGTTATCTCTCAGTCCAGTGACAGGAATGGCCGTGCGGCCAGGAGGAGATGGTTGGGGCGGGGGGTGGAGTAGTGGGGGGGAGATTGAAGCGTCCTTCAGGAACTGTGCTCGCGAGGTGCTCTCAGACAGGATAGCAAAGATGGAAGCTCCTCGGGGGGATAAGTGTCTTCATTACTGGGGCCTACAGCCAGTGAGGGATGTTTTTAAATCTACTCTTTATGGCTCGATAGATATAGTAGAGATCACAAAGTTGTCTGTGTGCCCTTCACCCCTTCTTCCTTTGGGTTTTAAATTGATGGAGAGCCATAGATTGTCTTGATGTTTGGCCACAGAAGCCTCTAGGAACAGAGATAGAGTAGATCCCTTGGTGTTGACGGCAAGCGGCGATTGACCTCGGGTTCGACTTACTAAATCCATACCAAAGAGATGTTTCACGAATACACCATAACAATGCAATAACTGCACTCTTATAGTCCTCATATAGTGCAGGTGTGTTCTAGTAATGTTGTTGGATGAGCTTACAAGACCAGGCTTAGATATTTTAAGCACTTTACTAGTACATTATACAGTAGTTACATCATAAGGCATTAAAGTTCATTAGTAGCACAGCTCATAAAACATTCAATGAACTGACAGAAGCCACAGATCACTTTGAGAGAAAATAAGAGGCTAAGAGACTTGGCTCACAATCTTTGAAGACAAAGAATAATCTTTATCCAGATATATTTTCCATAAGATTTTGTTATATACTGTAACTGTACACTTGACTTTAAAGAGTAACATTTTGGATCACATACAGTATGCAGGTTAATGAACTGAAGTGAAACTAGTATCACTATCTAACTTGCATATGTCCCGGCCAGCATGTTATTGTTTTCCTTTATTCAGTTCAACTCCAGTTCAACAAGGTAATACAATGCTTTTAAAGGACAAGATTGTAACAGTTAAATTGATGAAACTGTTATTGATTTGTGCTCCATCCTCTACAAAAATGAATTATTCACAGTTATAGTTTTGAGTATAATGGGGTGAAATGTATTATTTTACATAGAGCTTCCCAAAGTCTATCAATCTTGCAACTGATTCCAATCATATAACACCTGGGAATACATTGAAAACACCAAGCAACAAACTGTCTTATAAATGAAACAGGGGCGCAGTGGGCACGTATTATTAGGACCGCTCCCGCCAGCATTTTTCAGTTGTTTATTTTATTTTTCTACAGCATGTCATACGGGGCGAGCCGTCTAGTAGAGCGTCTGTGTTTCCATCTATGTGTCTGCATCTAATCTCACAAACTACTAATCAGTGCCAGATGTCTTGTACATGCTCCCAGGAGTTAAAGGAAATAAATACCAGAATATATTTTTTTCACATGCTTCGAATAAAATAAAACAGTAAATAAACACACGCACACACGGACGGACGGACGGACGGACGGACGGACGGACGGACGGACGGACGGACGGACGGACGGACGGACGGACGCACGTTTTCATATAATTGTAGTGGAGTAAAAGTACACTGAAAACTTTAGTTACTAGTCACTTGAATTGAATTATTACAAAACATACATTAACCACTTCAGCCCTATTTATACTTCTACAAGCTCAGAATGCGATGTGATGCGCTGGGAGCTTGTAGATTGGCTATTTCTACATTGCTGTATTGATACTTTTACTTAACCTACCACTGCTACTGTATGCAGTCAATGCAGAAAATAGTGTGAAGTGGATAAATGGCTCAGTAACGTTTGTGACCTTTTACATTGTGAGCTAGGAAAAACAGAGCCAAGGAGAGATGGACTGTCTTGGTTAATATGTAAAGTTCACAAATCAAATAAGCCATTTTGGAATGCGTTGAGAGACTTATGGAAGGCAATATGTAGAGCATGACATCATTCAAATATGAAAGAGATAATACCCAGAGAGAACTGTGAGTTAAATTTAAATGAAGTCAAAACCTATTTGATAAAAGGTTAGGCTATTTTAAAAGATAATATAATAAGGGATATAGTTTACAGTTGAAAGAGTTGCCAACCCACAATGTTTCTGGGAACAGATTTGAGACAAAAAGACAGAGGAAAATACTATTGACGATTTATGGTAATAAAGATCAATTAAATAAATGAGAGTAAAAAATATAATAATATAATTTTTCACCCAGTGCCAATTGCCTAAACTGTAATCCTGGGCTCTGCTCTCTCTCTCTGCCGCGCCTGGGGAGACAACGGACTGACCTCATGCTTCCTTCAGTGCATGAGTAGTCCAAGTTGATTCTTTTCACCTGACAGGGGGAATTTCCCCGGTTGTGTGTGTGTGTGTGTGTGTGTGTGTGTGCGTGCTCGCGCGTGCGTGCGTGTGTGTGCGTGCGTGCAAGCGTGCATGTTGGGAATCACTGCTGGATGAGCCAAGGCCTTTAATATACTGCACTAAAGTCATCCATACTGCAGTGAGGAAGGGTAGTCTAGTCAGCCACATGAATAATCACCTCTGGCACAAATTATCGATTGATCGGGTATCAGCCTTGATGTTCACCAAGCTACATGGGCCACCTACAGTATAGAGCAGTGGGATATGACACTGTGACAGGATATGTGTCACCGTGGCTGAGATGCCATCACTCATCTGAGACCATGCAGGAAAACGACACGGTTCCCATGAGGTTTCTCCTCCTGACCTGTAGTGGAGATTTCTTTGACTGTGTTTGAAGAGTACACAATCAAATCCCCTTTGTTTTATTCGTTTATAAGTGTATAATATACAACCAAAGGGACCCATTTCGGTCATACACTCCAAATTCTGAATCAAATGAACATAACATTTTACGGGGGAAAAAACCCCACAAACAAGTGTGCAGCAACGGGTGTGGGGCACAAGGGTTTCCACCGCATCTCAAACCAATTAAGTTTATCTTGTTCCGGTGCATTTCAGGAACGGGACTGGAATATGTAGAAGGAAGGTACTGGAGCAAACTCTGACTAACTGCTCCTACATCTGGCTTTGTGTGTATGACCGTCTGTATGTGTGTCCGTCCGACGTCCGTATATGTCCGTCTGTACAGTATGTGCGTCCGTCCATATGTCCGTCCGTATGTCCGTCCCGCAGAGCTTGGCATTGGCCAAGCTTTGCGGGATGCTTAATGAAATGAACTCACAAAAGGCACCGCTCACATCACACTGGGTGTGATTTTTTATTTACAGGGTTCAGGCAAATAAAGTTACAAAGTTTAGATGTCAATACATCGTCATAGCATAAAGAGTCTACACATGGCTTAAATGCGAGTAAGGAACAGGCTAGGCCCTTCAATTAGCCAATGTCAGAGTATTGAGATGTCAGACTTTCATTATATTCCGGACCGGGCAGGGTCGATATCAAACTCGGTATGTGGACCAGAGGGCGGGATGTGCCGAGTAGGGGTGTAACGATACATTTTAATAGCAATTCGATACATATCACGATACATGGTTGACGATACGATACATGGAAGATATTGGTTCATTCATGGCGATACGATACGATTCAATTCAATGATTTAAAATTGATATAGTAACTATTTAGCAAAGAAATTAAATCTGTGTGAAAGGTGTGGATAGGGCAGGTTTTTAAGGGAAACATTTATTATTATGGATATGAATAAGTAAACACAGAGATTATCTGCCAAATACATGGACATTATATATTGACAAACCTGCACCTTGACATGAACCCAGAGATTACACACATTTATCGATAGACCAGTGTAGCTATATGGAAAGGAAAAGTAATTAAACCCCTCCTTTTATTTTTTTCATCTCGAAAATGCTAAATACAATGCACAAGTAGGTAGTATCGATACAACCGATTCTTTGCACTGCCGATTCGATACGATACAAAATAAAACGATACGATTACATTTTAGCTGTTTTCATTTCGATATACTTCGATTTTTTAAGTTATTTGGGCTGTCTTTAAACTGAATTTTGTTTCAGGACTCTTGCTGGAGCACTCATTCGATGCCACATGCTTGGACCTCTTGGTTCTCCAACATCCCAATGTCACTAGCTTCAGACCTCCAAAAACAAACTGACTCGACTATACAAACATGACCCACCTATTTCCAACACATGTTTCTAGTCTGGGATGGCTCACGGTAGAAGACAGCCAGGCCAAGCAATTAAACATTAAATTGGTTTTCAAGATAGTCAAAGGGGCTCTCCCCTCAATGCCCTCAATACACTCATACCTGACACCCACAGCCACAATGCTAGAGGGAGTGACAACAACGATTTGGTACCACCACCTATAGAACAAAACTAAAGTGTGGAATGCCCTGACAGGCTGACACCATAGATTAGAAATGCCTGAAGCTCCACCTCTCAGGAGGCCAAAAGGGGAGGTAAACTCACTTCCACTTTTTCTTCGGTATTCCACGTATCTACTTTGTACATATACCGATATGCCGCTTGAGAATGGAGCGTATGTTTGGAGAAACTCGCAAATGTCAAGACACCACTCCGTTCCCATTGAAAAGCAGAATCCATCTTCATACGTAAATTTAAACTTTGAAGTCAGAGAAGGTCAAATAGCAAAAATAGCTGATCTACAAGTTCAATGTTCTGCAAATCCCTTGAAAATCTACTGTCTTGCCAATGGCAGCATGTGTGAAGTTTTTAAATGGCACATCTGTAGTGCTTTGGATTTGTGGTGATATTGTATTTTGATGTTATTGTTATCCTATTTTGATTAATTGAATACAATGGAAACAAGTCCCCAGGATGTTTTTGTGTTATCATTTTAGTTCAAATGTCTGACTTACCGCGTGCTGCTTAAACTTTTTTCTAGTTGGCACTGGTCTAGAATTATTTAATAAAGCATACTCAACTAGAAGCAGTGCTCTTCCGAGCACAGGTCTCCGCCAGGTCAGGTAAGTTATTGTGGCCTCCTGGTGGCGCTATAATAGTCCAATGTGAAAAGGGTGCCATGTCTTCTTCGGGCCTTTCACTGTAAACTGACGCTGCATTCATGATTTGAGGCATTTTGTTCCAAAAATGTGTGTTGCAAAGGTTGACCTGCTGGTGACACTATAACAGGCCAATGTGAAAAGGATGGCATTTGTTCCTCGACTTAGTGTGAATGTGCATGCAACATTTCACGGAAATTGCACCCTGCGTTCATGATTTGAGGCATTTTGTGGGAGCACTTTCGCAAACTTTGGAAGCCAATCAGGATGGAATATGATAAATATGAAATACCTGTTTCATTTAATGACTTATGATGATACTGTATAACAATTTGCGTGATTTTTGGACAAAATCTGTAGGAGTACTGTCCAAAAATGTGTTTTGCACAAATGGTGCTCTAACAGGCCCATGTGAAAAATTGGGGGCAGAGGTTCTGCTCTGGCACCCAGGGAGTTTCGCTGCCATCGTGCCAACGGTGCCGGTGATTAGCTGTCCACAGACGAAAGAACACACGGACGGACACACATGCGGTAATGCACACAGACGGACGGACAGGGGCAAAAACATAGTCTCGGCCATGCCTTTCGGCCTGGTGGAGACAATGATGACATATGAATGGAATTATTATTTCAAAACCTTTTGTCTGTTACTACATTTTTGCTACTAGCCACTACTGTTGTAGTAGCCTAGAGTAGACCTACATACCGTATTGTAACCTTTGTATCGTATATTTATCGAATGCAAAAGGTATAATATTCTCATTGAGAAATATACATTGCTTGTGCCTAATCTAATGCTAAGCTACTGTGGAGGAGGATGTGAAGGCAGTTCCAGTCAGTTCAGATGTCTGTTATCAAAAGGGCTTTTCAATTCACACATTTCTGTCAATATTGGCACTTGAAAAAACAACCAAAATGAAGAAGGAAAAAAAGGGAGGTAAATCAAAAAGATTACAGTAACTATACGGTGAGGTGTCATATTGAATGTTTATAAAGACAAGTAGCCTAAATAAACTATAGGTCCTATCAGTGTGCAGTGTTAAATGTGAAAAAGTAAGTAAGTAAGTAAGTATGTAAGTAAGTAAGTACGTAAGTAACTATCTAAAGTAATAGCACTAACTTCATCAAGTGACATATTGCTGTATTGGCCAGGGCTCAGGAGGTGGAGCGACAGCCTTTAGTTTGAATCTCGGGACAATCCCAGTCTCCTCCTGGCTGCATGTCGAAGTGTCCTCGAGCCAGTCACCAACCCCTAACTGCAGGTTGGTGCCTTGCATGGATTCCTCCACCGTCGGTGTGTGTGTGTGTGTGTGTGCGTGCGTGCGTGCGTGTGTGCGTGCGTGCGTGCGTGCGTTCATGCGTGTGTGTTTGCTAATGTGTGAATGTATGCACATTATAAAGCACTTTGGAGAAAAGCGCTAAAGGCACATTTACCATTTCAGGCTGTCCTCCTCGCTTTATGCCTTGTCATACTGTAGTTGTTGTACCTTCAACATTCTCACTGAGTCAAATCCTTGAGCATGTATTGAATACAATCTGCCTGATTCACTATTTATGAAATATTAAAGCCATTATTATGATTCTTATTCGGAAAAAAAGGAATTGTGGTCTCTCTCACACACACACACACACACACACACACACACACACACACACACACACACACACACACACACACACACACACACACACACACACACACACACACACACACACACACACACACACACACTCTCTGTTAAAAGCCTTGTATATCAAAACTTAGCATTGTATCTTCATTAACATGCACTGAAATAAGCTCTATGATGACAGCTATTTGTCTATTATTTAAAAGTTCCTGGCTCTTGCTTTGAAGTTTGCCGCAACATAAGGGAGAGGAGCCTTCGTTCTTGAATGAAAATACTAGCAGTGCTGCACTGTGCAGCTCCATCTTTATTATAATAATCTGTCACGGTACATCAAACAGCTCCTGGCTTATAAATTATAAAGATAATTAATGGTGTGCGTTTGTCAGAGTGCAGCAGCGGTACCCTCAGGCCCCTTGTTTTCAACCATGACTCTGCCAATGTAAGTCACACAGGGTGGTAAACATTTACTGTCCAATATCTTTAATCAGCTGGCTTGACAACCTTTTTTTGCATGTGGTGACAAATTCAGACCACAGTTCAATGAATTAGAGTGGCGAAGAGGAGAAAAACGTCATAAATTCATCTCAAACGTAAATTCACATTTATTACAGGCATTTGACACATTTGTGTGGTTTATATGAATGACTGCTACACCATTACTCAAGCAGGGTAGCCCTGGTGCGCAAGAGGTATGAACTACCCACAAGCACTGGCTATAAAATGATTTCACTCTACTGTATGTTGAAACGACATTACGTATACTGTATTCCATATGTATATGCAGTGCACTACAATATAAATTGGAGCTTTCCTGACGAAATGTAAAATGGTAAATGATGCATTTATAGGCTATATTAAACACTTTACAATGTGTATTACATTACACAGATGGTGAAGGAAACCATGCAACCAACCTGCTCATTGGGAACAGTTATGAGTTCAGTATTCTGCTCAAGGACACTTCCAACAGTAACCACAGGATAAAACCGGGAACCTTCCAATTCCCAAGCCGCGCTGCTCTACCTCCTGTGCCACTGATAAGTTTGCATTATGCTTGAAGTATGTAATGCAACAAAAAAGTAATCTACACTAAAACTAAATACTGTAAAATATAATTAAAGAAAAAGAAAAAAAAGTGAGAACATACTATACCCACTAGAGCAGAGTAATGATTAAAGTGAGCATGAAACAGAAGCTCCCAATATTGACCGTTTCATTGTCCTATGCTATGCTGGTACACTGCAGCATGCCATGTTTTTTTGTTTTTTCCAGCCAGCCCAGATTCGAATCAGACCCGAGGCCCTTTGCTACATATCCTTCCCCATCTTTCTCTCTCCTGCCATTTCCTGTCTCGCTCAAAAAACTAAGGATTGAAAATACCCCCCAAAACTTCAGCATTTCCGGTTACAGTAGTGGTATCCGTGAACTGGTGATGTTTGCACTTAAGAGAAGTGTGGGTTGGGGGAGGGGTGCCTCCTGTGCCCAGTGTCACAGTGTAGAACAGGAGATAATGTCAGCACTGTCGGGATTAATCTGTCTCAGCTAAGGGCAGAGATTAAGGCCATCTGTGAAAGTGGGACAGCGTGGCATCATCGCCAGGATAGATGGCACTGAACCTCACCAGCTTGAACAGCGCCACCCTCTGTTCTCTGACTGTAAAAGGCTTTAACCTTTCAAAAAACAAACAAACAAAAAAGAAAAAATATATAATAATAATAATAACCTAAACATATTACTTACCTTACCTTTAATCTTGGGGACAGGGAGTCGAGGGTCCCTTAAAGTTCCACTCCTTTAACCTGCAATGTTCATGGGAAAGTAAAAATGTAAGCACTTAACAAACAGAAATGATCAGAGATCATTACATACCATAAATTATGGCCAAAGATACACCTTCGAAAAGCACCACGAGGAAGCAACAAAGTCATTAGAGCAAAATCCTCTGGATTATCATTTTAGGGGATGTGTCATGTCCTTATTCTCACATGGAAGCACCATACTGATACACTGTCTCAGCTAATTCTCCATATAGATAGAGGTGAGATCTGTGTGTTTTACTTTACCAACACTTTCATCAGGATTAACCATTTATTGCAATGACTATTGCATTCAGTTTGACGGTGAGACTCTGCTGCTGTGATGCTACAGATTATCACGCGTAGTAGTATGACACAAATTCTGAGATCATTAACCCCCCAGAAGCAGAGCTTGAAATACAGAGTAATACTACATGAACACAAAGATACACAGAATCACAGATAAATCATACAATCCACAGAATCATACATTTAACATTGTGGAAAGACTAAATGCCACAGGGAGGGGGCCGGAGAGGAGTTTGATCACAGAGAGGCTGCAGGAATGGTGCTGTGACCAAATGCTGAGCATGCAGTGTAACAGTGATCTGCTTAAAAAGACTGCCTAGGCTGAACTTGTGCGCGTGCTGTGCCTCTCTGAACCGCAATGCTCGGTTTACTTCATACTGTAGCCTACCAGTGTTGTTTTTGACAGCAAAGTTTGATTTAGTTTTAGTCATAGTCTTTTTGGGGTCATGCTCAAGCTACCTCAACCCTATGTTCCCTCAGCCTTATGTTCCCTCAGCCCTATGTTCCCTCAGCCCTATGTTCCCTCACTCCCTAACAATTTATTATACCCTATGTTCCCTCAACCCTATGTTTCCCCCAGCCCTATGTTCCCTCAATTCCAAAATAGACCCTATGTTCCCTCAGCCCTATGTTCCCTCAACCCAAAAATAGACCCTATGTTCCCTCAGCCCTATGTTCCCTCAGCCCAAAATAGGGCCCTGCCCAGGATGGTGTCTCTAGTCGGGCTTGAGTCGCGGAGGGTGGTCCCTGGAGCTCCGGAGGTTCCAGGGACCCCCTGGGCTGGTTCTCCCTGTCCCTGCCTTATAATGTTAGCCAGTGCCTAAAGTGGGCACTCCCTCCATCACGGAGGTATAGAGGCCGGCGCCGAGCGGCGCCCTGCCCAGGAGGGTGTCTCTAGTCGGGCTTGAGTCGCGGAGGGTGGTCCCTGGAGCTCCGGAGGTTCCAGGGACCCCCTGGGCTGGTTCTCCCTGTCCCTGCCTTATAATGTTAGCCAGTGCCTAAAGTGGGCACTCCCTCCATCACGGAGGTATAGAGGCCGGCGCTGGGTGGCGCTCTGCCCAGAAGGGTGTCCCAAGTCGGGCTGAGGGTCCAGCACGTCGGCCCTGGTGCTCTGGTGGTCCGTGGACCCCCGCTGGTCCCTGGGGAATCCTCCCCGTGTCCTCCTTTGAAATTCTATCGGGCGGTAAAAGCAAACACCTAACAGAACGGAGCTCTCCCCCCTCTCCCCTCTGAGGGGGGAAAAAGAACCAGGATTTGGGACGGAGCCTGGAGGTGGTCTAGGAGCCAGGGCTCCTCTCCCTCCTCCTTCCTTTGAAAAACTCTCCTGCAGTAAATGGGAACACCCTCCATCACGGAGGTATAGAGGCTGGCGCTGGGTGGCGCCCGGCCCGGGAAGGTGTCCTAAGTCGGGCTAGAGGTGCGGAGGGTGGTCCCTGGAGCTCTGGAGGTTCCAGGGTACTCTGGAGGTTCCAGGTTCCAGCCCAAATAGGGCTGAGGGAACATAGGGCTGAGGGAACATAGGGTCTATTTTTGGTCTGAGGGAACATAGGGCTGAGGGAACATAGGGTCCTATTTTGGGATGAGGGAACATAGGGCTGAGGGAACATACAGCTGAGGGAACATAGGGCTGAGGGAACATAGGGCTGAGGGAACATAAGGCTGAGGGAACATAAGGCTGAGGGAACATAGGGTTGAGGTAGCTTGAGCATGGACCCGTCTTTTTGAATAAAATGTAATTTCGTTTTTGTCATAATTTAGTCACCTGAAAAGTTTTAGTTTTAGTCTAATTTTAGTCGACTAAATATCATAAGATTTTAGGCGACTGAATCTACAGTTGATTTAGTCAACTTTAGTAGGCCTTGATGGCACCGTAATAACTGATTTAACACTTGATTGCGTGCTGAAAATAGCCGATCTACAAGCTCACAACTGCGACGCGTTGAGCTTGTAGATCTGCAATTTTCAGCATGCAACACCTGAGAGCAACCAAACATAAAATGACTCTCTTCAGCACTAGTCTCTCCCTAACATTTAGTCTCGTTTTCATTTTGCTGACGAAATTGTCAATATATTTAGTCTTAGTTTTAGTCATCACAGCTTAGTTTTTATTTAGTTTACGGCAGTGAAAAAAACGCAGTCGACAAATATTTCTCGTCATAGTTTTAGTCGACAAAATCAACACTGTAGCCTACTGATACTGTATTAACACTGTTCCTTTTTCCCTCTTCCTGTACCTGCTCTGTGTCTGTGTTCTTATTGCCATTGGCAACTGAATTTACCCTGCGGGATCAATAAAGTTCTATCTATTTCTCTATCTACTGTATCTATCTAGTATCTACCTACCCGTCCGTCCGTCCGTCCGTCCGTCCGTCCGTGTACAGAATTCCTACACTGTCCTTGACATACAGTCAAGGTTAATGGCGTGGGGGCCCCACACCAGTTTATCTAGTTATCTTTCTTCTTTCTCTAATATATTTGTGTTTTTACTAGAAGGTCGGCCGGCTGTGCCGGCCTCCCCTCTAGGTCGTCGCGTTGCGTCTATAGGAGTAAATATTCGTCGAAAACAAATGCCTGAGGTACAGGGTGGCCACGATCTGATGGTTTGTTTGAGAAAATAAAATTTTTTGAGAAAAAAAAGTTTTTTGAGAATTTTTTTGAGAAAAAAAAATTTTTTGAGAAAAAAAAAATTGAGAAAATTGAGAAAAAAAAATTTTGAGAAAAAAAAAAGTCTTGAGAGTTTTGAGATTTTTTTTGAGAAAAAAAAATGTTTTGAGAAAAAAAAATTGAGAAAAAAAAATTTGTGAGAAAAAAAAATTTTGAGAAAAAAAAATTTTGAGAAAAAAAAATTTTAGAGAAAAAAAATTTGAGAAAAAAAAAGTTTTTTGAGAAAAAAAAAATTTGAGAAAAAAAAATCTTTTGAGAAAAAAAAATTGAGAAAAAAAATTTTTTTGAGAAAAAAATGTTTTTCTCAAAAAAAAATTAGAGAAAAAAAAATTTTGAGAAAAAAAAAAATTTGAGAAAAAAAAATGTTTGAGAAAAAAAAATTGGAAAAAAAATAAAAGAATAATAATAAATAAAACGTATTGGTGATGCGATGACGTGGTATACGGATGTTACTGCGATTGAGGTGAAAGAGAAAAGTGGAAAGTTGTGAGCTAACTATTAGCTATTTGTGTGTGTGTGTGTGTGTGTGTGTGTGTGTGTGTGTGTGTGTGTGTGTGTGTGTGTGTGTGTGTGTGTGTGTGTGTTCTGGCTACGCCCATAGAGTATATATAAAATAGAGAGCGGACGAGCCCCGCCCCCACTATCATTTCAATGCAAGTGCTCAGTGGTGTTTTGAAGCAACGGCTACGTGCTAGCATGTAGCTAAATCCAGGTGCATTCTGGGGGAATTGGAACCACCGTGGTTCCAAAATGACGTCACGCTGCTCTCCTCTCCTGTCTGGAGTGGAGGGGGCGGGGCCAAAATGCGCGTTTAGGCTGCAGTTCCAACTTTGGCCACCATCGGGGTTGCTTCAAATCTAGCCCTGGGTTCTGGGGGCTTGGCTACGCCCCCCTCGGTTGAAATTGGATCCGCCGGTCCCATAGCTGGGAATACGAGCCAATGGACGGCGGTCACCATGGCAACGGGGGGCCAATGATAGAGTTATGGGCGGTTTTATTCCCTACACTCTACCGACATCTGCTCTGATTCCCTACACTCTACCGACATCTGCTCTGGCTATGAGTTGAAGTGGAGGCGAAATGGGCGTGGAAGTGGGATGCGGCTCTAAGAAAAATGTAATAGGGTGTGTTAAAGTAATGAGTATACAGCTTTAGATTGTACGGTGCGTTTATTCAGGCATGCAGGGTTGTCTCATAGGTTCTCCTAATACAGTACAAGCAGGGACATTTTAACTTAGATGACCTTGGATTTTTTTATTTTTTCATCCTTGAAGGACACACAATGAGCATTGTAGAAAATAGAAACAAGAACTTTATGAGCTAATATGGGTTGTTAAAGTTAGGTAACAAGAATCAGAAAAGTGACATACGTTTACGTAATAAGTATTTGATGGCCGGTCCATTTTGCATGGACATATAAACACATGGACTTAGCCTACTGTACTTACAAAGCCACGTATTGGAGCGGCTCAAAAATTAGCTTGAACATTTTCTGACAATTAACTTGACAAATAGTAGTCGCACCCCTGAGATAACCAGCAAGGGGAATGGAATCTATGAATAAAGAAAAGGTTTGTGTACTCTGTGGAAACCCTTATATGAGCATAGCACAAGCATCTCTAATCTGCACTATCATTTAGTTTGTTTTCACATGCTCTTGCCTGGAGCTGGCTAACTAAGACGTGTTTTATTTTTTTCCTGAATAATTACCTTTTACAAGGGGAATGCATTTTTGGTTATTTGGCTAACAATGGAGATGGCATCCCCCTCAAAATACCGTCATATCAAAGCCACCGTCAGCCTTCACCAAATCACCAGGTAAAACATTTGTCAACAATCAGATTTTCTCTAGATTATAATTACATATAACGATGCTTCTCCTCCATTCACGTTTGGTGAATGTAGCCTTGGCCAGGAAAATGTGATGTCTTCAGGTGGTACCCATCGATCATCAGGTGTTTCGACCCTTGAACCGCTACACCCTCTTGATGGCAGGGTCGGCAGTGGGGGTCAAATCACTGCACATCTCCTCCTCCTGGCCAAGGCTAACTCCCCTCTCCTGCTCTTTAGGTCTTGAGGTGACACAGGTGATAGAGATCTCCAGTACTGTGGGGTTGTTCCTGCATGGAGCTCTCCTTCCTAGAAAGAAACCACACCTTCTGCTCGAGTTAAACAGACTTTATTAAATAAAGTGAGATGTATGTGTGTGTGATGAGGAGCCCTTGGTAGGGCGAGACTCAGGGTGGGAGTACAGTCTTGGGAGCTGAACAACCACGGTTTGCTCAGCTCGGGAGCCGTCGGTCGCTTCTGCTCCAACGCTGCCCCACCTCGGGACACCTAGAGGATGGAGAAAAATAAACGTTAGAACATCACAGAAAGAAAATTACACGCTAGTAGAGCAACAATATTGAGGAAGGAGGTGATTGGGGAGGGATTTTGGCTTCCACGTAGCAGAGACAAACAGGTGAGAGAATCGAAACGGGCGTGTATTTATACTGGGATGATTACGTGTGGATTGGCTGAGAGATAGGTGTGTATGATAAGGTAGGGAACGTGAATGGCTAAGATGAGCGAAGGGTGGTCTCCACTACTGAACTTACGTTGCATGCAACTTACATTTAACAATCCCACTGTTTTACATGCTCATCACTGACACACCCTTACAGCACATCCCTTGGAAATTACATAGATCCCTGCAGTGTAATGCCAATTAGGTACTTCATGGTTGAAGTGTGTTTGTAGAGGGGAAAATTACAGAGCTTGTGCTTTCAGATTGAATGGTCTCTGTTTGAATATATGTATTTTAAAACAGGCTAGAATTGCAGCAATATGGTTCCCAAAGACATCTAGAAACCGATGAGGCATATTGCCCTGCAAAGCATCGTTCCCTGGCCAGTGCACCAAATGGCTAAGTTGTGCATTCAAAACACGTATAGTGTTGGTTAACTTTTCAGTCTATGCGAACAAGGTATAGTGAGCAATGTGTTGGATTGGCACATTCAGCCTCAGCCAAGTGCATGGGAGTTAGGAAATAGCATATTTAAAGCTGACAATACTCTCTGAGGTAGTTGAACATAAGCCAGCAGACCCATTACAACCTCAAAGTGTGGAATTCTAGCACTTGACTTTCACCTTTAAGAGTTGTTCATCCATCTTCCTCTTGTCAACTTCATACTTCAGTTGGTTCCCTGTTCGCTTCTAACAGGTGGTTGATTTCAGCACTCTTGCACAAACAAAAGTCACACTTGGTCAATGGCCTCTTGGCAGGCTTGCAAATCCCAGTTCCACCTGCTGCTTCTTTTCCATCTTATTCTTCTTCCAGTGACATTGGTGCTGCTTATGTCTGGGGCTGCACTCACACAGTTCCGCACTTTGTTCTTTCAAAGTTCTGTGCTCTGTCAAAGTTGCATCAAAGTCTCTTCGAAAGAAGAATGCATTTCCCACAATGCTTTGCGGGAAGTGGGCGGTTCCGCTAGAGGAGGAAGCAGATATGGTATTTGGCCATGTAGTTCTTTTGGAGTTGTCATCGGGTGAAGGCAGAGTACCTGCTGCTTTTTGGTGACATGTAAAATGATCTACAAGCTCACAGCGTGCCGCCATGCGACACGTTGTGAGCTTGTAGATCTGCTATTTTAAAAAGTTACTTTAGGCACTTGAAGTACATTCTGATGCCAACGCTAATACTTTTACTCAATACATTTTGAATTCCAGGCTTTTACTTTTTCAGTATTGATACTTTTATTTAAGCAATGAATTTGAGTATCTTTTCCACCACTGTACATGACAAAAAGCTTACATTTTATTATGAATAGCACATTTAATCAATTGCATCTGTGTAGGCATCACTGTCACTATGTATGGCATGTAAAGAAATATTAGTAATATTCATTGTTATTGTCGAATGTTTACTGTGACACACACTTAACTTTATTTGTAATATTTTTCGTTCTGAAATGGAGGTTTCATGTCACTGCAGTGCAGACACAGGCTCTGCTGCTGTGGAGTACACAGACTACAAGTGAACACAGCTGTGTGGGATTGCATCATGGCCTTTCTCTCCTATTGGTTGGCAGTTGAACCCTGCCCTTCTGTCTCATCAAGTGCAGCTTGTCTGCCCCCTACTGCTTGCCTACAACTGTCTCTGTGCTTGTTCTAAGCAAGTTGGATGGTGTTTGATGCATGCTCTGTGCAACCACAGAACACCAAAGGACTCGCATCAGACTTCCATCCGGAATGAATTGTGCTGTCTCTGCCCCCCGCCTCCCCCCAGGACTCTGAAAGGACTTTTTTTATTGGCCTAAAATATTGTCTATATACATACAGTCATGAATCCACCTGCTGACCGCCTATCAGCAATGAGCAATTTCTTTTATGGGGGTAAAAGTGTGGGGCCCATTCACTTACTATACAAATACGGTACTACTGTATAAAGGAAAGAAATACCCCCCAAAATCTGCTTTAAGAAGCATGGGGTCAAACTAGGGGTTTTTAATTATTCTGAATCCATTGCAAGTATTTGTTTGGCATGAAAAACATTCTTTGGGCTAAAAACAGACACATAAAAGTATGGATTAGTGATGAGTCAACACTTTTCACAATTTTGTGGGGGGGGGCGTTTTTAGCCCAAGGAATGTTTTTCATGCATTTTAGACAGATAAAAAAAAGTATATTTACCAAATGTCATACTTAAGCCAGTAAAGGCCTATTGGCAGCCGGACTATACTGCAGTTTCATTCCCTCTAGTCTATTCCAGTGCAGTCCTCATCCTCTCTCATCAACTGCAGTATTATCCACTGCAGTCTCATCCACCACTGGAGGTCTACTGTCCCAGTACAGTAACCTGAAGAATCCATTTCAGTTTTTAAAATACAGTATAGTCAGCTAATGCTCACATTAAAGTGATCCCTGACTAATACGACAAATATGCCTTAATACATTATAATTGTCCTCTATAACTACAATGTAAAATTAAAAACACCTCAATTATTTTATTTCTTCTAGAAATAGCTAATCTTTCACTCAACAGGGGAAATGCGCGTCGCAAGTTGATGATGTCATAAATGTCAAGTGTGATCTATCCCTATGGAATTAATGGCATGCATGTGAAAATAAAAACAAACTTAATACTTCCTATGGTTAATATGAGCATCAAATCAATATTTCAAATGTGTTTGTGTTTTGTTTTTTTGCACATGCATGTCATAAAAATGACACATGACATTTATGACATCATCAACTTGCGACAGGCATTTCCCCTACTGAGTGAAGCGTGATTATGGATCCCACTGGGAAAGATGGATGGAAACGGCATAGAGCGCTCGTTTTCACAGTTATTGTCCACGACACTGCAAGCGGCGCGAAGGCCAGTGGACCTTGGTCCTGCTCTTCGCCCCCGAGCGCCGCAGGCGCAAGTGGCCGCGCGAGTTACGAAGCCGTGGTGAATGCAATCGTTCTATTTATGCCCAGGCCGTAAGGCCTGGGCAAGCGCACGATAAACGCAATGATAATTGGGGTTTGGTGCACCTCGCGCGGTCCAAGAGACTACAACGGAGCGCTCCCTACGTCCGGTTCAGCCAATCACAAGCTTCAAAAATGAGTCCGGGGCGTGGTTATCCATCTTTCCCAGTGGGATCCATAATCACGCCTGAGTGAAAGATTAAATATTTAAGGTGTTTTTAATTTTACATTGTAGTTATAGAGGACAATTATAATGTTTTAAGACATATTTGTCGTATTAGTCAGGGATCACTTTAACACGTTAGCAGTAGGGTTGGGACTCGTTAGGATTTTAACGATTCCGAGTCCTTAGCGATTCTCTCTTAACGATTCCGGTTCCTAACGGTTCTCTTAACGGTTCCAATATATATATTTTTTCATATTTTCTGACATTCATTATACAATTACATAATAAACACAACTTAAACCATGGGGGGGGGGGGGTTGTCGGGAGCAAAAGTTTATCGGTTACATAAGTGATAACCGTTAAGGAAATGTGTTTAAAAATGCGCGATTTTACCCAATTTTAAAAGGGAAAACACACCAGTTTTTTCCTCATAATAGGGTGTGCCAAATGTAGTTCTAAGAGCGGCCATTTCCTGTGACAACACAGCCTTACACAGGTGTTCTGATTAGACTATAGCATTAGTTCTATGCAATCAAACAATTGAAACACCTGTGTTTTGTCACAAGAAATGGCCGCTAAGGACTACAATGACGTAGCCGCTGGCACACACTATAAAGCTCCCTATTTTCATTACATTAAAAACAACAATACAACGAGGAAGAAGAATAGGCTATGATACAAATGTTTTCTATATTAAAGAAAGTGTTTTTTTCCAGACATCATGTCTATAATGTAACACATCACAACAGCAGCAGCGCGATCACGAGCCCTATATAACAGATTAACTCCCAAGTCCCAGTGTACTGTACACGCAAATGTAATAGTAGATTTTATAGTAAATAATTGCACTGCAATGCGTCTGATTTAACGTTCCACTCATACAACTCAGACAACTATGCGCGACTACTTTTGAGCTTGCAGATCCGATATAAACTTGTCTTCATCAACACCAAGACGACGTAACCCTAGCAAGTTGGTTTTAAGCTCTTTTTTCCTCTTTAAAACGGGATCGACGCTGACGGGGTCCGTTTTGTAAAATCCAATTTTCACATTTTGTTCCCTGTTGAAGAACAAGCTTCTGTGACTGTGTCTGTCAGCGTGCGTGTGGAACTTATGGATGTTACACCGACATAAGCGACATTGGTATGGCAAAGAAATGTGTGACTGCATCGCATAGTTGCATTGGGTAATGTTACTCAGACATTGGTGTCACACATTTCGGTTCCAAAAGAATGTCGGTGTAACATCCATGCATGCGGTGTGACAGCGCGCTGTCTTTTCTTTTCTTCATCGGCGACCATTCTGATGGCTTCATGCTTGCTCTTGTTGTTGTTGTTGGCTTGTTAATATTAACACGTGTGTGAGAAGGAGGTGACGCTATCACGCTGGAGTGGAGCGAGACACACGGCCCCCCCTGCTTGTAATGGAATGCACACAGCTAATGCGCGCTGATGAGACCCGTTAAGAGAATCGGACCGGCAAAAATGATTGACCCGGTTCTGGACCCGCTATCATGGAACCGGTTCCTAAAAAGAACCGGTTTCGGGTCCCAACCCTAGTTAGCACATCATTAATGATGTGTATATCACTACTAGAAATCACTGTGAATGTCAACCAGTCATGCACGTGCATATTATGTGGTCCATGTGAATTGTGAAAGCAATTTATGGAATATCAGCCATTCTAGGCTGATATGCAATACATATTCCACAGGCTCTTTTCTCCGTTTTGTTTTCTTGCGTAGATGCAGATAGCAGGAGTTGCAGTCGCAAGGACAGGGGGAACAGCCACGGAGACAGCCACGGAGAACATGTCAGAGAGACTGGCACCCCACTGATATGAATTAAATAATGAATTGTATGTAGGCTTAATGGATGATTACACACATAAAACAACAATGTTGTTCAAAGTAAACGCTGCCAATGTGTTTATTTTAGACTTAAAGGGAAGAGAAGATTAGCATGGTACCACGATGCGAACCATATAGAGTCAATCCAATTCAAGCCAATTTTAGTACCACTTTACCTCATGGTTCCACCTCATATAGGCCTATATAGTCTCAACAGAATATAGCCTTCCAAAAAGTCCTGCCCTAGGCTCTAGGGGGCCCAATATGAAATGAGCCCCTTTGTGACATAATGAAGGGCTTGTGACATAAACAAGGGCTCGATTTCAGAAGAGTACCGTTCAGACCCGCCCATTCAGAAAATCACTGAAATGAAAGGCAAGGCTTAGAGTTAATGAATGTTTTTTTGGGTTGGAAGAGACACTGGGAAGACCAAAAAACAAGAAAAAAAACGAAAACTTTGAAATTCATGGTGGAGCCCCTTTAATGGAAATAATACGTGTTGAACCCCCACCATGTTCGTAAACATGGTGGCTGAGGCCTTCAGTTACATTCATTATTCAGTAGGCCTATTCATTTTATGTTTGGTACTGAGTATTGATACTTCAATACTTTGTACTTTATTTTATGTAGGATGTTCTTCCACAGCAGCATTGGATCAGGAGCAGTGGTGGAAAAAGTACTAAAAACTATCAATACGGTATCAATACTGCAATATAAAGATACTCTGCTACAAGTAAAAATCCGTTATTCAAATGTGTAAGTACAAAATGATTGGCTTCAAAATGTACCAAAAGTAAAAGTACTCATTGTGCAGAATGTACCTATTTCATTTAAGCAGATCTAAAAGCTCACAATGCGTCGCGGTAGAGCTTGTAGATCGTCATCATTTTCAAATCGCCAAAATGTATATAGGGCTGAATTGGTTAATGTATGATTTGTAACAATAATCAAAGTCTACAAAGTAACTAGTAAATAAAGTGTTCAAATAAATGTAAAGTTTATTAAAAGTAAAAGTATAATATCTGGATCCAAAATGTAATGTAGAGTGGGATACGGAAGGTTTGTGGTTTAATCCCTGGCTCCCCTTGGCTTCTCGTCCAAGTGTCCTTGAGCAAAGAAATGAACCCTAACTGCTCCGGATGAGCAGATTGTTGCCTTGATGGTTGCCTCCGCTCTTGGTGTGTGAATATGATCTGCATAATCACATTATGTGTAACAGTGTTTCCACCGTTTTTGCGGTTTGTATGAACGGGTAGTACTGTCAGGGTAGTACATTATTCATTTATTGTTTTATTTATGTATGTATTTCAAGTCTCCATGGGGTGAGTACTTGATAGAGAAAAGGTCCTTCTGGGGATGAACTATCCCTTCAACTATAGTAACCACTGTACAGTGTGTAACTCAAACCAGGATATGAGATAACCCATTGTTTCCCAAACATTGGGTCGGGACTCTCAGGAGTCTGGGACCCAATTGAGATATATATAATTTCAAAACAATTGCATAAATTACAAAAAAAAAAGAAAAAAATCAGACATTTTCCAAACAAATTCAAAAAGTTTTATGTTTAACTATACATTTTAAGTTTAATATTTCAAAACATTTTTAATATTGGCGGTAGCCTACTGTGGCAGTTGGAATTGAAAGAAGAAAAAAAATCACACCCGTGTGAACTGAGCGGTGGTCGTGGAGGCTGCGCAACAGCAAAAGAAATATATGGGTAATAATAATAATAATAATATTATTATTATTAATAGGGGGGGGGGGGGTGCTTGCTTGCGTGCGAGAGAGAGAGAGCGCCATCCATCCATCCATCCATGCATGTCACTCAGGCCGCCACTGCTATTGCAGTTGATACTCAGGGCAGACTAGACTCAACAGCACCTCTCTGGTCACACAGGGTACTCAGGCTACATACACCAGAGGCTACATACAGACAGACACACAGACAGACACACACACACGGATACACACACGGCCACGCTATGGAGACGGTGTGACCACCGCTCAAAAAAACAGACCCTGTTATACTTGATGATTCTGATTCTGAGATATCAAGTTACAACCAAGAGACAAAAACTGAAACTTGTGAGATATAAAGAACAAAACGTATTCAGACCTTGTTATTTTCATTCAGTGCTATTGAAGCTGCATCTGTCAGGCAGATAGATTTGATGTTTTTACAATAGAGAATTTGTGTGTGTTTTAAACTACATTTAAAAGTGTATTTGTGCAGATAGTGGGAGATTCAGCGAATGCTAGTAGACAAGTTACAGCATTTTTATTTTTTGTTATGGACCACTCTTTCTTGTGTATGAATCATGGAGAAGCAACAACTTTATCTTACAGCCAGACAATCAGGCATAGCCTGCTCCCCTACAAACAAAGGGAGAGTTTTATCACCTTGAGATAAGATATTCAAATTAAATTAATTCTGGGATAGGGATCTAGCTAGAGACTACATTTGATTACTCTTCTTGTTGTAAAACAATAGGGAGAGAAGAGTTGTGTGAATATTAGGGGTGTAACGATATAGTAACTGTATCAAAAAAATGTTTTTAATTTGCAATGATCTACTATATTGTTTGCAAAAGCCAAATATTGTACCATTTTGGCTTTGTATCAAATCGTATCAAATTTTAAAATGCAGATAATCGGTATCGAAAGGTTTTGCAATGCAAATAATAGATTGTGGAAACTAAGTATTTGTGCCTTGTATTTAGCAATTTTAAGAGGGAAATTTTAAAAGAGGGGTTACCGTTCCATTTCATATAGCATATACAGTAGCTCTTGGTTTATCGATAAATGTATGTAATCTCTGTGTTCATGTCAAGGTGTGGGTTTGTCCATGTGTTGAAATATAATGACCATGTATTTGCTAGAGAATCACAGCGTTTACTTATTTATATCCATAATGATAGATTTTTGACACGTTTCGAACAGATTTAATTTCTTTGCTAAATAGTTAATATATCGATTTTAAATCATTGAATCAAATCGTATCGTATCGCCATGAATAAACCAATATCGTCCATGTATTGTATTGTTAACCATGTATTGTGATGTGTATCGTATGTATCGTTGTTAAAATGTATTGTAACACCCCTAGTGAATATGTTAAGTTTTCAGACTGAAGAAACATGAAACATAATAAATTGTAAATTGTTGTTGATATTAAAATGATCAAAAATAAAATGTTAAAGTTTATATTTCTCCATTATTCTATTACTTTAATTATTGTTAGGGTAGCACATTATTCATTTATTGTGTTGTTATTATTATTATTATTATTATTGTTATTTTAAGCAGAGACAAGCTCCTTGATGAAAAGCTTGATTTTTCATAATTTCAGTATTCCAAAACTGTTGGGTCAAGTCATTTAGTAGATCTGATGCTCAAGCTACTTTGAAAGGAAAACATGAATCCCACAGTTCCCACTAGTTCCTGCATTTGGTCACTATCTTGTTAGGAACAAAGATAAAGGACTGTTATTCTGTCTTTCTTTTCATTCAAAAAGGAAACTTGCTGAAAGTTTTATGTCTGAAATAATCATGCCAGATATCGTGTACACATGAAGGGGTGACATTTTATTTTGCAATTACATTATTATTCCCTTTTAATTTATTTCATATCACATTGAATTGCAAGGTACTAAGCTCCAGTGGCTGAATTTCCATAATGTTTTATATAGCGCATAGAACAGAATATGTACACAGATGGTATAACTACAGGAAGCTGGACAAGCATTCCTGAGTACTTCTGCTCGCATTTCTGCTCATGACACATTTGAACATTAATGGCTCTCAGCAGCCAGTTTATCTTTTTTCTCTCCTTCTGTCTTTCTCAGGCATTATGTCTACCAGTCTCCCTCTCCCTCTCTGTACAGTATTACTATATTTGTGTGGCCAAATGTCCCCTCAAAAATAGACATTGTGAGAACAATTTTCTTGGCCATCACAAGAACAATACTGTAGTTGTTTTATGGTTAAAATATTTTGGGGAGTTAGGTTTACAATTAGCAAATGATCTGGTTTGGGTTAGGAATAGTCCTTTAGATGTTAGGTTTGGGGTTACAGTTTTCACTATTTTAACATTAGTTGTGCAGCAATGTCACGCAGTGCGACACACTGTAAGCTTGTAGATCTGCAATTTCTAGCCCATTTCCAGCGATCTTAATGCCGTCCAAAAATGTCGATGTCCTCACAAGTATAATCGTGTGTGCATGTGTGCGCGTGTGTGCGCGTGTGTGTTTCCTCTCCCTTCTCATCTCAAGTATTTTATTGGTTTCTGTGACAGGGCTACAATGTACTGTACAGGAGACAGGAGATGAGTAGACTAGATCGGGATGTGATAACGTGAAATGAGACGGAAATGACAGTTCTGTACGTTTACGGCCTCAACGTGGCGTCACATTTCTCCATGCGTTCCCAACATTTGGCATCTCCCATTTGTACGTGAGTAGACGGAGGTCAGGTGAAGATGTCATCTTTGATGCTCCTATACTGTCATTTGCTGTTTCACTGAATGTGGTCTCATTCTAGCTCATAAACATGTTATCAACACAGCAGATATCTGAAAAATATGATGACTGTTAAATGCATCTGTTGATTAATATACTGTACTGGGTGAAAAAAACACCCTTATAGGCTATTGGCATTATCCACTTCATTCCACAAATAGAATAATCTGTCACAGCCTATAACATGTCACTGAGAAATATGCATCTTGCAGCTGAATTACAGTTTTTGTGCTTGCAAGCATTTTCACATTGCAGTAGTCCAGATGGGAGGTTCATTCTGCAACCATGTTGGGTGATGAAATGTTCCTATGGTATTGTGACAATTGAAACAATTGATTTATGAAAAAAAGTAAGTACTGTACAAATGTTTAAAAGACAAACTCTGAAATTTACTGCAGGCCTAAATTGTCTTATGAACATTCAGGAAACGTATGCACCTTGTATGGGGCTATTTACTGAATGTACCAATATACAAACAATAGTGTTTTACAATATGATGAAAGAAAGCTGGAGATCTTGTACAAATGCTTTGGACAGTTGAATAATGATAATACACTGTTTGCATTTGTTTGAAACAACAATGAATGCAAAGAGAAAGGCATTGCCCTTGTTTTGGATCGTTCAAACAGATGTTGCCTAGCATTGACAAACACCGGCATACCTATTCGTTTCCAAAAACGACCTGTCAAAATCTCCCCAAGCAAAAAATATAAATAAAAAAATACAATAAAATATTTATGTGTCACTTATTTTTTACCCCAGGCATATTCAACATCCCGGGAAACTTGTCTTTGGCTCAGCCATGGGATATTGGTTGCTTTTGCCAGTTTTAATGGGATTTCTGCCAGCTTCCAGGGTAATCTATTTCCAGATGGATTTCCCCATTTCATTAGTGCTTCACTTGTACACCTTGAGCTACCCCAAAAATTACCTAAATAACTGATATGGCAGTGTAAGTAATTGGTTATGGTAAATGGTCTGCATTTGTTATTAATCTGATAAAGAAAGATTGGCTTGCTTTCGAGGGCATGCAGTATTTTGTATCCATTCCTATCCTCCCTAGAGGAAACGGACAGTTTCAGACTATTATTTTTGTGACAAGCTGCAATTATGTCAGAAGAAAGACAAAAACAGGTGCTCTTTTGAAGAAGAGGAAATAGTAAATTCCGTATGTACCCAACCCATGTACTCCAAGAGAGGAACCATTCCTTTAGAATGAAGAGGCGATATTGGCTCTAAGACAAACATCTCATATGAGGAAGAACTAGAACTTTTGAGCTGTACCATACCAGTAAGACTCCCTAATCGGGAGATATGCTACCGTCAGGTCGCATACACAAACCTTTGAAGGCAATGGTAGCCAATCAGGAGGGAAAAGGGGAAAATGGGACAGATCCATGCTGATGACATGACTTTAGAGATACTGTGTACCACTTTGCTTGATTTTAGGGCAAAATCTGTAGGAGCAGTGTCCAAACATGTGTTTTGCAAGAATCGGACTCATGGTGGCGCTAGAAGAGGGCCATGTGAGAAATAAATGGTGGAGGTTTTGGTTTCGCAGCCAAGGAGTGTGTGTGCAAAGTTTGGCATGGATAGGCGCAACGGTGGCGGAGATATGAGTAGGGCAAAAGTGTGAAGTGTGACGGACAGACACACTGACTGACAGCCGGTGGAGGTTTTGTTAGTACCTGCGACCTGACGGTGGCAATCAAATCCAATGAGGTGTTAGCTTGTTCCAAAAGGAATAGTCTAATACAGTACAGGCCTACATTGTGAATTGCCCTGACAAACTTTATTTAATCTTAGAGTGCCTTCAACATTGTGGATGTTGTGTGATTGTTTACTTCACTGGAGTTTATTTTAACAGCTACAGTATCTCAGCTTCGTTCCAAACAACAATTATGTTACTTCCACCCCTTGACACGTTGCAGTGTAGATGCAGTGCAATTTCTATTGAATACTTTTACATCAGCCACACTGGTTTGTGTTCCGAGACACAAGAAAAGAAATTGCACCTCCCGAAGAGGGGATGAAACTACTTGAGGCGATCTAAAACAAAATGATCCATGGGCTTGCCACCAACTCAGAGAAGCAATCCATGTTCTTTTATTGAAGCAAGCGCTTTTTCCACTCTGTAGAGTTTTGATTCTATATTGAGACTACCAACCTTTATGAGTAATGACCCAGTACACTGCTGATCCCCCCAGCAGCCCCAATCAGTCTGGTGATGGTGCCATGAGAGAATAGAAGGGTAAATCTAGCCCTTGGCAGTAATTACACAGGTTTACTGTCGGTGCGGTGCTGGTATGGGCTGTCTTTACTCCTCCCAGATAGATAGATAGATAGATAGGTAGATAGGTAGATAGGTAGATACACACTGAGAAGGCATTTGTAGAATCAGCCTAAAGAAACATGTATGGAAAATTGATTTGTGAGAAAATAGGGACAAAGTCCAAATATTTGACAATTTTAGAGGAGAAGATGCAGTCGACTTGAAAGATTAAAATTATAAAAAAGAAAAGAAATCTGGGCCAAGACCATTTCAAGAAAATTGCAAAAATGTAAACTTGATTATTACAGCGCCACCTTGAGATCAAAGAGTGTCATATGTGCCCTAGTGGGTGGAATTTGCAACCCACCTGCCTATTTTTTCATGTCTTTTGTTGCACAAACACATGTAGCAGAGAAAATGATAATGAGAACGAAAACAAGCCTCGCTGCTTAGACCCCCTAAGTAAAGGTAAAAAGGAATCTGATTCTCAGCAAGGTGGTGTGGTTCTGGTGCTGGTGTGTTAGCAATGAAACGGTTAAAGCAAAAAGGAAATCGATGAGTCAGTGGAGCAAGAGACATGTCTGTTCCTCTCCCCCAGGCCCTCGTTCCCCCTTGTTTGTTTTGATGACACATCAGGCAGGGAAGGTGAAAGTCAAAATATTGTTCTAGTCAGTAATCAAATAAAAATAAAGAAATACCTTATTGCCATCTGTCGTGTGTCACAACAACTGTCTGCTAAATTGATATGAGGGGTCGAAATCTGTTTCAAAGAATCAAAGATTCCAATTAGAATTTGAAAAAAATACAAAACATAACTTCAAGCTCCAAATATGAGCTGTTTATGTTAGAGTAAATGTTCTTAGGCTGTATCTGTAAATTAACTGCTGTGCTGCTTCTGACAACTGAATTTCCCCTGTGGGATCAATAATTATCAAAAATAATTATGGTCAACTTTCCAGGTTAGAAAAAGGTGCGGCACACCACCACAAGGTCGTGGGTTCGAATCCACCGCGGTGCATCCAGCTTTGTCAAGCGTCTACACGAACACAATTGGCCCCATGGGGAGGGTGATATTTGTCATTGCACATACTCCTACAGCAAGGGGTCTTCAACGTTTTCAGGCCAGGACCCCTTAGTTGAGAGAGAGATGAAGCAGGGACCCCCACAACCTTTTCATAGATTCCATATAGTTTCATTGTTTGACAGCACAATTATCAGTCTATTTTGGATTCATGTCAATGTGTGTTTTCAGATATTTAACCACTTGAACTGTCAAAACTTAATAAACTTGACCTTTCACTCTGTACTTGCTCTTTTCCCCCTCTACACCAAACCTCTTTGAAGACCCCTGTCCTACAGTATACGGCTGGTGTGGCACCTGTCAGCGGGGAGTGTTGGGCGGGAGGAGTAGGACGAAGTCTCTATTACGCTCTTCACTGGCAAGTGAGTTAGTAGGATACTTCAGCAATGACAACACAGAAATGTGTGTGGGGATGGAATCAAGTGGCATAACGACTAAATAGGGGAGAAATTAAAAGAAAAGATGCAGCCTTGTTGTCATTGCATATTAAAACCCTCCCCCCAGATATACATACTGTGGGAATTGTAATTAGATTCTACTTTTCTCATTCAAAACCTTTGTTTGAATTGCGGCGCTGCGCTGTCACTGCTTTTCCCACTAGTTTGTTTACAACTCATTAAAGTGCCAGCTGAGAGTGATGTGCAACAGTGGGCTGTTCTTAGGGTTCACCTGGGGCTACAAATGAACCCATACAATGCTTTATAACGAGGACAAGGAGGCATATCAGGACTGTCCGGAATGGGCAGCGACAGAGAGCGACACACACACTGTGCCAAGATTTAATCTCGGTGAAGGTCTGACAAGACTTCCACACCTGCTGAGGCGGCTGTTACAGTAGCATGGCGGTGTACCAACTATAGATGTGAGCAGTGACACATGAAAGCAGGGAAATCATGCTCACAGTGTACTGTAAGCTAACACACAGACCATCATCTTACAAATCCATATAATAGTCCACAGAGCGATCATCCACAATTAACCCAGAATGTGGTCAACCGAATTAGCATAGCACCTCGTCTTAATAATGTGACAGCACAATCAACTTTAGCGGAGCATAGCATTAACTACAAAAAAGAATGCCTACTGTACATACATTTTTCATAGGTCAGTGGCGGCAAACTGTGCCTCATACGTGTATGTGGTATAAATAAACTGCCTGCCTGCTGTGCTAGCAGTGATCTTTACAGAGCATGGCAGGGCTTAGTCTTGAAGATGATAGTAATGTCATCATAATCCAGAGAGTGTCATCATAGTCTAGAGAGTGGTAAATGTTTTTCAAATCAGATAGTGTTTACACAGTGACAGTAGTGTAGTCCTACTTGAGCTCTTGGTGTTCATGTTCATAAAACAAATTAGGATCACACTTTGAGGGGCCTCCAAACAACACAGAGCCAAAAGCAATCTCACTTCCCTTGGGGGCGCCACAAATGCTTCAATTGTCACTGCTTGTTGCAGAAATATGTTTTTTGTTCTTTCTTTCACCCATGTATATAGCTACAAATGGGCTCATAAGTCATGTGACAATGACCGTCAAACAGGGTTTTTATACTCCATACTCTTAGTTTGCCTGTAATTGCCTTCAAAATGTGTATGCTATTTCTTAAAAAGCAGTATACATCATGAACGCAAATTCAAATCACTTCCAAATAGAGGGTATGCACATCCACTGGGACCCGCCCCCCTAATCTAGACTGAGTGGCAAAACATTGAGCAGCATGGAGCGTTGGAGTTTAGAAGTGCTCGTTGCAAATCACTCAACGGCCCTGCATACCACCTGTTTCTAATTTGCACATAATGCAGGAGGCAGCAGGATGTTGTGTTGTAGAAAACGAGCGCTACCAAACTCTGACACTTGGAAAAATAAAAACCTGCACAGAATGTCTTGACAGAAAGTAGCTCATAACATGCCTATGGTGGATTTTTATGAAACAAAAACGTTGCAGATAGAAAGAGGATAATTCAAGCTTTCAGTACAGCCGCAATGTTGGTGAGTTAACTTTGTTTAATACAATCAGATAGGACTTTTCTGTTTGGATGTATGGGCTGTCAATGGTAGACATTATTTTTTTGCCACTCAGTAGGTGTGTTCCCACATAACTTCCAGCAACAGTGATGTCACGCGCATACCCTCTATTGGAATGGCAGGTTGCGGGGCATCTGTTAGAGTGTGCCTCCAAAAGCGCTTTCATTTCTGTCCATATGGGGCGCCACTTCACACAAACTCTATTTCCCCCCAATTTGCCAATGTGTGGCCTGGACTTGTGTCATGCAGCACACTGGTGTGCCTGGCACACTGTTTGGGAACCACTGCTCTACAGTAGTCTGTAGCTAGGGATAGGCCTATAAGGCTTGCATGACTGCCATATGCCTCATGGGTGCTAAATCTAACAAGTGATTTCTCTAGTGATTTCTCGTTAGATTTGTTAAACATTATGTTGAAATGCCATGTTATTTATCGCTCCTAGCGTTAAAAGTTCAATAGATCATTAAATATCAAGTATCTGACGATCTCCCTTATTATTCTATTTGAAGTTAGCAGCGCTTTGTTATTTAAGATGCTGAAAAGGGCAAGACAGTAAGTCAGAGAGATACAAGGGGGGACAGAAATGGAGAGAGCGAGAAGAAAGGTTGTACCTTCGATTACAGCTGCGAGGGGTTCATGTTTTTTCAAAGCTTTGAACAATCCATTCGGTTTACATTATCTCTTGTTCTTGATATTAATCAATACTGGTTTGCATCGTACAAAACGATAAAAGCTTATCAGCACCTTCTGATACAGCATGGGCAAACAATCTGCGGAGCTAACAGTGTCAGGGTTACATGAGGAAACAATCCAAATGCAGGAATTTAGATTCAGGGACAGCATTGAGTATCTTACATGCACAAGCCGTGTCACAGTTTAAAAAATAAAGTTTATCTACTGTAGGAGGGGAAGAAAGAAAGAAAGATGGATGGATGGAATAAAGTCATACAAGTAACCTACCATAGTGTGGTTGCCCTGCAGGAGCAACCACACTATAATACAACTAGTGGCGTCTGTTCCTCAATTAAGTAGAATAGTAACTGAACATTTATATATATAAATGTGTAAACGTCCACTATTATGCACTGTAATTCTGATGTAAACAAAGGAGATAACATTAAAAGCAAAAGAAACAGTGGTGTATACTATGATGTGACGGCCGGAAACTATCTGTACATCTTATGGCAATGCAAAAAGGGTAAATCTCTCTCTTTCGAACGACCATCATTTCGACAACGGAGCGTTGGGAGGGTTAGCGACTCACCCCGCGGAGGGTTAGGGTAAGGGTTAGGTTTGGGTGTCGAAAAGATGACACATATGTAGAAACAGCGAAACGCTCCCATGCAATAAGAGAGATTCCCAAAAAGTCTGTTTTCAGGGGCCAAAAATTTGCTCCACATAATATCTGAAAAGAGACATTTTGTGTACTTTCTCCTCTTATTCCAATTTAAAGACCCTGTAAACAGAAAGTAGGCCAATAAACAGGAAGTAGGTGTATAAGCAGTATTATGTATTAAAATTGTGTCAGACCACAGAATAATATGTTGTCTTCAACTTTCTTTTTGACAGAAACAGACTGTATCAAATACGAGTGACTATCGTAAACAATACAGAGCCACCTCCCTGACAATAGCGCTGGGACAATTTGTTTATTTTCTTATATGAGACGATTCTAAGATGACCCATGTTATTCTCCTTCCGTGACCCAGGGGGGAATAACGGCTGTTATGACAAAAAAAAAGAAAAGAAAAAAATCTCTTTGGCTAATATTGTTGATGACGTCACGGCGTGCCTCTACTCTACTCCATCCACTGTACAGTACTGTCTGTCGGCCGGTCCGTCTCCCCTTGCCCACACTATGAAAACCAGGAAGTCGCCTTACGTGAAATTTTTATTTTATTACTAATCTGAGACTGTGCATATAAAAACTATATTACCTCTCAGATATGTTTTAGCAACATTGTTCATGTCAGGTAGTTAGTTTGGCTTATTTGTTGAAATGATAAAAATCGCTAAGGTGGTTGATGAATTACCACCCCCACTGCTGGGCGGTTGAAGGCTGGATTCCAGCCGGGGAGGAGGGAGCTAAAACGGATACATTTGGTGGTGGTGCGCTGACAAATGCAGCGCGATCATGCGGTGCTGTCATAGCGATTTTGATCATTATAAATGCATAAGCATAAACACACTAGTTCACATGAACGATATCTATGCAATTAAGATATTCAATTGGGTACATATATTTTATATGCGCAGAATTAGTTGAGGCTACTTCCTCAATTTCCTGCTCAGTGCGAGGCTGCGAGAGGCGCAGCTCTCTCTCTGCTCTCTGCCTGTTTTCAGAGCGTTTACAGAGAGACCACGTGATTTTGCGGCGTGACATGACACCTTTAACACAACGGAAGCCAAGGTTTCTAACATTTCTAGCTGTTGCTGGTGCTGCCGTTCACTTGCGCTTTATTTTGAAGAGCCTCGGAAGCTTTGTGTGTGTGCATGTGAGTGTTCGCTGACGATTGAGGAAGATAATCCATTTGTTTACAAACGCTCGCGAAACTAAAATCCAAACCGGGGCCGACCATCGCGGTAAAGTGTCGTCGTGAAAACAATCAGATCTCTGCTTCCCTGGCGTTCTTTGCACCTTATTCAGAGATAAAGCCCTTTTTATGTTTCAGCATAGAATGGAAGTGTATGCAGCCTAGACGATCCATTTTGTTTCTGTGCGAGCCACGTTATGACGTATGGACCAGGGTCTTTCACAGGGAACACAACATGCGCACAGCTGCACACTGCACAGTTAACCCCTTGTCTCGTTTCTCAACGAGACAACTTAGTTTTGGCACAGCGACCTCCAGTGGCCGTATCTCGTTACTGAACGAGTTTGGCTCCATGGGTGTTAAGTATAAAAAAAAAAAATCAAAGTCATGAAAAATGGATTTAGTTTTTTCTTTGAAGGGCTGTGGGTGGGTTAAAAGCAGTGACATATTTATTCTAGCCAGAAGATGGTGATGCACTCTAGGCCTAGGGTATAGCATGGCACACTGCCCAAAAGATGGCGGTGCACTCTATAGTATCAGAACACCTGTACCTTGGGTGTACCTGGGCATAATTCAAAACTATTCCAGTCTTCTGCCATCAGTGATTCTGATGACATCACTGAAACTCACTTGTACGTGTCATCAGGTGATGGTTTTTAGTGCCTGCAAGGAAAAATTGCTCCCAGCAAGAAATGCCCAAACAAGGCATTTCCTGTTGACAGGGTCTTTAAGTCACACTTTCAATTAATTACTTTTAACTTCCCTCATTGTAGTAGTTCTCAGAGAGCTCACTGCGTCATTGAGGTTTCGCAGGGTTATATAAGCCAACAATCCCATCTCAGATGAGAACATTACCCCCATCCATCCACCCTGTGCTGATTTATAGTTACAGTCCATTCAACTCATCTGTGCCAAATGCAGACATCTTGTAAGAGCCTCTGCATCCCCCATGGTAGATATGGCATTATCGTCAATTATATGCTAATCGCAAATGGGAATGCATTATCTCTGGATGATTTGTGTCAGTAATTAGATGCCAAGAGGAAGGATGGCTCTGGATGTTTGATGTGGCATCGTGTTTAGTGGGTATAATTGGAGGTTAGTCAGAGGGTGTGTATAGCGACAGAAAAAATAGTATTAGTTGTCTGGGCTAAGGTCTGGCTCATTCTGGCTAGTTCACTCCTCAGATGTCTGTATGCATTTGTATAATCTGGGCTGCTAGTGTACCTGGCATTATAGGACAAATGATAGTCATAGTATTTGGACCTGGCCAATAAACCAATTGAAAGGAAAATTGCAAACTGCAGGTTGTTAGAGATATTTGTTATGCTATGTTATGTTATGCAAGTAGTAGTGATGTAGAAGGGAATCTGGGACATTCCTGTTATTGGAAAGTCACTCCAAACAGTTGACCACCCAGCCACCACAATTACA
This sequence comes from Nannobrachium achirus, assembly GCF_963921795.1. Classification (NCBI taxonomy): domain Eukaryota; kingdom Metazoa; phylum Chordata; class Actinopteri; order Myctophiformes; family Myctophidae; genus Nannobrachium; species Nannobrachium achirus. The sequence goes on along the minus strand of NC_137815.1, from coordinate 53,549,746 downwards.
ACACATGATGTTGCTTTTCCATAAACGACCCCAAGACAGAATCACAAGTAGCATAAATACATTAGATACAGCACTCAGCCAACTCATTTGCATGTGGAATCAATATCTTTAAAAGCAAAGTAATGCATATCTCGTTGATAGTCTGTTTATGTCCAGGAGAGATCCTGGAGGAAGAAGTCAAGTGCCTCGAGCTCTCAGCATGGGTGTGAGTTGGACGGGCTTATTGCCTTTCCCAACATGATGGGAATGATAAATTGCCATATTTGGGCAAAGTCTCAGCCCAATCCGACCTCCATTGACTTCCAGTAGCAAGTGTACGTTTTAAAAGTTGAATGTTTCAAAATGTACAAAACATATGTGAAAGCTATGATACAGACGCTCTTCACACAGATTCTATTTTTGTTTACTCCATTTCAGTTCCCAAACTTTTCAGGTCGAGACCCAAAAGAGAGATTAGATGTTTGCCCGGGACCCAAACTAGTGAAAATGGAAGATCTACAAGCGCACAACACGTCGCTTCATGACAACACCAGCAAAGAGAGAAAGAGCTGTCTCAACAAACAGAATAACTTTATAAAGGCCTTTGTTTTATACGCATGGCGAGCAACAAACCTATACCAGACCAGTAAGACTCCCTAATCGGGAGATAAGCGACCGTCAGGTCCATGTTGTATACACAATAATGTATCTGCAAAAAGCAAACTCATGGTGGCGCTAGAAGAAATGTGAGAAATCAGGGGTGGAGGTTGTGGTTTGCCAGCCAAGGAGTGTGTGTGCAAAGTTTGGCATGGATAGGGGCAACGGTGCCGGAGATAAGAATAGGGCCAAAAGTGTGACGTGACGTGATGTGATGATCATGTGATGTGACGTGACGTGGCGTGACGTGACGTGACGTGACGGAACGGACAGACTGACTGACTGACTGACTGACTGTGGGACAGACAGCCGGTCCGTAACACTATCATAAATGTCCTGTTCTTCGAGAAATAAAATTAGTAATGCAACGCTGCCGGCGTTGTCTGGATATACATTTTTTGTTGTAGTGATGTCATGATGATTCGGCCCATTAGTGCTAGCCAAAGAGGTGAAAGACAAAAGCATCTAGATACCTTCTGCTAAAGAAAAATGCCATTCCCAGAGTGGAGATACAGGAAAGGCTGAATCCCAGCTGCAGCCAGTGTTGCAGTGTAAATGATATCTTTCAAAGGTCGTATATGGAAGATGAAGAACAGTGTAGTGCTTAATTGTATTGCCACAATTAAAAAATTGCAAAATGAACCATTGGTCTTGTTTGTCTTTTTTGTAATAGACTAAACACATGACACAACCATAAGCAACAACAACACTGCGCGAGCAGTCTCCCCTACTCCTCTGGCTGAAATAAATAGGGACGGCCACCATATTCAAATGCTAATTCCTCATCTATATGCTCAAACTCAGGTGAATATTCTGACGTGAGTATGGAAATAAATGTGTTCCTCTGTGTAGGCTAAACGCTGAACAGCAAACAACAAATCCTCCTCGCTCCCCCCTCCCTTCCAGCAACACAACTCGACTCCCATGGGACGTCAGCGTGAGAGATACCCCCAGAGACCTCTGGAATAATGTTTTCAGGCAGATATAAGAATATACAGTAAGTTTGAATTAGCTCCTTTCCCCTCCAGGAAGTGAAATGCCCAAACAAATGGAACAATTCCATATATGTTTACACCCACACTTCCTTTGTGATTTGTGAAAATAAATAAATACATTCAATTTACTTTAAGACTTGAAATGGATTTTATCACTTTCAAGTGAGATATCTGTAGTGTTGTACTTTTACTGAAGTGTGGATTTCAAGTACCATTGATTAGGTACTTGGGCATTCCTGAGATGTTTTATAAATGTAGTTGTACTTGAGTAAATGTGCTATCCCTTGGCACTACTGTACCTGCTACCCGTTAATTACGCACAAGCAGTTGGCACTGTCCCCCTGGAGGTGTGGCCATGGGCTTGTTGTTGCGCTCCCTAAAATTGCTATCTTGCCCACACACATATTTGTCTTGCCCACACACATATTTGAAAGCGCATAACGGATTCTTAAACCATCCGCTATGCCAAATTCATTCTGAAAATAGCCCATCTACAAGCTCGTAGATTTTTCAAAGCCATTTTCAGAGCGCAACACCCGAGCGCAACCAAACATAAAATTACTCTTAGTTCTACTGGATATCTTCTCCCCTGGTCCCTCATTTTAGTCGTTTTCATTTGTTGACGAAATTGTCACTATATTTAGTCTCGGTCTCAGCTTTTATTTAGTTTTTGTTAGCAAAAAAAGGTAGTCAACGAACACTTATAGTTTTAATCAATGAAATGAACACTGCACACAACGCACCCTGGGCCAACAGAAAGGCAAGGTGCCATGGCACACGAGGAGCTGATAGGTGCATCTGCTACATGCGTGCCGCCAGATGTTAGCACCCAGTTAGAGCAATATGTTTTCATGATAATTCTCACTGCTCTCCACAGCTCTATATTTTGGGATGCCAGATCTTCAGGTGGCTTGAGGTTGGTATCCTTTAAAAATCAGTCAAGAACTGCAACAATTTGTGATTCTATTGACACTGACTGTGTCTCACACTAGTCAACTCACAGTATAACATAAATGTTATACAGAAAACTACCCTGTCGCCGAAACACACATAAAATAAATAATTACATGAATGTAAATACACTACATTAATGACAATAGACTCATAAATCCCCCAATGCGTTCCCCAAGGCAAATATTAACACAATAATAGAACAATAATGAACACATGGTGCATGCTGGGAAATCCCTCCTCAGCCAACAAACAACCCGGAACACTAATCTTGTTCCCACTTCACAAGACTGAAGCTGAACAGTCATTGCATTTGGTAAATTTGTTGTCTGAAAATAATTCCACACTGTAGACATTGTTTCCAGTGTAGGTAGGGTTAGCACAAGCCGTTTTTCTAACGCATCAGTGTGATTGGCGCATAATTGATGTGCCATCATAACAGCACAACATAGAGGGAGTAATTATTATAACTGATGCATGTTTGAGTATTGATAATGTCTAAATGATATGTCCCCTACTGCATCACCTCTCACATCATTGCACACTGAGTCCTTAAAGAAGCCTACCAAACACACACACACACACACACACACACACACACACACACACACACACACACACACACACACACACACACACACACACACACACACACACACACACACACAGTGGTGGAAAAAGTACTCATATTCCTTACTTAAGTAAAAGTATAAATACTGCAATATAGATCAAATACTTTGTTACAAGTAGAAGTCTGGAATACAACATTTACTTGAGTAAAAGTATAAAAGTATTGGTTTAAAAATGTAGTCAAAGTACCAAAAGTAAAAGTACAAAATGTTTGAAAATAGCAGATGTACAAGCCAACAACGCGCCGCGTCAAATAGAATATACAATAGGGCTAAAGTGATTAATGTATGTTTTATAATATTATATTTTATATCTGTAAACGTAACTAGTAACTAAAGTTTTCAAATAAATGTAGTGGAGTAAAACTACAATATTTGGATCTGAGCTATTATAGTGGAGTAGAAGTAAAAGTATTGGAAATTGGAAATACTCAAGTAAAGTACAAATAACTCGAAAAGTACAGTACTTAAGTAAATTTACTTAGTTACTTTACAACACTGCACACACAGTTGGGGAAAATCTTTACTTGGCCTGAGGAAATTGACATTTCTCCCATCCGCTGTGTGCCTCAAGCCAGTGTGCCTACTCCAAAATAGGGCTTATAGAGTCTATTAACGACATGGCCTCCGTGTCCAATCTGTAGCTATTGGTAGTAATTTACTATGTGTGTAGTTCTTGAACATAGCTGCAATGTGGTGCACCGTGCCATATTGACAAACTAACTGGTTGTCTTCTGCAGTGATGGTATTGGCTGCAGGTCTGTATTGGCTGAATGAAATCTTTATTCGTTCCTGGGAGGTTCCCAAAACCAGGCTGATGGTTGACCGAGCTTTTGCTACTCTTTATGGATGCTATGCATTCATATTAGAAGTGCTAATTCTAACAAGACTTTTAAATCCCTTCTCAAGACACACTTTAGACACACTAGCTTTTAATCACATTTAAGTTTGTCTTGATCTGATTCATGTGCAGTATGTGACGTGTGACTGTTGTTGTTGTTGTTGTTGTTGTTGTTGTTGTTGTTGTTGTTGCAATTGCATATTTTCTTGTTGATGTTTTTCTTTCAACTTGGTCAATTGCAATTGTTGTAAACAAACATGCTATTAAAAATATATATATATTTGATTTGATAAATAAAATAAATAAATACAAGTAAATGCCTTGAAATTACATAATGTACGCTGTACCACATGACTTGGCATCATTTTCAACTAATTTCACTTTTGATTTACCTCCTGTTAGTGTTAGAAAATGGTACTGCTGTTATCCAAAGGGTCCACCCCTGGACTGCATTTCCCTGAGGAATTCTCAATTTTTAATCTAGCATATAGGGCCTATTGGCACCTGTCCTTGTTGTTCATCTTCCACATGATGCTCTGACTAATCTAGCTTACCCTTCCCTACCTGCAAATGTGTTTGGTGAAGGACAGATAAGACCTGTCACATATGAAATCTATTTTTTCCCCCACGTCGCCCAACTGGTAATGTCTTGACTGATGTAATAGCCACAGGTGATGTAGAGAGGTGCATGGGAGGGGAGGGAGGGAGTTATGGAACATTCCAGTGTCATTGCAGACACTGAACCTGTTGATTTGAAATCACAGCATCAAGCTCAAACCAATACATTCTCACATGGCCGTAGTTATGTTATGATGTTTAGTTATGATGGTCAAAATAAAAGTTTTGAGAACCAGAGTCGCTCTGAATTAAGAACGTCTGCTAAATGCCTTGTAAACTACTGAACTCATAAAACACACAGTCTCGTACTAAATCAGTATCATACATATCCTGAAGCTGGAGACGATATTCAGTGATTGGGTCTAATGATCAAAACGAGAACATTATAATGGTGTAAAATATCTATAAAAAACGAAAGATTTCCACGCTGTAAGGCCAGTAAGGGACAAGATGACCCCCTGCCACTTTCATCAGCGACAATCACACATTATATTTTCTTATACGGTATAATCCAGTCTTTCTTTTACACAATGCCACAATGATTGCTATCCCCTAGCTCCTTATAATTGAGTCCCCCTTAGGCTGACACTGTATGACGTTTGTTACAGGCCTGTAATTTACTGTGACAGCCTCTCTTATCACTTCAATAAAAAATAAGGCCTTCTTTGTTTTCAGGTCTTTAATAAAACAGTGTTCAAGTTATTCTTTTGATGATTCTTTGTTTCTTTTTAGAAACATCTCTATTCAAAAAATACAAGGACATTTAGAATATTTTTCCCATATTCTGGTAGCAATTATTTACTTTAAGTTACTTTAAAAGGGTATCCTGTATGTAGTTTAGTATGGGAAACCTACAGCACAACCTATATTTTAGTTTTCAAAAGAAATCCTCCTCTGAGCATGTGACTGTACTCTAAGATCTTGGAACATCTTAGAGTGTAGGTGCAAGTAATGCAAGCCAGTCTCCATAATCTTGGAAAAGACAATCAATGTGAGCAAGTTAGGTTCACCAAACACATTTGCTAGAGCTGCTTTGCTCTAGTTCTTTCACTGATCTACGGACTGGCTCTGTGGACATGGTGGCACAGACCCCAGGTTGATTTTCCAGGGAAATGGACACATTTTCTGGTTCACAGCTCTTAGTACTACTATGAAATGAAGCCCATTTGGGTGTAAAGCCTCAAACAAACAAACATGAGTCTACACAAGTAACTGCCTTCCATCTGTTTTCAGTGGAGCACCTCCAGGAAGTTTATCTTGGTGATGTCACTGGCTTTTTCTGAATTTGTGTACGTGAGTTGCTTATGTTCACAAAAAGTGACTAAATTGTCAAAGATTACAAGAAAAGAAATGTAAATTCTTGTCTTTTTATGATTCCTGTTAATCTGGTTGCCTGTGCTACAGTGACTTGTCTGCAAAAACATCAAAGTAGCTCATTTTAAATGTTGCTTCTGCTTAACATTTACCACCATTTCCCACATCTACTCTTGTCTCGCAGCCAATGTGCTTCAGCTTTTAAATGCAACAACACTTTTTCTTAGTCTTTGAACAAAATGTAAATGACTGAATAACAAACTTTTTTTTGTGTTTTTGAAGTGAGACCCCAGGTTATTTTGATTACATTTTATCTGTGGCTAAATGAGGAAGATTCGCTTTGGATAGGGAGATTTCTATAATCCATTAAATCAGGAAAAACTGTTTTGTAGACCTATAGAGTACCAGACCAGGTTGTTGATAATAGGTTGTACTGAAGTTCTGCCTGCAAACTCAAAAGCAGTGGTGGAAAAAGTACTCACATTTTGTACTTAAGTAAAAGTATCAATACTGCACTGTGGATGTACTCCATTACAAGTAAATGTTCAGAATTCAAAATGTACTAGAGTAAAAGTATGAAAGTATTGGCATCAAAATGTACTTAAAAGTAAAAGTACTAAATGTTTGAAAATAGCAGATCTACAGGCGGTCCATGCATGTTTTATAATATTATATTTTATATCTGCAAAGTAACTAGTAACTTAAGTCTTCAAAGATTGTAGTGGAGTAAAAGTACAATATTTGGAACCGAGATGTAGTGGAGTAGAAGTAAAAGTATTGGAAATACTCAAGTAAAGTACAAATAGCTCAAAAGTGTACGTAAGTACACTACTTAACACTTTGACTGCCAGACCCCCCCGGCCCCCCACCCTGACCAATGCCACCATTAGGTCCCATTCATTCTGCCCCGATTCCAGGGAATATATTGAAAATGATCCGATATTCACATCGGAACAAAAATGGGAGGTTTGGTAAAAGAGGATTTTTTTTTTTACCAAAATAATTTTGGAGTGATTTCGGTGAGCGGTTTTGGAGATAGGTGCTCGAGAGTGCGCACTGCGCAAACCAGTCAATAACCTCAGAAATCTAGATTCTGAGATATTTGAGTTCAAAGAAAAAAAACTTTAGGAAGCCATAGCGACAAATTGGTAAATGGTAACGGAACACAAGTACCCTTGACAGAAAGAATGTGAAACCAGCTTTCATTCTCTGCAAAAAAAGTTTAAAAAATATTGTACCATCGTCTAGTTTCAAGGGGGCAAAGTGAAAAAGTATGGAATGACTCAGAAGGTGGAAGTTGTCTTACAGTTTGATAGAACTATGCACTGTGAATTCACTGTGTTTTTACCTGGTCTAGAAGGTCAGGAAGACAAAAAGTCAGAAAAGCGATGTCAACCTTTTATTTTATGGCAACATCGAACCCTAACCCTGGTGAGTACCTCACACATCCAGCATGAACATATTTATGTTCAACAATATTTACAAATATTTAAAAAAAAAAAAAAAAAATCACAAATATGACTTCACAAAAGTAAAATAAAATAAATGTGCAGCAAGTAAAGAATAAATAAAAGAATATAAAAGTCAAAATAAAGTACTGTATTCTAAGGCAGGCAGCACAACAATGTCTATTTGTAGTTGGCCACTAGATGGTACGGTTCACCCTGTGTGTGTGTGTGTGTGTGTGTGTATGTGTGTGTGTGTGTGTGTGTGTGTGTGTGTGTGTGTGTGTGTGTGTGTGTGTGTGTGTGTGTGTGTGTGTGTGTGTGTGTGTGTGTGTGTGTGTGTGTGTGCGTGTGTGTGTGTGTGTGTGTGTGTGTGTGTGTTCGTGTGTGTTCATTGTTCTGGGAAACGAGGAAGAGAAGTCCCAGAAGTTCTTCAGCTCCCATAGAGTGACATTGGTCCAGGAAGCGAACCTACAGTGACCTGACCTGACTCCTCCGCTATTGCTATCTCCGCCATCATACTGTCCTCTGCGTTGTCATTGGTCTGGTTGCAGATCGTCTCCAGCAGCTCATGGCGTAGCAGGGAATGGGTAGACTGTGGGATCCCATCCTTCCTCCATCCAGTCAGACTCCACGGGCCCTGTATATGATAGAAGAAAAAAAAATACTAAATGATACGTCTGTATACGTCTGAAAACAGCAGATCTACAAGCACACAACGCCTCGCACCGCGAGGCGTTGTGTGCTTGTAGATCGGCTGTTTTCACTAGTCTAAATAATTTCAAATGTATGTATATATACGTGGCCACTGAATTCTATGGGCTCTGCTTTGATACAAATCTACAGCTATGCCAGTCTATTGGCTCTGCTGGCAGAGCCTATAGACTGACATAACTACTGTAGATTTGTAGATCGATTTGATAGGTTATTATGTCTCACACACACACACACACACACACACACACACACACACACACACACACACACACACACACAGAGATTGTATTACTAAACTATCTATCTAGGTATACACACACGATAAAAAACTAAACTATAAAGAAATGTATTCTTACTGGAAGAAGTTGGTGGAACTTACAGCTACTACAAACCATGGATTGACATCTAGAGCTACTGCACATACAGTATGAAACAGAGCTGATACCTTTATGTAGGAAAATAATGCTGCTATTTGTACCCTGTATATATATAAAATGTCACAATGCGACATAGCTCTGTTTGAACAATGCTGTACCCCCTCCAACTGTATATATGTTCCCCATTTTCAACTGTTTTTTTATTGTATTTGTTATACTTGCTTTGGCAATGTAAACGTATGTTTTCTCATGCCAATAAAGCTCCTTTGAATTGAATTGAATTGTATAATGAAACCAAATGCACCCTACGTGAAAAAAAAACAATAGCAGGTCAGGCTTATTGATTGATTGAAGAATGTATTACAAGCTTGCATTAGAAAGAAGTAGGCTACATATTCATGGCTTATTTCAACAGGAACCACACTTTATGCATCTCAGTGGTGTGTTCTAGACGATCACCCACTATTCGTTTGGCCAGGGCAGACGCTATTGTGCATAATCCCTATCAAATACGCTACTTTGAAAGGTTCAAGAGGGCAGACGCTATTCATATTTTATTTTTCCTCCATCACGGAGGTATAGAGGCCAGCGGCTGGCGGCGCCAGCCGACAGCAGACCCCGTATACGTGCGTTACCGTTACAGGTAGACCACAGCACTGATCTCATATAACATTGAAAGACAGACGTATAGAACAAAGTGAAACAGAGAACATAAAGTTTGTAACGCTTACCGGGTTCGCAGTGCATTCTACAGGGCGCGGGGAGAAACGGCAGCAATCGGTGCTCTGCCTTCTGGCCGCCAGATCCAAAATCGAGGCCGTGGATCCTACCAGCCGAGGCCTTCGATGAACCGATCGCCCGTAGGAGCTCTTCTCGCCGCCAGATCCAAAATCGAGGCAGTGGATGTAGCAGCAGAGGCCCTCGCTAGTCGCTGATGAACCGATCGTGGAAGAGCGCCGGCCACCGCCGTTGACTGCGGGCTTGGTGTCCAGAGTCAGACTGTCCACGGGGCATGGCGCGGGGGGGTGTCGCTCTCCATTCCGACATGTCGCCACTCCGCTGACCCGGCGCGGGGAGAGACCACGGGATGCGGGGCATGATTCGGCTGCCTATCTCTCTAAATAATACTAAATCTAATGATTTTATAACTAAATTCTCTGCTGCTTCTGATTCTCGCTCTTTCTCTCAATATATCTCTCTCTCCCTCTGATTGTTGTGTGTCCGGTGAAGTCACTGAACTCTTGTTGTGTGTATAATGGGCCTCTAGACCCTTGTTTCTGGGGGGAACCGGCCAACCAGCATGCTTGAATTTGGTCAAATGAGCGTGTGATGTCATGCAGGGGCGTCAATTGGGTATGGCAGGGGTATGCAGCTGCCATACCTTGACAGGGGGAAATAATAAAAATGTACCTTTCATCGTGCCTGTTGCTAAGGTATGGCAACATGACTGGTGTCTTCACCAGACACCAGTCATGTTGCCATACCTTAGCTTGTTCTGAACTGACGCCACTGAATTGTCATGCATGACGACCGTCCCATCGTCCAAAAGGGCTGTATCTTGGTTACCGCATAGATCCAACACTGTACTACTGTAATATGAAAAAAAAGGGTCGGGCGGTATATCCCTCCCTACTTTTTAATTGGCAAGATTGCGCAGGAAGTGGCGGGCGGTATATCCCTCCCGTGGCAGTCAAGCTGTTAAGTAAATGTACTTAGTTACTTTACACCACTGCTCAAAAGCAACTTCAGATTACAGAAGTCTCTGGATAACTTTTTGAAAGCTGAATTGTATTGTCTCCACTAACTTGTGCCCTTGCCTTTTTATCAGCTTGCAAAGGTGATTAGTAAAGAGACGCTGCAACTAATACGAGTATTAATCGTCACTTTTTCCTCATTGGCTCAAGGCCAGCCAATGAGGCAGTAGGAGCAAGATCATTTAGCGACCTAAATGATCTTGCTAAATCTACCAACCGGGCTGCAAAATCACCGACCGGGACCAGGTCGGTGATTTAGCGGCCCGGTCGGTAGATTTAGCGACCCAGTCGGTGATTTACCGGCCCGGTCGGTAGATTTAGCGACCAGGTCGGTATATTTAGCGGCCAGGTCGGTGATTTAGCGGCCCGGTCTGTAGATTTAGCGACCCGGTCGGTAGAATTAGCGACCAGGACGCGACCCGGGCGGTTGGTAATTAGCGACCTGGCCATTAATTTAGCAACCCGATCGGTGATTTAGGGTTAGGGTTAGGGTTAGGCTTAGGGTTAGAGTTAGGGTTAGGGTTAGTGTTAGCAGCCCGGTCGGTGGATAAGCGACCCGGTCGGTCGATTTAGCGACCCAGTCGGTGATTTTGCGGCCCGGTCGGTAGATTTAGCGACCCGGTCGGTACATTTAGCGACCCGGTCGGTGATTTTGCGGCCCGGTCGGTGATTTAGCGACCCGGTCGGTGAAAACTACCGACCAGGTCGCAACCCGATTGGAGGTCGCTAAATGATCTCGCCCTCTCTCCAATGAGGGCTCGCCAATGGCTTCCCATGTCCTCTCAGAATATGGCATCTAACTGGGATCCAAACATGACGGATGCAATACTGTGTTCGGCCACTGCATGTAGATCTATGGTAAATCTGTGGCTCCGTTCCTCACTCAGCCAGCCAGTCAAAGGGCTAGCTCAGTTTTCCAGAAGCAGCCATCTTGGTGGCGTTTAAGTAGACAGGATCACATACTGGCAAACATTGTTTCATTAAATGATAGAATGCAAAAGTACATTACTAAACACATGTATGCTATAGTGTGTTCAGTCAGAGCATCCTTCATTTGTGTTCATTTACAGTATGTGTGAGTGGAAATCTAAACCTGAACGGTAAACACAACCCAGACCAGCTTGAGAACACTATCATGAGGTGTCTGCATCACCAAAAACAAGTTTCAATCATATATATATGTATTGTGATTTTTATTATACTCTTAAGAGATCACATCTGCAATGCACAGCACATAGTCAAGGAATATTTTTAAATTAGTTTATTCCACACGTTAGAACTTCTGCTGAAAATGCAAACTAAACAATGAAATACCAAGAGTAGCCTATTGAACCAGGTGGCCACAGATGGATGATGTTGCTAAATAATTCCTTTCCACTAGCTTATCACATTCTATATCTCAACTAATGAACAAAAAAAAAAAAGAAATCAAAAGCCCCCAAGAATCACACAGTGTAACAGACAGTAATTTGGAACCATGATCAAAAGCTTTACCAATGGTTCAAAGCCAAATAGCAGATTGACAAGAAGAAAAGCAAACGGAAGCAGAAGGTGCGAAGGGAATACATTGTCTCAGCAAAATAAAGTTTCCCTCTTGATATTCCCATAAACCTTTGAGAAATTAACATCAAGGAAACAGGACAGATGGGCACTCAATCTCTAGTTGTGTTGGCTCTGAAACTGCAGAACTAAGGAAGATGATCAAAATCTAAAATGAAGAAATGCCAATTTCACGACAGCCTCTTTACACACAACAGACACCTTTTGTTTTCTGAGGGTTGCTTTAAAGGAGCTTTATTGATGAGGAATATATATATATATATATATATATATATATATTAGATCATGGTAAGAGCGCTCGTTTTGTAGTTCACCACACACCCCTACCACCACCTGGATCAATTCACTTTGATAGTCTCTTATCAGCGCACCTATGTAATTCTGCGTAGTCACCATGAGATGGCGACAACAGCCATTCACTTGTGTAGTCGCCCGACGTCACTCGTCTGCGACCCTTCTCTGTTGTTTACTAGCAGCCTAGCTCAGCTGTAGTTAGCCGTTAGCTTACTATGCCTAACTCTAACCCTAACCTTAACCTCAGTAAAACTATGCCTAACCCTAACACTAACCCTAACCCTAACCTCCGTGGGGTGAGGCGCAGAGGCGCTATCATTCCTGCCGGCGCTACGCTGTCATTGTCATTGTTGTGGATCAAAGCGACCGCAATTGTTCCGCCCCGCGCCGCACGACGAGCGCTCCGTTTCTCGATCCAACGGTGACATATATATATATATATATATATATATATATATATATATCCACACACACACACACACACACACACACACACACACACACATATACAGTATATATTTTCCTCATGCCAATAAAGCTCCTTTGAATGGAATTGAAGTCCTGCTAAAGACACACTGTGATTGGCTAGTAGTCACTTTGAGTGGCAGCCTATCCTCTTTTACAGGTCCCTCCAATGAACTTCAGCAGCGAATGAGGTATCTAGCTTTTTATCTATGATGTAGTCAAAAACCTACAGGGAAATCTCGCTCTTTCGAACGACCGTCATTTCGTCAAAGGAGCGCTGGGAGGGTTAGCGACTCACCCCACAGAGGTTAGGGTTAGGGTTGGTTGTCGAAAAGATGACATGTAGAAACAGCGAAGCGCTCCCAAAACCTACACCTGTCTGTGTGCTGAGGCACCCTGGAAGTTGTAGTTGTTGCTACAGCGGCCATTTTAATAAATTGACACACACACACACACACACACACACACACACACACACACACACACACACACACACACACACACACACACACACACACACACACACACACACACACAAAATAGACCAGTAAGACTCCCTAATCGGGAGATAAGCGACCGTCAGGTCGCAGCGTGATTTTAGGGCAAAATGTGTAGGAGCAGTGTCCAAAAATGTGGTTGAAAAAAATCGGCCTGATGGTGGCGCTGAGTGTAGACATAGTGTGTACCGATTTGGGTGATTTTAGGGCAAAATCTGTAGGAGCAGTGTCCAAAAATGTGTTTGAAAAAATCGGCCTGAAGGTGGCGCTATATGGGACAGATCCATGTTGATGACATGAGTGTAGACATACTGTGTACCGATTTGAGTGATTTTAGGGCAAAAATTGTAGGAGCAGTGTCCAAAAATGTGTTTTGCAAGAATCCGCCACATGGTGGCGCTAGAAGAGGGCCATGTGAGAAATGAGGGGTGGGGTCTCCGCACCGCTGAGGCGGACGAATAGGTACCGGCCCCGGCTCTCCCGGTCGCTCCTAGCCCGAGTTACCGCATTTTATGTGCGCTGCAGTGGCAGGGGGTCCTCCACTGGGGGCGCCACCACTTTTGCATCCGTTCTGGAGCACCAGGAGTCGGTGGTCCCCGGGAATTCCCCGTGAGCAGCCCCGTTGGGGTGGTCATTTGGTCATTTTTGCACATTTGGTCATTTTTTACATCTGGGGGTCCCCCAGGGACCTGGGGGTCCCTGGAGCTCCGGGGGTCCTTGGAGGTTGTAGTTTGGCAGGCAAGGAGTGTGTGTGCAAAATCTGGCATGGATCGGGGCAACGGTTGCGGAGATATGAGCAGGGCAAAAGTGTGACATGTGACGTGTGACAGACAGACTGACGGACGGACTGACTGACGGACGGACTCACAGTTTGTGGAGGTTTTGAAGATCAAATATCTTGATGCTGAAACTGTCTGGGGTGTTCTCAAAAGCCTGAGTAGATGATAACATGACCCAAATTTGTTTTGAAAGTGAAATATCCCTTTAAGCAACCAACACTGGCATTCCAAGGAATGCCATCCATTTCATGTCGGGCCATGTGCTGAAAAGTCTGTGTGCGTTGCGGATGAAATAAAGCTAAAAATAGAATGTGCTTTATATTTTGCCTTTTTTTCTGTGTGCAAACATTTTTCTACCAGCCAGAGATACAATCATAATCACTCATTAGCCTTAAACTTTAAGCAATTACTAAAGATGTAGCCAAGGCTCAAGAGATGCTACAGTCTGCACAAAAAAAGCTGATATGGGGTATGTGGGCCAGTGTATACAGTAGATAATGAACTCATGAATTCGAAGCAGAGAGATAGCAACAGAGACACTAAAAGAATGCACAAGAGACGATGAGGTGGAGGTTTCACACTGAAAACTATGCAATGCAGACAGATGAAAGCACAGTCACATATTTGAGAGCTGTGATAGTGACAGAACTAGATTTTATTAATATTTTCTCAGGGCATAAAAGGTGTGTGCCTAATGTAGGTTATGAAATGGCATGTTGTTAGATGGAATTTAGTACCTGTGTGTCGAAACTTCAATAGAAGTCTCATTTTAGCGGTTGCGAAATCTACACTTGGTTGCTATCACTGGAATGCCTTTGAATTTGAAAATAATAAGGTACAATGTAGTTGGCATATAATTCTGGGTTTTTACTGTACCATAACTTTGTTAAAAACCTCAATATAAAGTAACATGTTAGATTAATGTTTAATCACTTTTTGAGTGGTGCTAACTGATCCAATCAGTGACTGTGTGACCATGTATTTTTCCAAGGGTTTTCCCATGGTATAAAATAATGATGTTGTAAGTTTACCAAGTGTAAATTATGACTTTTGTACTTTTTGTAAGATACTACGCTCGTTTATATGCTCTCCAGTCTGGTGTGTGTTGTTTTGTTATGTCTTGTTGTTGTATTGTCTTTTATACAATCAAATAAAAATGTATAAAAAAAAAAAAAAAAAAAAAAAATGTGTTTTTCCATTGTATCAAATACTGATATTCTATGATAATCATCATCATCATCATCATCGCTCACTTCACACGGGTGATCTTTACGTGAAATGGAAAATATTAGTTTAGCGAAAATTATCTATGCTATAGGGCTTTAATGCTAAGCTACCAACTGTGCTCTTATGCCTCATTCACACTATGGCTTTTTGTAGTGTGAATGAGGCATTACGCAGAGGAGCTTAGGCTTTTTTCTGTAGTTGTCCGCCTGCCTTGGTAAGATCCCCACTTTTGATGGATAGGCACTATGGGTCAGCCATCATTTAGGTAGTTCATGGTTTCATAAGAACTGTTGATGATCGAGGTCACTGATCGGTACGTGCTTGAGGACTTCTGTTAATACACCATCTTCACCTCAACTCCTCCAACACTGGAGAGATGCTTCAGCCCGAGTCTCTACCATGTTGTCCAAAACGGTTGGATGGTTGCCAAGTAAGTATCAGAGGTTCTGGCTTCTCTCTTTTTCAGTTCTATTTTTCCTGCAGTCTTCATGGAGCTGGTGGAGCGGGCTTTGTATAGTAGCTACGGTAAAAGTGAAACGTTTGAATAAAGAACTTTGTAGCCTTTCAGAGAACGTTATGCTGCAACATTTCCCATGACCAAGAAGTAAGCCATTTACCATGAGAGGGAGTGGGTTGTTGGCTGATTTACCACTGTTTCAGGGTTGTGGCACGAGGCGAATCCAGTATTTGAACATGTGACCACAAAAAGTGGTAGAAGATCCAATTTATTATGGTATGGCATTATTTTCATCACTAAAAACCAACTGCAGCACACGTTTTCTACAAAGCCACTTTATCCTGGCAGGTTTTTAATTTCAGTGCAGTCATACCCAGATAAACCCCTACCAGCACTGTAGGGAAGAGCAATGATGACAGGTACCGTACTTCAAGAAGTTAGACTTCAGGTAGTTGGAGCACTTTATATTCATGCAATATCTTTTAGTAATTTAATATTTCTAATAATTTGAATAATTGCTTTCATCTGAGTGAACAAATGAGGTTCATTGCGAGGTGGTAGGAGGTGAGCAAATATTGGGTGTTTATGCCACCATATATAAAATTATGAGCAATAGGCCTAAGTAGCTAGTTGGGGTGAAAACGAAGTAAAATTAAGTAATGGAGTACACAAAATAGCATAATCCCATACTGTTGTGGGCAAAACAGACATCATTCTCATACTGTCTTCACTGTCACCATCATCATACCTTCATATGAGGGGCGGCATAGCTGAATGGTTAGGAAGCCCGCCTGGGGAACCAGAGCGCCTGGTTGTCCCAGGTTAGATTCCAGGCCAGGGTAGCAATGTCAATGTATGTCCCTGGGCAAGACTCTTAACCCCTAATTGCTCGCGCGCTCCTTGTGGGCAGCGAATCTCCTGAGTTGGGCTGAAAATACAGAATTTCCCTCGCTGGAGGAAATGGGTATCTATGATACAGCCTTTTCAATGAACGTGCACATTCATCCATTCACACACATTCATACACAAATGGCAAAGGCAGCCATGCAAGACACCAACCAGCACATCCAGAGCAGTCAGTGTCTTGCTCAAGGACAATTCAACATGCCAGGAGGAGCGGAATCAAACCAGGATAATTTCAAATGTGTCGCCAGCACAATTATGGAGTAAAGATTGAGTCAAGGAATCATTTTTCAATGTGCGTGCGTGTGTGCGCGTGCATGCGTGCGTGCATGTGTGTGTGTGTGTAAACATTTTGATCAAATGAATGCAAATTTGAACTTACAAAAAATATATATCTGAACCAACATACAAGTTTTGTACATAAACCATTTTGAGTTTAAAATTGTTCATTGAAACATGGTGAATAAAACATTGGCGGGTAGCACCGTGGTCTGAACGCAATATATGTGTGGATTTATTCCTATCTCAGCAGCCATAACCCACAGCGACCCTCTTTAAGTATTTTTAAGCATCCTGCGCGATAGAATCACATTTACACTGCATCTAAAGACTCCACCTTTTGCACAAAAAACGCGCATTTTTACCCCAATGTTCCTAGCAGCTTCTCCTGAAGCTATTGTATTCGCACGATGTACACTTTGTAGAAAAGTAATGTGTGGGTTTGCTATGCAAATCTTTCCCCAGAGTGTCTCCTACGCAATTTTCGTCACCAAAGTATCAGGTTACAGTTTGCTTCAGCAGTGACGGGCGCGCAGCAGCGAGAGCCTAGCTAGCCGAGAGCCTGTATCTTACAAGAAGTTGGCGGCCCTTCGGGCCACTCACCTCTAGAGTTCGGCCCACTCACCTCTTCACAGCAACATACTGTCTGTCTGTGTGTGTGTGTGTGTGTGTGTGTGTGTGTGTGTGTGTGTGTGTGTGTGTGTGTGTGTGTGTGTGTGTGTGTGTGTGTGTGTGTGTGTGTGTGTGTAGGGGTGTGTGTGTGTGTGTGTGTGTTGCTAAAATGAAAACATTGAAATAATGAAAATAAAACATTGGCAGGCCTATTATCTATCTATAAATGCGACAAGTCTCTGCGTGTCTGTCTGCGTGTATGTAATCCGCGTATCTCGAGAACCGTTCGTCCCACCGGCTTCAGATTCGGCACGCGCGTTCCCCGCCGCGGCACGGAGTGCAGTGCCGGGTCTCGACCCGACCCGACGCACGGTTTTCCCGAACCGGCGCGAAACGTTCGGAATCTCCTTATGCGGGGTTGATTGTTGACATCAGGCTGTTCCGGAGGAAATCGGCGAAAGCTCTGACTCATTGTGACATCACTTCATAAAAGGCTCTGACATCACGTACGCCACAGACAGATATCTCCATATATGGGCATAAAATGGACCCAGACTGCAGTGATCTCCATATATGGACATAAAATGGACGCCGACAGACAGATACAGATATCTCCATGTCTCTGTATTTGTTAGACACAGGGGCAAAACACAATCTCTTCCTCCTGGCTGTTAACAAAACAAAGATTCGGCACGCGCGTTCCCCGCCGCGGCACGGAGTGCAGTGCCGGGTCTCGACCCGACCCGACGCACGGTTTTCCCGAACCGGCGCGAAACGTTCGGAATCTCCTTATGCGGGGTTGATTGTTGACATCAGGCTGTTCCGGAGGAAATCGGCGAAAGCTCTGACTCATTGTGACATCACTTCATAAAAGGCTCTGACATCACGTACGCCACAGACAGATATCTCCATATATGGGCATAAAATGGACCCAGACTGCAGTGATCTCCATATATGGACATAAAATGGACGCCGACAGACAGATACAGATATCTCCATATATGGGCATAAATGGACACAGGCAGACAGATGGTCAAAACGGGTCCTATGAAAACAGGTATAATGGGGTTTGCATTAAAGGGCGGGGCATTCATTCCCTATTTACATTGTTCCGAGTTGGCCAGGTCGCCGACTAGACGCTGGGCCGCCCTTCGGGCGGCCCAGCTTCTAGTAGTAATAATAATAACACAATTAGGCCAAAACTTTTTTTTTTTCAAAAAACTTTTTTTTTTCTCAAAAATTTTTTTTTTCTCAAAACACTATTTTTTCTCTAAAAAAAATTTTTTCTCAAAAAAATATTTTCTCTCAAAAAAAGAACTACCCATATTGGCCCATTACAAATCCATTTGATTGCTGGTATACCGTGAGGGCCCCCGAAGGGGGCCCGAAATTCTAGTCATAATAATAGTTAATTATAGTATAGTTAATGTGATTGTGATGAAGGGGGTAGGCCTGATGTCAGGTTAGGGTTAGGGTTAGGGTTAGGGCAGGGGTTTCCAAACATGTTGTGCCCAAGGAAGACCAATGGGAACATCAAAATATCATAGCACATTCATGGCGAAAATAGCCGATCTACAAGCACTGACCTCGCACTGACTACGCCTGCATCAAGGGGTTTATTAGGTAGGCCCTAAAATTATGCCCTTGAGCATGAACATTATTTTGGGTAACTGTTTTCGGTTTGATCTTTCCGGCCAAAGTGTAGTCCTTTGAGGACTACAACATGACATAGGCTGTTTCTGCTCCCGACCGGATCAAAAGCCCTACATTGGAAGCGATCCCAGGCTACAAGCACTATAATGATTATGACCAAAATAAGGACACCAGGTTTAAATTGTAAAATATATTTTTCTGATATATTATTTGTCTCTGTATTTGTTAGACACAGGGGCAAAACACAATCTCTTCCTCCTGGCTGTTAACAAAACAAAGAACTGAATCTGTCAATATGCAAATTGTTTTGATTGCACCCTCTATGTATTTGGATACAGGTGAATACTCAATGGCACAAACCACTCAGTTCTGTTTCTATTTGTAAACAAGTCATATTGTATACAAAATATATACACTTGACTCACTGAATGCAACATTTCAGTGAGTCACTGTTCACTTATCCAAGGCAAAAGACATCACTCACATAGAGGTAACTAAACATCTATAAAGAGAGACAGAGTGATAAACTCTCATGCCCGTAAAATGTGAACTCTTCCAATAATTATATTGGCTATTCCTGCAAGAACATTTTAATATTACATTTGATGTAATGTTTGCAGTAGCCGTAAAGTGTAAGGGGAGCAGAGAGCGCTTTTTTATGTTCTTTTTCTTTTTTTCTTTTGCTACCTTTGCCTTATGCCTTTCCATAGTAAAGAGTAAGACACACTGGACCACTCATCCCAGCTGCTGAACACATATTTTTTATTACATGTATAGATTTTTCAAATACAACCCAGAGACTCAGAGAGAACAGAGCACAGGGTCACCATAGGGCCGCTGCCCCTGGAGCTGTTTGGATGTTCAGTGTTTTGTTCAAGGGCACTTTGGCACAGCTGCTGGGCACCGTATAGATGTAATACCCTGATTACCCTCCAGTGCCCTGTCACCAGCATAACTTGGAATAGAGTTGGAGCTATAGGATCAAACCAGCAGTATTTGGCTTCTGGGGATCCTCCCTGCTGTACTGTACACTCTACGTAAATGCCACCCCTAAAGAGCCCAGTAATTCAAATGAGCTGAGATGAAAATCATGAAGTTGTAACATAAAATGGATAGAATAGACATTTTCATTGCAACAGTGATTCACTGACAAAATGTGTGTGTCATCAGAGCGGGAAACCAAAAAATAAAAAGGGAAAAACAACTGTGTAGCTTTCAACTTAGTACATGCATGCATCATCTCTACGCAGGTAGAATACAATGGAGCAATGGAGCGGGTTCTCAAATTCAACAACATCGACTTAAGGAGCTTAGTTTGACACATGGTGAGATGCATGGAGGCTGACAGCACAAAAAACCTGGGGGCACGCGATATCCTAGCCATCCACCTCAATAATATCATCCCTTCCCAATTGGGGAGGAGTCGTCTGGGTGTCCTGGGGGTGGGAAGTGGGGGGTGGGGTGCTGGGGGTCCATGTGCAGAGCTAAAAAGCCAGGACTTGGAGATCATATCAGTGTGGCACGTCTCTAACAAACTGCAGACATTTGCTTTCAGCTCGCCTCCCAGAGTGATGCTGGCGTGTGCTGTTAAGTCAATCGTTGCCTTGCAATGAGAATATTGATTTAGCTTGCAAAGTCTTTGCACGCTTCGTTTATTTATCATTTTTACTGCTCCATTCCCTCCCTCCGACCCCCCATGGATACTGACATTATTACCGGGTGGATTTTGGGGCTATATGGCTCATTTCTGTTGCATTTCACGGTCCTCATGAACCATGCAATAACAATAGTTATTATTATTATAATAATATTAATAACTAGACTGCACTCTGTCGAGGTGCCAACTTGCGCCTTGTGCATTCGTGGCCATGTATGGCCTACTTGTGCGCCAGCAGAGCGTGCAAATACTGCGATCGGTGCGGGGTATGTGGGTGTGTGACGACACTTGTTGGTTGGTGGTGACGATTATTTATATATCAGGTCCCACTTATTGGTGATGACACTGAGAATGCTGCTCCCTCATTGGCTAAAGGCCCTGCCTTTGTACTGTTGGATGGAAACAGATGTACTTTAGATTGGTTTCCAAAAAGTGGCACATTGAACACAACTTAACAAGCAACTCTTTGAAAGACTAGGCACCTGAATGACAAGAGGTTTGAAGAAATCACACCTAGTGTGAAATGAGCAGTGCTTTTGAGAATAAATACTCTTATAATGTATATGATGTAATTGTTGTGGTGTTTGCTTTGTGGGACATACGGACGGACATACACACAAAGCCAGATGTAGTAGCGGTTTGCACGGCTCAAAAATGGACAAGGCAGGAGAAATATGATTAGACACAAGCTAAGGCTAAGCTATATCTAGTGAGGTACAAGGATTAGGACTGCGAGAAAGCCGGATGCCTTCTGCCTTGTGAGACTTTTGTGTTTTCTCATTTTCTGGGAATGAGCTCGGAGGTGTTGGATTATGAATCGAGTATGACCTATCAGACTGACCTGGCCCTGGAAGGTCCTGAGAATAACCAAGTAGAAATTTTAAATCAATAAGCATGGCACAACCATAAGCTCAGTAGCTTCTCAGAGGAAAAAGACAACCACAGTTAGACATGTTTCAAGGTTGTGCTATGTCCAGTCTTACGAAAAAGATGTAATACCGTATGTCAAGTTCGAAGTACAGCACTTATCAACAGACACAAATGACTGCATGTTCTAGACTAGGACATGTTGTAAATTAGAGGCGAGTGATGACATGAGAATGACTTGTGCAATTATGTTGTTGTTTGTGGGTGTGCTGATGCTGTGTTGATGGGTTTTCCTTGTATGAGTAATTGTGTCAAAGGTTTTCCCATTGGTAAACCAGACAAATCTGCCATTAGGTAAACATAAATAAAATAAAAGAATGCAGTGATATTTGTCTGGCGATGCCAGGCTAATGAAGGGTGGCACTAGAGGAAAAGCCATGGGGTCAGGATCTTCTGAGATAACTTGTGTGCAAGTGGAATGGAATGAACACGTTGGGTAGAAAAATACAAAATTAAGCATTAAGTGAGTCCTGTCCATCGTCATTGGAGTGTGCAGTCCCTCCTGAGAGAAGCAGTGCGATGTTGTGTGTGTGTGTGTGTGTGTGTGTGTGTGTGTGTGTGTGTGTGTGTGTGTGTGTGTGTGTGTGTATATACACTGTAATATAGGGTTAGGGTTTAAGTATATATATAATATATAATAAAAATATATGGTGGAGCTGAGAAACAGACACAAACATACAATAAATGTTAAATGAGCGATGCAAAGTGCAGAAAATAACCAGAGGGGTTGCAGCATATGGGGTTGGAGAGTCTATCTGCTACTGTTGAGCAGTTTTATTGCCAGGATGCCAATAGTGCAGGGAAGTTCGTCCAGAGCATCCCCACTTTTTGGGAACCTTTCAAAGGGGGAGAAGTGATTGAGATAAAAATTAGATACAGTGGGAATGGGGCGTCCAGTGTATAATTTGTAGCAGTGTCCCTGTCTCCCTGAGTACTAGGTAGCTCAGACGATAGAGCTCTCGCCTTTGGACCACAAGGTCATGGGTATGATCCCAGGCAACGCCAACTCAGCGTATGAGTAGCACGGTCTTCGTTGCGGCAAGTCATGAGGCAAGTACTGGGAGCTATTGGTAGGAGTTGTGCTCCACCTCAGCAATCCATCTCCCAGACTTCTAGCACATTGTAACGGGTACAGACTCCTGCGTGTTACTGACTGATAGCGACAATAAGCTACTCCCGACCTACTTACCGATGTCATCACTTAATTAACACTTGGTTCCTGCTCAAAATATTAGTTTTAAATGTAATAATAATTTAATAATAATAATAATCACAATAATGTGGTCCTCAGGAACACTTTGACACATAGACAAGGCACCACGCACCAGTGTGGTCTTCTATCAGCAATCTTCATTGCGAAAGTGATCACAGAACAAAACAATATATTTTGACAAAAAACACAAAAAAAAGATCCCACATTTTCCTCTCAGAAAGGGCAAATCTCATGCTGATATCACAGAAAACTGTAGATCTTTATCTAAATAGATTGCTGATATTTTGTTGCTATCTTCTTACAGTAAATGCATGGAATCTCTGAACGTACGTCTGTAATCTCGAGGACCTGTTGGGATTTTGTTTTTCTCTGTAATTTAATTACAAAAGTTAAACGACACAAGACACTAGTATAGAACCCTGAGGCCAACCATATGAGAGGCGTATGACATTTTCCACGATATTCAAATTTCTTTAGATGAACTTGGGCTTTTGGAGATTTACCTCCGATCCCAGTATGCCCATATAAGACATAATGGGCATAAAAGGGACACATGCAGTACAGACGGGTACATCGGGTAGCCTACTCTGACAACGGGTACATTCCCTATTTGCATCGTTCCCGAGTAGACTGGTCTATAGTATGAAATAAAACTACTAATATCTCTTTACCCAGGTTTCACCATTAAATTACTGCCCCTCCCCCTTCTCCTCCTTCTATTGTTGACTCATGCATCACTGATCATCCACAGTTGGCATCACACTGTAGTTGCATAGCACCGCAGAGCTTTCATTCATTTATTTAAAATGAACAATCCTTTTTTTCCCGCTTTATCTTATACAGTATATGCCAGAAAGGCTTTTACTGAGCACATGAAGTACAAGAATTTCACCGCCCATTATGCTGCTCCCGACTGTTTTATTGTCGCCGTTGTGCTGAAACTCCAAAATTCTACCTGTTCAGGAAATGGTAAAAAGAACATTGTGTTCCAATTTTTAGTCACAAGCTCTTGTTAATTATTTTCATTGGTTATATATGTATAAAAATCCAAAGACAGAATACTTTCAACCTGGCATTCTTATTTCAGGCAAACCATTACATGTGGAAATACGAGCTATTTTAGCATGACACTGTCATAATATGACAAAGTCTAAAATATTCGCTAAAGAATAACCAATATTAAAGCATTAATTAATGAAAATATATATGTATGTATGTGTGTATATATATATATATATATATATATATATATATATATATATATATATATTAGAAGATGAAATATAGAGATACAAGGTTTTTGTCCGACAGCTATGATTTGTCTATGTGGCAATAAACACCTCGAACCTCAGCTCCACAGGACCTAAAATCCCTTAGTCAAGGGCACACCGACAGTAGCTCTAATCTAGGGCCCTAATTTAGTTTACTTTATTTCTTTTTATTTTGCTTCCCTAGGGTACTGCATTATTTTAATGTCTACAAATATCAACTGACTTGGAAAGTGCCCACAGCAAGAGACAAAATGTCATGCTTTGATGCACTCCTGGGTTGGGGAAAAAAAGACAGTAAAAAGAAAAGAAAAAAGCATCCCACCGATTCACCGAGATCCTGCTAGATGTTGTGGTCTATGGGAACGGCGAACAAGCATGATCTACATGTGTTCTCTGCTGAAAGGGAGGTGGTGGAAGGTGTAAAGTTATAGCCTAAGTATCTTGGGGATTCTATTGTGAGGCAGTGTGCAGAAAGGAACACCAGCATCTGTCCTGTCTCATAAAAGGTTGCCTTTTAAATATTGATAAAACCATCATGATTCTCTTTTATCTGGCTTGTAGTGAAGTGGTTTGGAAATCTGTCCCATGAAAACAGGAATTCCCCAAAATTGTCAAGTGGACTAGTAACCTGATTGGTGAGTCTCAGCTGATGCTGTCATCTGTTTACACAAAACATGTTGTAGTGTATGGCTATATTCTACAAGAGTACAATCCCTCTGGCTGGCGGTCTGTCCTGAGGCTAAGCACTTTTGTGCTGCTTTGCTCAATACTGTCATACACTGTTTGTGAATCATCTCTCAAACAGGCAGCCTACATGTGTATAGGTTCTTTATGCCTTTTATTGGATATGCGTAATCAATATTGGTTTGTCTGATCTATGTTTGTTTGTTCAGCATGTTCATTTTATGATGTATTATCTCTGGAAGCACTCTCATGACTCCTATCTGTTTACATTGTAAGTGTCTTTTGTAGTTCTAATGTGGAAGGCTTAATTTCACTGCAAAGGAAATTTGCCCATGGGTAATAAAGAGCCTTTGGAGCAGAGGGTGGTTGGGGGGAGATCGAGGGAGGGAACTTGTTTATGTGATTGCATGTGTGTGGGCGCAGACTCTCAAAATGATCAGAAATAGGTGCCAAAGAGGAATCGATGGCCATACCGCCTTAATGCATTTTGACCTATTGCAGCAATGTATTGCTTGTATGCCTCTTATCTGTATGTCGGTGTAAAGTAACTAAGTACATTTACTTAAGTATAATTTTGAGGTATTTGTACTTTACTTGAGTATTTCCAGTTTTCAGTACTTTTACTTCAACCCCACTGCATCATGGGCAAATATTGTACTTTTTACTCCACTACAATTATTTGACCATTTTAGTTACTATTACTTTGTAGATTTTGATTATAAATACAAAACATGAATTAACAACTTCAGCCCTACAGTATATCCATTTCGGCCATTTGAAAATAGACGATCTACAAGCTCTTACTAGATCTGCTATTTTTAAAAATCACACCCGTGTGAAGTGGAGCTGTGTGTGTGTGTGTGTGTGTGTGTGTGTGTGTGTGTGTGTGTGTGTGTGTGTGTGTGTGTGTGTGTGTGTGTGTGTGTGTGTGTGTGTGTGTGTGTGTGTGGATCATGTGTACCGATTTTTGTGACATTTGAAGAAAATATGTAGGAAAAGGAGCAAAAAGTGTGTTTTGGAGAAAGTTCAAGATGGCGGAAAATCTATCATGGCGCAAATGGGCGTGGCCTATATGGGGAGATGCGTCATGACCCAAGGAATCCAGGGAAAAAATATTTTTAATTTTCCGACCTACGGTTCAAGAGTTACAGGCCAAAACGTAAAGTGGGGTGTTATAGCGCCACCATGAGGCCAAATGACACAATTATTTTTTATTTAATCCTTGAAATCATTATGAACCTCCTCTCCAAGTCTTGAAACTGTAGCCCCTGTGGTTTGCGAGAGACAAATAATTGAATGTGAGTTTTTTCGATTCCCATTCTAAGTCAATGGGGAAAATTAATTCACTAATAAATTAATATCAATTAAACTATAGAACCTTTCTCTTAGAAAAGTAATAGCCCACGATTCCCGAGTAAGCCGGTCGATTTGACATATGGCGCGAGGGCAAAACTGTGGGACTAGTGGCGTGCCGAAGTTTAGGAAGTTCAGGCTACATACACAGTTACACACACACAGACACACAGACATACAGACAGACACACACACAGACCCACACAGCCACGTATAGGGAGCCTGTGTTTCACACAGCTCCAAAAATATATATTTTTTTACATTTGAAAACTTGAAATGGGACATTCTGTGAGCACTTTTACTTAAGTACATTTTGAATTCCAGACTTTTACTTGTAACAGAGTATTGCTAGAGTACATTGCAGTATTGATACTTTTACTCAAGTAAACCATGTGAGTACTTTTCCCACCACTGCTGTATGTTTACTGAGAGTATAGCAGAACAGCCCTGGCTGAAGCAGGCTGAAGGCAGATTCCCCTTTAGCTGAGGGCTCTTGCTAGGATGTTTGGTATACAGTGGACCAAGCTTTGAATCCAGGTAATGTACACACAAGTATACAAATGCTGCCCTGGGGTCTATTTTGTTTACCTCTCTAGGGGAAATAAGTTACAACTGATGCTTTTTGTAAGCTTTTTATGGTGTAGTGCCGAAGGGGCCAGCTGTGTAAAAAGATCCACTATAGTAGAACTAAGAAATTCTGAATTTCATTCAAAGGTAAGAACACACAAGTTATTTTATCAGGTTAAAGCTGGTGCTAAACTTGAAATGCAATGCAGTCTAAAGAAACCACCTCTGATCTGCAGATTATGGAGATGATTATCTTAGTTTGTAAATTAAAAGATTGATTGTCACGCTGAATGAGTGTAAAGTGTCACTGTCCTCGAACTAAAACAAGCACAACCATGTACTAAACAGAAGAATGCATGTTAGAGAATCATTTGAAACAATTCATCACATTTAACCACATGCTGCACGGAAAATTCGGAGCAGGTGTCCATGAGGTCATAGAGAATCATTGAAAAAGAATATTTTTTTTTAATCAATTTTCTGTGTGAAAAATCGCTCCTGTCTGCAACTAAAAAAAAGAAAAGAAAAAGAAAAAACTAGACTAAAACAATTAATTGACTAAAATGTGACTGAAAGTTCTAAATGTAATTTTATTCAAAAGACTGACTAAATCTAAATAGAAATTACCGTTAATTACGTGTATGAACTTTTTTTGCTCACTTTCTTTAGCCTTGAGTGAATCATTTTCCAGTCTCCACCATAATGCTGGGCTAAGCCTTCGATCTCTCAGGAGGTAACATGGCATTTACTCTGGTGAATGCTAACCTGTCCAAAACCTTTTTCAAAGGGCCACATTAAAAAATATTAAAACACCCAAGGGCCGACTCTATCTCTTGACATAATGCACTTTCGGTCGGACCATAACAAAGTCAAATATATGCATCACATTTAAACAATTTTATTTAACTATCGTCAAATATCAATGGTCTTTTGTGCAGGTGTCTGCTCTGAACATAAAAAATAACTCAGCCTTATCTCACATTACCAAATGTAACCATACGTGCAAGGTAAAAAAAAAAAGAAAAAGAATGAGACGACAAGGAACAAGGAATCCTGACAAATTATACTCTGGGAAAATATTCTTCTATAACATGTGTCCCCGGGCCGCATTTGGCCCCCGGGCCGCACTTTGGACACCCCTGGCATAGAAGATCACTGCCCTCGGGACTTGGGCCCTCGGGACTCTTGCTGGGGCCATAATTCAGCCCCACTATGACTATGCCTGCACCTCCTGGTACTCCAGCACCAAAATGCCACTGAAGACTAGCTCCAAACCTCCCACAACAAACTGATTCGACTGCTTCTCGACCTGGGGCCCATGTCCCATGTTTCCACTTTCCTCCACACATTTTGCAAGCCTAGGATGGCTCAAAGTAGAACACAGGGTTAAACAACAAAACATGGGACTGACCACTCAAGTGTGGAATTTCTTGACTATTTCCCTTAAAACATGTAACTCGCTGGCCTCCTTCAAAGCGGCCCTGAACGTTCACCTTTCAGGAGGCCAAAGGCGAAGGTATCAACACTTCTCCCATAAGACAGGCGAGACGTGAGACCCTCCCCCACTGTTTACCTTACACCCACCCCCACTTTTCCCCTGCGCTGAACATATAGTGTTTTTGGAGCTGTGTGAAACACAGGCTCCCTATACGTGGCTGTGTGGGTCTGTCTGTGTGTGTGTCTGTGTGTATGTAGCCTGAACTTCCTAAACTTCGGCACGCTACTAGTCCCACAGTTTTGCCACCACACACTCGCGCCATATGTCAAATCGACCGGCTTACTCGGGAATCGTGGGCTAGTAACTTGCTAAGAGAAAGGTTCAATAGTTTAATTGATATTAATTTATTAGTGAATTAATTTTCCCCATTGACTTATAATGGGAATCGCAAAAACTCACATTCAATTATTTGTCTCTCGCAAACCATAGGGGCTAGAGTTTCAAGACTTGGAGAGGAGGTTCATAATGATTTCAAGGATTAAATACAAAATAATTGTGTCATTTGGCCGCATGGTGGCGCCATAACACCCCACTTTACGTTTTGGCCTGTAACTCTTGAACCGTAGGTCGGAAAATTAAAAATATTTTTTCCCTGGATTCCTTGGGTCATGACGCATCTCCCCATATAGGCCACGCCCATTTGCGCCATGATAGATTTTCCGCCATCTTGAATTTTCTCCAAAACACACTTTTTGCTCCTTTTCCTACATATTTTCTTCAAATGTCACAAAAATCGGTACACATGATCCACACACACACACACACACACACACACACACACACACACACACACACACACACACACACACACACACACACACACACACACACACACACACACACACACACACACACACACACACAGCTCCACTTCACACGGGT
Source organism: Nannobrachium achirus (assembly GCF_963921795.1). NCBI lineage: Eukaryota > Metazoa > Chordata > Actinopteri > Myctophiformes > Myctophidae > Nannobrachium > Nannobrachium achirus. The sequence continues at coordinate 53,520,691 of NC_137815.1, read as the reverse complement.
GTGATTTTTTCTTGTAAATCCAACAAATGTTATTTTGTTATTGTTGCTACAGTATGTCTGTAAATTGAGTGCCAAGGATCTCCGACGTAAACAAGACCGTAAAAGACCTTATTGGGGATGTTCCTGTTGGGCAGGATGTTCTAACTATAACCGTGCTGCATCTCAAATGTGACTACTGTACATGTGATGTTGTTCATCGTGACTAATACAATATTCAATCAAACATCACAGGCGTCATACACAAAATACAAGCCTAGTAACTTGCTATACATGCACAGGGAAGCCGCGCTAATTGTGCTAATATGTAGTGTTCATTAATATGCATTGTCCCGTCTAAATAAACAAATAAATACAAATACAAATTAGCATATGTGTCTTCTTCTGTATTGATAACATTATCAAATGTTGGCATCCTTTTACATTTTGCATGGAGACACTGCTACAGTTTGTGCTGTGTGTTAGGCTACTGTCACAATCCATTTTGAGATATTGACACTGAGAGCACATCTTGTCTCTCCCATGCTGACTAGAATGCTCTATTGAGCTACAGTATGTGTAGAGTGGAGCCTTAGCTCTATATGAACCATGTTGTGTGTGCTAGAAACCAACCACGAGTGAAAGAGGCTGATTCTCTGAGATCTCTCTCTCTCTCTCTCTCTCTCTCTCTCTCTCTATTTGTCTGTCTCCATGTCTGTCTGTCTCTTATCTCTCTGTCTGTCTCTTGTCTTTCTGTCTCCCTTCTTGTGTTTGTCTGTCTTTCAGTGTGTTTGTCTGTCTACTGAATCTGTCATTATGTGTGTTATTGTGTGTAGTATTGTGTGTCTCTTTCTGTCATTCTGTACAGGCTCTCTCTGTTTGTCTGTCTGTCTGTCTCCTTCCCTCTCTCTCTCTCTCTTCTGGTTGTGATGAGCCAGCAGTATGCCAAAATCCCTCTCCTCACGTAGAAAGGCACAGACCTTGCCTTCCAGCTAGTATGGCCCACTTATTTGTAATCTCATGGATAACTGTCCCCCAGCATAAATGTAACGAACCATAAACATCCAGAAAAACATGTTATTTTCCACTCTAACTTGAAGACAGTAAGTAAAATAGGCCTATACCTAAAGCAGTGCTTCCCAAACTGGGCCTGCACCAAAGATCATGGGGTGGGGTGGGGGGCTGTTTGGAGGTTGTCCAGAACTTAAAACGTGTTGCACAAAATCATAACTAGCATTTTTTGGTCACTACTATATATTAAAAAATAATATATTGTTTTTCTTTTCCCCACGAATAGCCAAAATAGCAGATCCTCAAGTGGCAACGTGTGTGCCGTATTATGAGCTTGTGGTTCGACTATTTACTCTATTCGTCACACGAGAAGTAAAGGGTTTAAAGTACAATTTACAATTTAGGCATTTAGCAGACGCTCATTAATCCAGACCGATTTACAGTAAGCTTGTGTGTGTGCGTGCACGTGTGGGGAGTCTCATCTTGTGTTAATGTAAAAAATAGGATGCTTTTAGAAACTGTATTTTTTTTCGTCTGTCCAAAACGTCGGTCCCACACAAAATATATCTATAACCTTGGGCTGGATTACCATGGAATCTGCTGTGGAACATTTGTTCCCTGGATATTTCACCCTGATTTTGACAGCATGGTGCCAAAATTCCACACAAAGTATCTCAAAGTTGATAGAAACATGAGCATGAACTACTTTTTGGTGGTCCCATGGTCAAAAGGTCAACATTGCACAGAATTCAGTAGGCCTGCATGTATATCTCATAATCTTCTGAGCAGATTGCAGAATGAACTCTATTGATTTTGGTGACCCCCATGGTCTAAATGAGCTAAGTGCAGCGCAAGTATCAATCCTAGTTTACTATTGTTGTGATTTTCACTTCCAATGCCCACATTCTATACTATAAATAACAAATGTCAAGTGCGACCATGGCTGTTGTTGGTCTTAAAATGAGGCCTGGTGCATTGTTGGTGCATTGCATTGTTTTCTTAGGTAAATTGAGAAATTTCAAAAGGTGATTGCAACGTAGAACCTCCCCAGTATTGGTCTAAATCCTACGCAATGCAGCACGTATATTTCCTTACTAATAGTAAGAAAGCACACAGACAACACACATTTAAAGAGGTGGTACCATAGTTTTGTACCTTTTCTGTTAAAATTGTATGTGTCTATGGAGTTGACCCCATAGACACTAATAGACCTGAATGTCGAAAACAGTGATTAAATGACATCATAAACTCATCCCCTCCCCTATTACTATTCACCCAACACTGTGGGTGTGGCTAACCTCAGCTGGGTCGCCAGCCACCTGACAACCAGGCATACTTAATGAACTGGTGGGTGTGGCCACATCAAATCCAATTTTAACACTTTCTGTACACGTTTTTGGAGAAAAGAAATCTTCCTCCTAGTTTAATCATAATACCTGGTCATCATGTTTTTTATATTTCTCTAATGATGCTCTAAAGTTGCTCTACCAGTTACCAGTTTCAATTACAGAAAAGTCACTTATATTCTGTTGGGGTGTACATGACAAAAACAATGCACCCGACCTATAAGTGTCTTTAAAGTCAGACCGAGGCCTATGGTTAAAGTTTCAAAGATGTATTTGCATGCCTAAACCTCACATATGTAGGTGTATGTGCAATGAAATGCAGCAGACTCCACCAGGCGGGCAGTGCTACAAGTAATATGCAACATATAATGGAAGGCATTATAGTCATCAGAAATACAGTAATAAAATGTCGGCAAATCTTAAGTGTGCAAAAACAGCATCAGTATTCATAGACATTGTTGTGGTGAATGACCATATAGACTAGGGTACAATTATGCTAATTGCAACTTCCCTGTGTTACTGAGGTTGGATATACTGTATTTTGCAACCAAATACAAAACAGAATATATAATATATACAAAGAAAAAACAGTATGAATAAATGAGAAAATGATGACACGCAGAATCATGTTCAATTGGCAATTGCACCTTCCCTGCTGGGTTACAGGGGATATACTGTAGTGTAAAGGCTATACTGTTTATCAATATGTTGCAGCCCCAAAAATATTTATACATGAAAGAATACCGAATATAAACAGATTAATAAATTAGCAACCAAGGATGTATGGAATATACATTCATGCAGCAGAAGGATGAATAAGTGAGCAACCAGGTACAGTGCAAATATCGGTCAGTATGAACAGTAACAATTCTGAGTCGAGGTAGGATGTAAGTCGCTGTAAACAAAATCGGTCTCCTCAAGCAGGAAGCGTGTTCCAAACCGAGGGGACGCCAGGAAAAAAAAGGTTCTTCTGCCTCCAGCTATTTTCTTTCAAATGCACGAGTGATAGTGTATCCCGCAAGCAGCTTTATGAAATAAATCATATTGAGGAGCAAGGCAAGGCCACTGAATTCTTTGCACAAATTCGTTGTATGCATTGAATTAAGGCATTACGGTTGTTAGGAGAAATAAAATGTCACTGTGATTGTTTCAACCATAAGAATTCAAGGCATACTGTAAGTAATGTGTCCCTGACCCGTGTGATGCTTACTCTCAGCCCCAGCCCATTCTGATAGTGCTATTGAGTTGCTTTCCTTTGTTCTGTTTTTTTTACTTGAATATAAAAAGAAACAAATATCATACACTAAACAAGAAATTTGCATTTTTTTCATTGTTCCCTCAATCCTTCCAACCAATCTTCAGCGTGTCCCCTGGGAAAACTTCACAAACACAACAACCCACCCTCTGTGCAGTTAAAAATGTGATAAAGGAAGATCGATAAAGAACAGAGAAATAAAGATGGGGGGAAGTCATAAAATAAACATTATCTAATATGGTACAGTGGGATTTTCCACACCTGCAGCTTAAATTCCGTCTAAAAGCAATGCAGATGATCACTATTCAGTGACCCGGTTCAACCTCAGCACCGACACATTTTGTCACCTTCCACTATATATTATTACAGAGCCCCTTTGAATCACAGGCGTGACACCAGAGCAGAATTTGTTCATCTCACATCTCACCACACAACAAGCCTATACCAACAAAGAAAATGTGGCTCCGCTTGTGACTGACTTCGGCAGCAGCACAATTAAAGGCAGATAAAACCCCAGGCTTATTTTGTTCAAGTTAAAAAACTACAGCAGATTAAAAACATTGGAGGCTACATCTTTTAGTGAACTGCAGTGTAAAGCAACACAGCTGCAGCTATGGGTGTTTTAGATTGTGTCAATTTGCATTGACAATACTGCTGGCTACTGTCTGTTCTTACACATTAGCACACATATGGCTCTGGACACACCTAAATCGAGCAAACCCTTTGTTATTTTTGATTAAATGCAGCGGTGTTGCTTACTAGCCTGAACTTTACCTCATGGTTCCACCTCATCTATCCACAAGTTTCCAACATCCCATCGTGCATTGCGCAGAAATTGGACGGAGCTTCCGGCGCCGCAGCCGAGTGTGATCTACAAGCTCACAACGGCTGCATCTGCGACGCGAGCTTGTGTAACGGAGGTGATCCGAACCTCCCCACCCGGGTTCGTACCCGGGTCTCCCACGCGAAAGTCCAATATCTTAACCACTAGACCAAAGAGACATCTCTGTGGTCCGGGGGAGATACTAGACTTTTGAGGCTTCAAGGCTGGGGCTGCGACTCTCTCCGTCACACTCACCCCCCTTTGACCTCCTCCTAGGGGGAAGCCCGAATCCGGGTCACGGCACCAATGTAACGGAGGTGATCCGAACCTCCCCACCCGGGTTCGTACCCGGGTCTCCCACGCGAAAGTCCAATATCTTAACCACTAGACCAAAGAGACATCTCTGTGGTCCGGGGGAGATACTAGACTTTTGAGGCTTCAAGGCTGGGGCTGCGACTCTCTCCGTCACACTTGTATGTCTGCTGTTAACCGGAAGTGTGGTGCAGTGTGGTGCAAAACATTCTCCATTCCCGCGGAAAGAGGTGGATAGTCTCAATAGAATATAGCCTACCAAAAAGTACCGCCCCCTTCTCAAGGGGGCCCAATAGGAAATGAGCCCAGGGGGCTCATTTCCTATTGGGCAGAATGACAGAATTGGGCAGAATGACAGAATGGGGCCCGACTTCAAAAGAGTACCGTTCAGACACGCCCATTCAGAAAATCAATGAAATGAAAGGCAAGGCTTAGAGAGTTAATGAATTGCTTTTGGGGGGGCTGGAAGAGACACTGGGAAGACCAAAAAAAAAAAAGAAAAAAAAATGTGGCCTTTAAGGCCCTTTAAGATAGGGCTACTCAGCACTATAGGTATAACTAAAGGTCTAGGTTTTAAAGGGATATTCCACTTTCAACAGGGAAACAGCTTATGGGCTTCTCTCCACATACACATCCCATAAAAACACCCATTATTTTTTCTGGTGACTCATACTACCCTCCTAATACGTGAGCAGGCAGTGTTTTTTTCTATATCATTTTTCATTTATTTTTAATAATTATTTGGGAAAATGGAAAAAATGAAATACAAAATATAATTATTAAAAATAAATGAAAAAAGTTATTGAAAAAACATGGCCTGCTCACGTACTAGGAGGGTAATATGAGTCACCAGAAAAGATAATGGGTGTTTTTAATGAATCTATCATGGTTAAAATGAGGTTTGAAGTTACAATGGGTGTGTATGGGGAGAGGCCCTAGGCCTGGAGGGCCTGGTAACATTTACATCAAATATCTAAATATTGAATCAAGCAAATTAAAAACTGTCCAGGGTGTTCATAAAAGCCTGATTAGACAATAAAATGACCAAACGTTTTTTGAAAGTGGAATATCCCTTTAAGTCAAGTGGATGGCTATAAAAAAGCAACAATGAACAACGGTGAACAATATAGTTATAGTTATCTTAATAGTTATCGTGCCCGGTGGGAATGGGCTGGTGTCGGAAGATAGCAACTTTTGCACCGGAACGCCCCTTGCGCCATGCTAAATCCCCAAATAGTTTGTTTAGCCACTTCGGCCCAAAATAGGGCCCCGTATCTCTTTGCCAATATTATGAGCTTGTAGATCGTCTGTTTTTGGCTAATGTTCCCCCCAGAATATGGATGCGGTGGTTCATGTTGTTAATCAATTGACCAAAACCTCAATCCTATTTTTGAGCGGTGGTCATAACGCTCCTATACGTGGCCGTGTGTGTGGGTCTGTCTGTCTGTTTGTCTGTCTGTCTGTCTGTCTGTCTGTCTCCGGGTATGTAGCCTGCAGTAACCTTTTCTGACCACACATGTTAAGGGAGGGGCGCTGTTGTTCAGGATAGGCCAGGCATAGGCCAGGCACACTCACACACAAACACACACAGGGGGGGCACACACACACACACACACACACACACACACACACACACAGGGGGCACACACACACACACACACACACACACACACACACACACACACACACACACACACACACACACACACACACACACACACACACACACACACACACACACACACCACCGCTCAGTTCACACGAGTGTGATTTTTTATCCCCTGCGTTCCCCCTCCAGCCCTGTGCACAGTTAGCCTGTGCACACAGTGGGGGGTCATGTGCTTGTGGAAGTGGTGTGTGTGTATTTGCCGTACTGTATGTGCACCATATGTTTGTACTCACCATGATTTTGGCGTGTGTGTTCTGTGACATATTGTCAGTTTGTCAGTAGACAGCCAGTCCCTCTCTCTCTCCAAGTGTTCCAGCTGTCACAAAGCAAGATAGATATAATAAAAGTATGCCACCCACCACACACTCTAGCTCCATCGTAGTTTATTAAATAGTAAAAGTGAGGCTAATGTTTCAGCAGCAAACTACTGTCATTATAGGGTCAAGGGAAAATATAGCGTAAGTAAGTCGTGCTTCAGAGTGAAGTGAGCTGGGACATTCTTTCTATGTGTTCATTTCTCCAACCTGACCTGCACCTCAGGTGTGCATTTGAGGTATCAGAATACCTTCATTAACATTGTAAGCTCTGCATGATACAACACAATTATGCTGCAAACTGAATCATAAAACACAGAACACAATATCAAAATGTAATTAAAATAGTACACCAAATAAGGAAGTCCATATAAACCAAAGCCATCTCACCCTTGTTTCCTCACATTTTTATGGCACTTCTAAGCTGGATGTGGCGGTTGACAGCGGGACATTAACGTGAATGAAAAACCAATGCATTTTTAATATTCACCTTCATTTTAAAGCGTTAGTGTGAACTATTACCTACTAAAAAAGCCTGCAGACCGTTAGATATTGGACATATAGTATAGACCCATTCCTTAATCTCTTCAAATCATCTTAAAAGCATATTAGTAACATAATTCCTGACAGTAGGAAATGGGGACTAATTATACATTTTATTGTCACCATTGGGGGAAATTACAGTTCCTGTAACGTTGTAACAGAGACAATCCTATTTCTGTTTTAGCTGGTATAATAGCTTGGCAACTTTACTCAACATTATTTGATGGGCCATTTGAACAAACTCACCCAGTAAAACTAAAATATGAGTTTCAGTTTCTGGAAAGCAGAACAAGGAAATGGGTCTTCTCCAGCTGTTTGCAGCAGGTTGAGGGATTTCATTGCTTGTGTTTCAACAATGGGGTGTCAGTTAGTCAGACAGTTATATCTGTTATGGGCCGGGCCCTCAGGGTTTGGCGAGAAAAGAAGCAATGAGCACAATCCATTACTTTGCACTATACTGTAGGCTTTCGTTCTCTATACCTGTACAACAGGCTGAGACTTTGTTTTCACTCCTGTCCATCCGCGTAGTGTGTGTGTGTGTCGAACGGCATAATCATAGCGGCGCCCTTTTAAATTTGTTATATATATTTCTTCTACAGATTTTGCACATTGGTACACATTATCTCTATGGTCATTAAGACGCATCATTTTCATATTCCATCCTGATTGGCTAAGAAAGTTTGGCCCATTTTCGTCCAATTGCTGTGAAACATTGCTGGCCCATAATAACCTACCTGCCCTGGCGGAGATCTGTGCTCCACGTTTTGTCTAGTTATCCATTTGTTAAAGAAAAGATCACCATCTATCTAGATAAGTTCATCTGAATCTTTGTAGTCTGAATCTCCTTCAATTTCCTTGTCAATAGTTCACTTAGTAACCTTGGCTAGCTAATCCTGTGTGTGTGTGTGTGTGTGTGTGTGTGTGTGTGTGTGTGTGTGTGTGTGTGTGTGTGTGTGTGTGTGTGTGTGTGTGTGTGTGTGTGTGTGTGTGTGTGTGTGTGTGTGTGTGTGTGTGCGCATGCGCGTGCGTATGTGTATGTGTATGTGTTAGAGGTGGAAAGAGTACTGAAAAATCCTACTCAAGTAAAAGTATTGTTAATACTTTAGTGAACATGTACTCAATCTACTGTTATTACTAGTCCAGGAAATTACTCAAGTAAGAGTACTGGGAAGGCCAGGAATACTTAAATTCAACCGGGTTTTCGTCCAAAATATCCCAAAGTGGTCTGGCCGTAGGATAGGCTACCTTCCCCACCTTGAATGGACTTAAGATGTTTAATGTAACTTTTTGCATCTTATTACTTGCGCCTGCGTAACGTGCAAGTACTACTTTCGGTGCTGTCTGTATCCGATCGACAGTACAAAGGCAGGGTCATTACCCAACGAGGGAGCACCTTTCTTGGTGACGTCAACACCAACAAGTACGACCTGATATAGAATAACAATGCCCACCCACATAAATACAGACAGCACAAAACAGCAATGAAAGTAGTACTTGCGCGCTCTGCTGGCACACAAGTAGGTCATACTGTATATGGCCACGAGTGCACAAAGCGCAAGTTGGCACCTCGACAGAACGCAGTCTAGTTTATTTTAGCAGTTACATTTTGCAGCACATTTTAACAGTAACATTTTTCTGTAACCCCAAAACCCCCAAAGTCCATTGAGTTCAATGGACCTTTTCTTGAAACCTTTTTTGAGCTGAATCGAAAATCCGTCTGAGTTGGCATGTGTACATTTTCTACAGTACATAATATACTTTGTGCGAGTTTTCAGTGAGACCACGCCTGTATTCCCTGTACATACAGAATGCAGGGAATGGGGGGCCATTTGGAGGTTTATGTGTACTTTTGTGAACATTTTAACTATATACTGTATATATATATATATATATATATATATATATATATATATATATATATATATATAAAAGAAAAAAAAATTCAGCGTTGTCCAAGTGTTTCCGAAAGTTGACTTTATACAGTAGAGGTTTGCATCCTCTTGCTTATTATTCATTGTTCTCATTGGGGACACTTTTTGTGGGTCTTTTAGAAACATGTCAAGCCAGTCACTCTCCTGACAAAATACACAAAACAACAATATGCAGCAGCAGCAACAACAGAGTCTTCCCTTTCTGCTTGTTGCGTCTATTCCCCATGTAGGACGTCTCTCCGGCTCAAACAAATAGCGACAGGCATCGTATTGAAATGCTAATTCCTCATGTATATGCTTGAACTGAGGTGAATGTTCTGATGCGAGTCTGGAAATAGTGGAAACACTAAAGAGGTTGCTCCGCTAAACAACACTCTGCCCAGAAAACCTCACAATCGTGGACCCCTATTTTTCTTTAAAGCTATACTGTGTAAGATTCTCAACTAGTGGTCAGTAGCCATATAGCAAACCGCGGTCGCGTTCGCGTCTTTCGCCCGTTTTTCGTACCTTCACACCCCCGCGTCTGCCTCCACAACGCCGAGAGCTATCTTTAGAGGGGTCCCTGGTTCCTGTGCGTTCAGGCATTCCGGAGAAACGGACTACTTCACCCTGCCTGGTAGGCGAGATTACCTTTTGAGTAAAGAGACACACGGGTGACTACAAATATGGCGACCCCACTTCAAGATGCGCTGTGATTGGCCGGTAGTGTACCATGTGTGCATGATCGGCGATGTGATTGGGCAACGTATACACAACGTATACAGATGATGCAGATTACGTCTTTATGGCGCGAAATCCGGTCCACGGCCAGGATCATAGAAAACATATAAAGAGAAGGCTTCAGAAGCTGAAAATAACGGAGTGGGTGTTCTAAAACTTTAGCGATTTAACAGTTAGGACAATTTTAATATTTGTTTTATAAAAAAAGTTACATGGTACAACTTTAATTCAAGTATCTATTTATACATTTATGAAATCCCAGATTTTACTGTATGTGTAGGCCTACGTATGTTTATCTGTCCTTCGCATATCAAATTAAAACTTGGGTGAGTAATTTAATTGATAGGAACAAAGTAATTTTGGCTGTGAAGGGTGAGTAATTTAATTGACTAGCCCTTACCCGTTCAAAGATATGAGCTCCGAAATGATGTGCAGTGTGTGGATTATGGGATGTGCACTGTGCACACAGTATATGAGGGATGGAAAGTAACTTTAACTGGTGCTTGCATGCTAATATGTAGGAGCATCAATGTAAGAAATACCCGTTCCATTTAACGGCTACAGAGATACTGTGTACCGATCTGCATGATTTTGGACAACATCTGTAACAGGGCCAGAACCCTGTTAAGCGCTGGTGTTGTGTGCCGGAAATAGCATATTGTCGTTGTTGGGCAGAAATGTGTGGGTTTTTTTTTTTTTTTTTTTTATCTACAAGCTGATATTTTTGCCAAAACTTTTATGAACAACAAAATACAAAAAGAAAAAAAAGGATTAACAAGAGCTTGTGATTATAATTACTATTTTTCCAAAAGTAACAGTTTTGGACACACAAGGTTTCCACCCAATAGCGACAATATCTAAGCATAAACCAGGCATTAGGGGCAGGTGGATCCATGATGGACAGTTAATTGTTCATCCCCCAATATCATGAAGGCTAATTTGACCTTTGGAATACACAAACAAGTCGGTGTGTCCAAAAACGTAGTTACTGCTCTCTGCCTTTGTAGGGCAGTGTAGACAGAACATCACTTGAAGTTTCATCATGTACAATCAGCACGATTTGCACACAGGAACACAGACAGTTATTCATGTTTAATTTGCAAGGCACTGGCAGTTCTATGGGTCTAGCCAGGAAGCCCTCTCTCACTCTCTCTCTCTCTCTCTCTCTCTCACACACGCACTCCCTCTTCATCTCCTTCACTCTCTTCCAGGGCATTCATCTCCCTGTAATTTCTCACATCTTTAAAATTGCAAAGGCAAAGAGTTGCGCTGCTGCAACTTGTAGGAATCCAACCATTTAAAAGTGCTTTGAAATCAAATGCACCGTGCATACGCCAGCTAGACCCCAACCCTCCGCCCCCCACCCTGCCGCCTCATCCCGGGGCCCCAGTTGGTGGGATTGATGTTAATAAATTGCTGGCCTCACTGACAGAGCCTTGCCGCAATTACTCATCAGTCGGCTCTCAATCCCCAGACTGGATGTACCCCACCCTCACTCTGCCTTTTGCACGTCTGTGACTGATGGTTTGCTCGGCTCTCCCCTCCCCTCCTGTGCCATGCCCTAGCGCAGGGACGTGCACACATAGACATCAAAGGGGGCTTGAGCCCCTGCCCTTTTATCTGTCTGTAAAGAATGCCCTCTCCAGACCACAAAATGCCGGTTTTTACTCTGGTAAAATGCAAATAGTCTAGTAGGAAAGGGGGTTTCACGCGCATATGGTGGATCTTTTTTCACCACCTGTTTTTTTGTTATCCTTAAAGGGTATATTTTAAGATTCTGCCAGGTAACAGGCTGAAATATTGTCCCAAGGGGTTCATTTTTAATGATTTATTATACCTACCCCTTCACTTACTATACAGAAAAAAAAGACCCCCCCAAAAAATCTTCTTTAAGTAGCATGTGAGGGGTCAAACTAGGGGTTTTCCATGATTCTGAATCCATTGCAAGCATTTGTTTTGCACGAAACTTTTTGGGGGGTCTTTTTTTCCTGTATAGTAAGTGAATGGGTAGGTGCAAGAAATCATTAAAAATGAACCCCTTGGGACAATATTTCAGCCTGTTACCTGGCAGAATCTTAAAATATACCCTTTAAGGATAACGAAAAAAACAGGTGGCGAAAAAAATCCATCCTATGCGCGTGGACCCTCCTTTCCTACTAGACTAAAATGCTCTCTTTCCATGGCATACCTGAAGGCAGCATTCAATAGAATTGCCTTGTCCAAACTCTCCTGAACTTGAATGCAGCAATTTACAGTAGGCCTATGTTGAAATAATTGCCCTCTCTATAGAAATCCATGCCGGTACGCCACATCTCCAGTATTGACTTGATTATGCTTAGTTTAGTGTGGTTTCACACACCAAAAATAGCCGACCTCCAAGCTCACAACGCGTCGTAGCGCGACACATTGTGAGCTTGGAGGTCTGCTATTTTCGATATTTTCACCAAGGCCCTTTAAGAAATTTAAGCCCCTGCCTCTCTAACATTCTCTGCACGTCCCTGTCCCCTCCTGTGCCAAAAAAAAAAGAAGAAAGAAAAGCTTAGTAATTTTTTACTCAGGGGTGAAAGCTTTTCTTCTGACCACCATTAGAACCGTGGGTTCTGCTGTGACCTCGCTTCTCCTCGGGGGAAAATTGACCCCCGCAGGCTGGTTGGCACGTATTGGACTCAGTGACCCATAATGGTTTGGAAAGCTGTCGAGAACAAATTCAAAAGTTGCCCGAGATCAATACAGTAAAGCTACAACACATACGTTTCATGTCTCTCTCCCAACAGAGAGTAATGTCTCCGAACTACAATAAAGTAGTGGCAGTGTCCAATCCTGTGTGCTGTCTGCTTCACATAACTCAACCAGTAAGAGTCCTATAAGTGGTGTAAAGTAACTAAGTAGTAGATTGTGTACTTAGTGTACTTGTGTACAATCTTGAGGTGTTTGTACTATACTTGAGTATTTCCAATTTCCAATACTTTTACTTCTACTCAACTACATCCAGGATCCAAATGTTGTGCTTTTACTACATTTATTTGAAAACTTTGGTTACTAGTTACTCTTTTGATTTGTACTATTATTGCAAAACATACATTAACCACTTCAGCCATATATAATTTTTTTCTTGATGACAATACTTTTGTACGTTTACTCAAGTACATTTTGAATTCTGGACTTTAACTTAAACAGAGTATTTATATATTGCAGTATTGATATACTTTTACTTACTAAGTAAAACATTTGAGAACTTTTTCCACCACTGGTCCTTCCCAACGCCAGGATCTAACCATTTCATGGGAAGAGTAGGGAGACCGACCACTGCAGATAGTTAAATTGTATCAACATACTCTATCAAATACTGTAGATTAGTTTAAATAATATTTTATTCATGAAAGTAAATCCAATTTTGAGTTTGTGCACAATAGACAATATGTTGATACTACTGCTTTGAATATAGCATTCTTAAGGCTTTATCAGAGGTGAAGAGCTATCACCTCAACTTTTAGGTGATAAGCTATCACCTAAAAATGAGAAAACAATCTAGTCACGGTGAAGCCCTAGCACCGTGACTCTGTGGCTCCGAGACCAGGGGGCACACTGATTGGTCTAGATCGACCAATCACTGAACAGGGTGATGGGGAGATGTCTGAAAGTAAAAACAGAGGAGATATGTCTAGGTCCGCGGTGATGGCTCTTCACCGCGGCTAATGACGTAATGTTGTCGTTTTCTGACTTCAAAAGACTACACCACCGTGATAGCTTATCACCGCGGTGTGTACTATGATACCCCCTTTACAATGCAGCGGAACTATGTCTGTCCAGCACAGCATGGCATTCACAAAATTCACTGACCAAAGTGACCACTGACCATTTTCACACGGCAGCCATTTTGCCCTTACTTCATACTCGGTCAGTCAGCCATTTGGTCAAAGAAGGAGGGATTATGTGATAGGAGCAAACAGGATCTAAGAGGAAAGCATGATGAGTGTGACCCATCTAGTAGGAGACACAAAGCACCACCACCAAATGCTTGGCACTGGACCCTGTACTGATTGACTTTTTTCCGCAGCGGCTGAGATAAGTCTCTGTCAACATTTTGCAAGCTGTGCCAGCAGTGGACCATTAATGTTGTTGTGTTTAGTTTTTTCCCTGCTGCACAGCATTAAAATGCAATCACTGTGACTTATTGTGGTCAGTGGCACATTAAGACGGGATCACCACCAACTTCTCAGCCCATTTACTTGAGGCCAAAGACCAATTAGCTGTAAGTCACTGCAATCACCATTTGTTTCTGATGTCTATATGTTTTAGACATTGCAAGACTTACATTTAGAGATCATAATTTTCCATCGCATGTGTCTTGTGTGTTTTTGTTCGTAACCATCACACAATGAGGCTCATAATGTACTGTGTGTGGTTTATGCTTTGGATGGTTATGCAAAGTATTATTGAAGTTATGACATTTATCTCACTTTGTGGGTGTTTCTGAATCCCACAGAACTGTCTTTTTGATTAATAATGCACCAATTAAATCAGCAGAGTTCCTCGATAACGGAGGCCAGCCTACATTAGATATTGTTAAATGTACAGTATAAAGACGGATATTATAATCCCTCTCAGTCATCACTATGGCCCACAAGAGGCGTGTGGCAGTGTCTATATCTGCAGACAGCCTTCCCTCTGCTCTGTCTGTAATTTCTTATTTAATTTATTCTGGATGTTGTCAACGTGTTAGAGCCAAGTCTGATGTGTGCTATTGGTGTCGTTGAGCTGGGTAGGAGAGGCCAACTTAGGTTGTTTTCCCAATAACATAAACCAGTATTTGGGACACCTCACTATATCCGGTTACTTTGCACTGTATTATTGGATCTACAGTAGGTAAAATATTTGCCTTTCTCAAATTTAGCCGTAGGTCCACTTTCACTGAATTCTCCTAGTCGTTATTCTAAGACGCACCAATAATGAACAGGGAATATGATGAACATATTAAAACAGTATTTCATTTGAAAAACAAAAAACAGCCTCAGGGTACACTGAGTCCATTGTTTATTGAAATTATTATTATTTATTTATTCATGTTCAGAAAATCAGGTCACTCACTTGTATTTGCTATACAAACTCCTGTTGCTCAGGGTCTAACGCTAGTTGCACACTGCTCTGTATTTTCGTTGCGAAATGTGTTTTTCAGGGCAAGGAGAGAGAGAGATAGAGACAGCAAGGGACCCAGTGGTCGAAAATAAAGCTTTTTTTTAATGATTAAATCCCCTCATTAGACACCCCAATACACTCATTTTTTGAGCGGTGCTAATCACTCCTATTGTATGTCTCGCTTTGTGTGTATGTCCCTCTGTCCGTATTACGAGACTAACATCAAAGTACGCAGAGACCGTCATCACCCACCCCAGCTGATGTCACGGACAGAACGGCCCATACAAGGAGATGTATGCACTTGTCGTGTTTGATGCCATGCGAAGTGAGCTGGTATGAAAGATGATATCAAAATATTACAATAACCTTTATTTAACTCACCTACTGCCAGATTATTTATTTATTTATTGGGTCTGGCGCCATCAAAAAGCGGCTTACCTTTGCGACGTTATAGTAGATAGACAGACAGACATTTATTTTTTTATTTATTTATTTTTTTGTTGTGCAATAGTGCACTTTGGTCTGCCAGGCAGCAGAGGGCGGCGTCATGCGAGAATGAATGTGAATTGTCCTGCTATGTGTTGCCGTACATTCAGAGCAGTCACTGGCTACAGAGCCTCCGGGCCAGAGGAAATCAACAAGGAAGTGAATTGTTCTCCGTTGATCTAACGCATAATGGATTTTTTACACCATCACAGCGGAAAATGTGTTTACAGTAAACGGCCGCGCGACCCCTCATCAGCTTACAGTCATCAGACGAACGAACCGAACGAGCGCCGTATTGGCATCGACGTTCTGTAAAAAATGGGGCGAGCGTTATCGTTCAAAGCGTGGGGAGAGTTAAAGTAGGCTACTTCTCAAAGACAACGGGAAACTAAAGAACGGCTTGGGTTGTAGTCAAACTCTGTTAAATTGAAAACAACACGCACACCAATTCTCTCTTGCGTGCAGTGCAGGGAATAATAAACAAACAAATCCCAAACATCAAAGAAAAAATGAATTTCAGCACACGCGCTGATCAACCTTGCATTGAGTTTATCGAAAACACAGCAGGGACCTTCCTCAAATTGCAGTCAGAACACTAATAAATTGTCCTCGTCTTACCCTTTCCTAAACATCCTTCTTATGACAAGGCTATTTGGTTAAATTGGAGACACCAAGGTCACCAAACGTTATTATACAAAGCAAAGGTTTGTAAAGCCAATATGAAAGAGCAATTTGTCCGATGTTGACAGTATAATCTTTGTCAAATAGCACATGAATGACACCAATCATATGAAGATCACCTGCGCTGGGCACAGGTTTGGAGCGTCAGCTTTGTATGCTTAAGTTAACCCATTTGCACATACTGTAACTCCAGAAGATGTAGCTACTGTATAGGCTATGCGTTTGGAGGTCTCACTCTACTTGAAAAGATTACAGCAGCACTGGTATCGACTGCCGAAAGTCCTCTCGCATGTAAGCGCTCTATAGCCTAGGTCTTAACCAGTTCTGTAATCTGAATGACTGTTAACGCACTTGTTTAAATGGGAGAATGATTAAGCACCTAATTTATAACATTGCAAATATGGTAAATTGCTTTTCACCACCTGATTTTAATTGCTTCATGTCATTGTCACTTGGAAATAAAATTGGCGTCCATGTATGTTTTAATAAAATCGATTATTTATTAGTGTGTTAGCTGTTATGTGGGTATGTGTCCACTCCACATGCCTGTCAAACTGACAAAAAAATACTTTTTTCCGGTCTATACGCAAGCTTGAGGGCCTGAAATTTCTCTTGTGCTTCGCTTAGGCCTATTCTCACAAGACAGAGCACATTAACACCCTCTTGCCTAATTAGTAATTTATACTTGGTTGCGTGCCATGCCGCGCACCAAAGACAGACAATTTAAAAGCTCACAATGCGTCACACTGTGAAGCATTGTGAGCTTGTAAATTGGCTATTTTCATTCACACAGCATACAACTAAGTACACTATTACCCTTCTTACTCCCTGCTTATATTGTAGATACATTGGCTAGATGCTAGAGGATTGAGAGGCTTGTGTTGCAATTTGGGGAAATAATGTAATCTCAGGGTGGCCAGAATTGTTGAACCCATGTCTGAGATTACTCTATTCGCATCAGTGATTACTGATCATGGTGCCGAAGAACCAATAACAAAACACAAAGTATTCAATCTACAGGGTTTCCATCTTGATTCTCAACTGAATACCACTCTCAATAGGGTTGTAGGATTGGACACTATTCAGTGCTCATTTATATGCTGCCTGCAGGTGTTTTTAAGATCCTAATGCAGAGATTATTCTGTAAGATCCTCAGTGTTAACTGACAGTGTTGAAATGGTCAGTTCAATTATCCACTTGGGCCCTATATACTTCAGCGTACGACAGAAAGCTGAGCTTGTAGATCTTTAATGACATGCCCAAATGACATGCCCAAAATAGGGATGCCAGGTTGAATGTGGTTAATGGTAGTAATAGTGTTATAGGGCACACACTAGCTAGCTCTGTGCGCAGTGCGCTTCACAGTGAATGGGTGTTTGGGCTTATGCTATGAAAACCCAAAGGGCCTAGAAATCCTCCCATCAGTAGAACACACACTTAAAGGTATTGTGTGCACACAGGAAATAAGGTTTAATAG
This sequence comes from Nannobrachium achirus, assembly GCF_963921795.1. Classification (NCBI taxonomy): domain Eukaryota; kingdom Metazoa; phylum Chordata; class Actinopteri; order Myctophiformes; family Myctophidae; genus Nannobrachium; species Nannobrachium achirus. The sequence continues at coordinate 53,503,011 of NC_137815.1, read as the reverse complement.
CATTAATCAATAAGTCAATTGTACATTGTAACTAGTCAATTAGATGATAGAGTGGTGATCCAGCAGACTGCTCAATAACAGATTGAATATATGTTGTATTGTTGCATGTGTCACAGAAGTGCATGTATTGTCTGCTAAGTTAATCCACATTGATCTCATCGTATAAATTAAGGTGGAAACAATACATCTCTCTTTAAGAACCGGAATGTTTACCGACCAGTAAAAATAGAATCGATGTGCAATGAACAGACTGTACAGTAATAGCTGAAGCAACTTGGAGGTATAGATGCTTCCAAAGTGTAATATAGTTCTTCTGTCAAGAGAACGGAAAAACAAATAAACAAGACAGAGTCTAATAACATCATGGCTCCCTGAGAAAATGTTAAGTATTTCAGATTGCTAAATTAAATTAGCAGGCTAACTGACTTAAAGCTATACTGTGTAAGTTCAACTAGTGGTCAGTAGCGGTATTGCTTTTTTCGGCCGTTTTTCGGCCGGAGTTGTCGCGGACCACCGCCGCGGACCACCGGAGCGGCGCCGCAAACCACCGCGACCGATAGTAATCCGTGGAGGGGTAGAACGCATGGTAGAACGTAATTTTCTGGCCAGGATTTGTGGATTAAGAGGTTAAAATCCTTCACCATGGTAAACACTGTAGCCAAGCGGAGGCGCTTCCTGGAGACCAGAGCAGATAAGCTGTGATTGGCCGGTAGTGTACCATGTGTGCATGATCGGCGATGTGATTGGGCAACGTATACACAACGTATACAGATGATGCAGATTACGTCATTTTGGCGCGAAATCCGGTCCACGGCCAGGATCATAGAAAACATATAAAGAGAAGGCTTCAGAAGCTGAAAATAACGGAGTGGGTGTTCTAAAACTTTAGCGATTTAACAGTTAGGACAATTTTAAGATTTGTTTTATAAAAAAAGTTACATGGTACAACTTTAAATCCATCTTTATACAAGCCTTCATCGAAAATATAAATTTCTTTCCGTTATCCCTTTTTACATTAGGGTACTATATGATGTCCATATCTTGAACAATGACCACACATCATCAACGATATGCTAACATGAGCTTTGTGTGCTAACGTTGTCTACAGAGCACTGACATTGTGGTTCGCTGTATGCACGTAGCTGAGTGAGCTGAGCTGTGATTGGGAACAGAGATACAGACTGACACATACATACAGACAAACTCTGTTCTTTACGCCATATAGGAACTCTGTATCCTTTGCTACTGATCTAAGCTTGCCAGCCTGCTTGGCTTGAAGATCACGTAGTATGGAAGTTCTGTATTCTTCAGCTGAGTGCTGCATTCCTACTAGGGATGTAACGATACCTTTTAACAGCGATACGATACGCATCACAATACATGGTTAACAATACGATACATGGACGATATTGGTTCATTCATGGCGATACGATTTTATTCAATGATTTAAAATCAATATAGTAACTATTTAGCAAAGAAATTAAATCTGTGTAAAACGTGTAAAAATCTATTATTATGGAAGTAAACGCTGTGATTATCTAGCAAATACATTGACATTTAATTTCAATACATATGGACAAACCCACCTTGACATGAACACAGAGATTACACACATTTATCGATAGACCAAGAGTAGCTACAGTATATGGAATGGAAAGGTGATTAGACCCCTCTTTTTCATTTACCCTCTTAAAATTTACAATCAATACAATCAATTATTTGCATTGCAAAACAATTCGATACCGATTACCGCATTTTAAAACGATATGATACAAAACCAAAACGGTACGATATTTTGCCTTTGCAAACGATATAGTAGATCACTGCAAATTAAAATACATTTTTCAATTCAGCTGCTACATCGTTACACCCCTAATCTCTACTGCTATGTTGATTACAGCCCTATAAAGTTGTGATAAAAAGTATTTTTTTAGTCTCATATATTAACACAGAGCAGTCCGCAGTTTGTGGGGAGCTCACACATATCCACACCATCTGTGTTAAACCCCAGCCGTGTTATTTCTTTTTTATTTAGACAGTGAAGATTGGCAAGAAGGGAGGGCAGAGAGTAGGGGTGACGTGTTGAATGTGGAATTGTTGCAGCTATGGAGCCGAGGCACTAACTGGTGGAGCCATGCAGGGGTGTCACACCAAATTCTGGGCCCTGGGTACAAGGATTCACTGCGGGCCCCGCACAATTATTTTGTGCTTTAACTATTGAGCAATAGCAGATATACGTCTTTTGAATATTTCAAATCCTTCTAAGGTTTTTTGAAAAACCTATGTCAGTAGTGCTCAAACCTTTTCATGTGAAGGACCCCCAAAATGATATGTATTTGGCCACGGACCTCCATCTCAAAATATGTAGTTCCAAGGACCCCCCAGAAGCAACATTTGAGTTACAAATGTTCGCTTAAAATTTGCACACATTTTCACAACTTATGTATATTAAAAAAAGTAGATCTACAAGCTTGCAATGCGGCACTCGGTGCCGTGCTGTGAGCTTGTATATCTGCTATTTTTCAATAGCTAAAGTATAAAATAATTAAGGCCCCTCCACTTTGGGCCCTAGTAACTCAGTCCCACTTTTCCCACCCTTGTGACACCCCTGGAGCCACGCACTATTGATTTTTGACTTGACTGAATAATTTTAAGGCAATCACTGGTTACATTCTGGCTGTTTTGATATGAGCCAAAAGGAAACAAAGAACCCATAGGTCAGAACCTCTGTAATTGTGTGCATTTTAAATTAGAAAACAGAAAGCCTGTAAACATGTGTATGGGTAAGATAAGAACATGTAGGCCTACAGTATTTATTAACTCTAACCACAGAACGTTGCAATGGTTGCAATGGTTTGCATTCTGTTGGGTGGTATTGTGTTAATGTGGCGGAGAGAGTCGCAGCCCCAGCCTGAAGCCTCAAAAGTCTAGTATCTGCTCTTGTTCCACAGGGATGTCCCTTTGGAGTGATGGTTAAGATATTGGACTTTCACGCGGGAGACCCGGGTTCAAAGCCGGGTGGGGAGGTTCGGATCACCTCCGTTACATTGGTGCTGTGACCTGGATCTGGGCTTCCCCGTAGGAGGAGGTCAAAGGGGGGTGAGTGTGGCGGAGAGAGTCGCAGCCCCAGCCTGAAGCCTCAAAAGTCTAGTATCTGCTCACATTCCACAGGGATGTCCCTTTGGAGTGATGGTTAAGATATTGGACTTTCACGCGGGAGACCCGGGTTCAAAGCCGGGTGGGGAGGTTCGGATCACCTCCCTTACATTGGTGCCGTGACCCGGATCCGGGCTTCCCCGTAGGAGGAGGTCAAAGGGGGGTGAGTGTGGCGGAGAGAGTCGCAGCCCCAGCCTGAAGCCTCAAAAGTCTAGTATCTGCTCTCGTTCCATAGGGATGTCCCTTTGGGGTGATGGTTAAGATATTGGACTTTCACGCGGGAGACCCGGGTTCAAAGCCGGGTGGGGAGGTTCGGCTCACCTACGTTACATTAAGGTGACAATATTCTGAATCCCCAAAAAAGGGGACACTCGGTCTGGCCTCTTGGAGGTACTAATTACAAGATACTTTATTAATCTTATCTATTTATTTAAATAATGTCTCTTTGAATAGAAAATTCTATGTATTTAAATAATGCCTCTTTGAATAGAAAAACCTGTGGTATCAAACATGACACATATACATATACATGCATATCTCCTTGCATGGGCCGTTCAACTGTGGTGATGTCAGTCTCTGCGTACTTTCTGTGACGTTAGTCTCATGTGACGTAAATGCTCATCATCTCATGCTCATACGGACGTCAGCAAGGGGGAGAAGATGACAGCCACCCCATGCATGGCCTCCCATAAGTAACAAGAAATCTTGTGAAATAAAATGTTGTCAACCAATCATCAAGGACGATGATACACGAAAGAAGCCTTCTTCTTTAAGAAGGGACCTACAGATGTGCCATTTCAAAACTTCACACTTCCTGCCATCTGCAAGATAGTAGATTTAGAAAAATAGAACATTGAGCTTGTAGATCAGCTATTTTTGCTATTTTTATGACCTTCTCTGACTTCAATGTTTAAATGACCTATGAAGGTGTATTCTGCCTTTCAATGGGAATGGACTGGTTTCTTGCCATTTGTGCGGATTTCTCCAAAAATACGCTCCATAAAATGTAGAAAGGCAAAACAGGGAAATAGTCGGGGGCCTTAGGGAGATAGAATGGTAATTTCGTGCTAATCAGTCTAAAAGCGCCAAATTTTGTACAGATGTAGCCCAGGGCCCATGCTCTAATGATTTAGCTATAGGGTTCCCGAGTTTGCGACCTTCGGGGTCGCCACAGCAGCCAAATCAAGTTGGGCTCCCATCGACTTTCTATACAGGAGGAAGATACCCAGAAAAACATTATTCTTTTTCTGGGTATTTATGTAGGATGTGAGGGGTCTTTTTCATGATGCTGAATCCATTGCAAGCATTTGTTTTGCACAAAAAAACAATCCTTGGGCTAAAAATGGCCCCAGAAAACGATGGTTTAGTGATGAAAAGTGATGAGTCATCACTTTTCACAGATTTGTGGGCGTTTTCTGGGGCCATTTCTAGCCCAAGGAATGTTTTCAGCATCATGACAAACCTTAGTTCTGGGTATTTCCCTCCTGTATTCACCATATTCCTGGCCCTCTCTATGGAGGCTGCCATTTTCTTTTACAGAGGGCGCTAGAGAGTTTTTCTCTGTGTGCTGCTTCAAAAAACATTGTTTCACTTCCTCCCAAGTAAGGAAGTGACATGGAATTGTCTGTTGCCAGATTTTGCCAAAGAAATAAGCCCAACAGAAGCAACTAGGCTATACTACTTTACATTTACATTTGAAAATAGCAGATCAGCAAGCTCACAATGTGTCACATTGCGACACATTGTGACCTTGTATATTTGCTATTTAAAAAATATTGAGGGGGAAAAAATATTTTTTAATATTTTTGAAACATTTCAACAACATAAATCTGTGTGGAGCTCCCTGGCACCACACATTTTTAGATGGGGGTCTGCGGACAAATATGTTAATCTGGGGTCCTTGATATGAAAAGATTTGGGGACCAATGGTTTAAAAATATAAGAAAGTAAGCCCAATAAGCAACTATACTATTTTTTTTAAAGACACAAATTGCTTATTATAAGCAGACATGGCAACCCAGGTACATTCAGAGCCCAGAGCCCAGAACGCCAACTACTGACACTTTAATGCAAGGACAACAGGAAGCCAAATTATGTTTTTCAGGCCAGCTTTTTCAGCCTCCGCCTCTTTCAGGATATGAACAGGAAGCCGGCGGAGGGGCCAGGAATATGGTGAATAGAAAGTCGTTGGGAGCCCAACTTGATTTGGCTGCTGTGGCGACCCTGAAGGTCGCCGACTCGTCACTCGGGCGCCCTAGCTAAATCATTAGAGCATGCCCTGGGCTACATCTGTGCAAAATTTGGCACTTTTAGACTGATTAGCACGGGGAAAAAAAACCTTAAGACCTCCGACTAAAAGAAACCTGTGGAAAAATGCACTTGCTGGACATTTTCAGGAAACAAGCTGTAAAGCCTGAAGACTAGAAATGGCGCATATGTACACACAAAGTCAGACGTAAGAGCGATTAGCACGTACCGCTCATAAATCTAATTTAACAAAGAAGAAAAAGTATTTTTTTTTCTTTCTACACTGCTTGTAGGGCTGTCACAATTATTACATAATCGTCTAATCGTGATTATTTGACATTATTGCAATTATTTTGTCATAATCGTCATAATCGTGAATGTTGAAAAATGTCCGAAATAGTGGAAATAGCAGATCTACAAGCTCACAGCTTGTAGATCGGCTATTTCCACTATCAAAGTTATTTTTTAAGTAGTAAGTTGTCAAATATGTCAGTAATTTCTTTGTATATTTAGGTTGTGTCATATCTACCATGTACAACTTCAAAGCCTAAAAGCCAAACAGAAATGTAATTATCAACGACAAAAACACAATTAAATCGTTAATCGCCAATTATTTGAGTGACAATTAATCGTCATGTAAAATGTCATATCGTGACAGCCCTAACTGCTTGTATGGCTTTTCTTTTTGTATGGCTGTGCAAGTAACACCGTCACAAGACGAGTTCAGCGCTGTGACTGCCATCTTTTGATTGAAAGTCAAAACTTGCCCACACTTCAGCTGTGAACAACTGGGAGTGGAAGGGGCTTGGGAAGCAGATTATTTTAGGACCCAAAAAGAGGCTATGTCCGGGTAATAGAGGATGTATGGCTAATGGGGATGTACAAACGTCATGTGATGTTGCCGGTGATGTATCAATCACAGCGACGTACCTGAAATAGAGTAGCAAAATATGTATTGATGTTAGTGCACAGACTGCACTGTTGGATGACATTGGAAAGTGATGTGCCTGCCAACATATCCAATCTAACAATTATTCAAATGAATCCTCGCATCATTACTTGCATTATTATTTGTGTTGTTGTTGTAGGCTCTTGTGATGGTCAGATTGCTCCTGCTCACTTTAATCAGCCATATTCGCCTTATCTCACTGTCTGCAGGGAAGCCGTATATACTCTCACCCCATTCTCTGAGCGGTTGGTGCATCCCCATGACGCACAGCCAACCGTGATGCAAGAAGCTGGCTACAAGGAAAAGACAGAGCAAGGAACATAGCCCAAGGCACTGAGTTTATTAAAGCTTCAATCACATACAGGGTCAATAAATCCTTTGCTTATTTATTTACATATTGAGTAGCCTACTGAATGTCCATGCCTAAAAATAAATATACAAATAAAAGAAGTGTGTTACTATGAGCCTCTCTGTATGCAATAATTCCATTGAATTGTGCCCATAGTCGATTAACTTGGATTCTTGACTTTATATCAAACCTTTGATTGCCCCACAACCTTTCCTACTGTACTACATCTACAAGCATCGTTTTTTTTAGACACACATCTTCTATAAACACACAGCATTGGCTCAGGGGTAGAGAAACCACCATTAGAACACAAGGGTTCCCGAAGGGTTCCCAGTTTGAATCCAGGCTCCCCCAGAGTTAGTGTAGAAGATTTCTTGAGCAAGACTTTGAACCCCTAGTTGCTCCCGGTGAGCAGGTTGGTGCCTTGCATGGTTTCCTCTGCCATCGGTGTATGAATGTGTGTGTGAATGGGTGAATGTAATGCACAATCTATGTAAAGCGCCTTGGATAAATGCGCTATACAAATGCACCATTTACACTGTACCACCTGTAAAACAATGGTTTAGCTGGTGGCGTGTTTCTAGGGATGCGCCTCAGGGTATCATCTACTAATGCTCTGTGCATTGATTCACCTCAATAGTTAAATATGAGTCACTGGTACTTACTCTACTTTACCTGTAGGTCTAGGCTGGAGTCTCCTTTAGAAACTTGAAATGTGGGTGATTTTGTTATTGTCGTTCAATGATTCTGTTTGTTCATGTTATGCCACTATTATTATTTAAGCTTTTGTGTTTATGCACCACAACCAGTACATTTCAGTAACAGCCCTGAACATCGTGTTTGCTGTCAATTTCATTACCCACTGCTGTCACTCATCAGTGGACTCACAGCATTTAAAGATAATGTAATACTTAAGGATACTTGCTTAACTTGTAGCTTCAGATGTGGTAGAAATGAGACATGCAGACAGGAATTTCATTCAACTCTTTGTTTGTAGAACTTTCCCTCCGGTACAGTCAACAAGTCAACACCACGTTAGAACTGGAGTCCCCTCCTAATGAGTCCGACTATATTCCCAAACCGAAATATTTGTTCCCTCTTATCACTTACATTGAGATAATGCCCAAAACATTCCCATTATTACCAAAACCTATAACACAAAAACATATATCACAGATACAATACTATCTGGAATGACTTTCATTCAGTTCATATTTACTGGTGGTGATTAACCATATAGGTCTATTATGTATAGTAAATATCGCTGTCACAGCTACCCAACGAATCACTGTCATAGACTTTGGGATAGAGAAGAATAAAAAGAAAACTCAAAACTCTACAAGAGACTCTATCCACAAGTTAAATGGTCCAATTAAAATGTCCATCCACATGACAAATCATTCGGAAAGCTACGAACTACAAAATCACAGATGATCTCTTTAAACAGGAGGGTTGAGAGCGCACGTCACCAGTCACGCCCACTGTTAAGCGATCTTATCTGCGCGGGGGACCGCCGGTGATGAATGGGGAGAGTGGAGGAAGGATGAGCGGGGAGTGGAGGCTGAATAGCTGTATTGTATCAACGTGGACGAAAGAGAGAAGAGGAAGCGTGACCATTACTACATGTGACATGGCGAGATGGATGCTGCCCCTACTTGCCATCAGATTAGGGAAGCCAGGCGAGGTGGAGCTCTCAGCCAGTCCATCACACGGATATAATTAAATGAGTGAGAACACTCGCGGCCATGTTAAGTCCCATGTTATAAGGCATGTATTCAGACAGCAGGAGCACGCAGGTTAAAGAATTGTGGTTTGACAAATGCAGTAGTGGAAGGACTACTCTGGTTATTTACTTAACCACTTGAACCCCAGTATGCTTATTCTGGGGTCTGAGAACATTTGCCAGAAATAGCAGATCTGCAATCTTTTGGTGAAGAGATGATGGGCTCTCAGGGCCGTATCCGTGGCTTCCCAGGTGTGTGTGTGTGTGGGGGGGGGGCACATATTTGGACCGGCCCACGTTCGGTACAAGACATGTGCGCTTTAAAATTTGCTTCGGTTTGGTTCGGTTTCTTTGTGCATTTTCCAAGTCGGTTCTGGTGTGCATTAACAATGAATTATAGCATGCAGCGCAGCATGTATATACACGCACACTACACACACACACACACACACACACACACACACACACACACACATATAGTACCAGGACAGTGTTCAATTGCCTATCACCAACAGTGTGTAATGGATTTAGGCTGTTTGTATTGGAACTTAATAGCAACAACACAGCAGCACAGTAGCAGCAGCTAGACGTTCAATGACACACATGCATTTTAAAATAAAATATTGAGCACTCAGCAACATCAAAATATACCAAAGTATTGGCATGAAATTATACTCAATGTTAACCATGTCAAGACATTTACAGGGTTAGGGGTTTAGAAAAGAAATTAAACATTTTCGAGTAGCAATACGGTAAAGAAGACCACCCTCCACAAGAGTTATAAAGGGGAGAGGGGGAGGACCATCGGTGAGGCCGTTTGGTCCCGTAACTGCTCCAAACATGCATAAATGCAAAATACAAGGTGATCACCGCGGTTAAGCAACTTGGTTAAGCACCGTTGGTCCGCCCAGTTTAACATTCACCAGGTTAGCATTCACCAGCGTTAGCAGGTTAGCAACTATCCTAAAGCATGGTTCTTATAGCAGGGGGGAATTTCCTTACAGTCCGCATGACTTGTATCAACAGTCTGGAAAAGTAACGGACTCCAGTACAGATTATATCATGAACAAGAACGTCATTTAAGAAGTAGAACTGTACGTGGCCTTGTGATGATACTTTTTCAACATGTGTACAGCAACATCAGAGCTGCCCTATCATAACACTGACTCACTCACTATGCTTAAACTGCTGAACATTCTTAAACGTTTCAGAAGCAGTGTGCTGCTCATTCAGATGCCTCACTAGTCACTACCAGGGAAATCTGCACCTTTCTGTTTTGCTTTCATCTTCTATAATGGCATAATGATCATTGTAACAACATTCCAATCAAGGCTGCAATCCACAGCTTGATTATAGTACACTATGCTCATTTTGATATGGGGAGTATGTAATTGTCATCCTCTTCCTGCTCATGATAACAAGTTCTCTTTTTCAGCCTCTGCCAGGTTATTGTCAAAATCCCCTCATCAGTGATATTTTTAGTTTCACCAACTGATGTCACGATGAGAACCATACCTCGCAAATCTGTGCAAATTGGTACACGGTCATTTGAGTAATAAAATAAAAGAAAAAAGGGAAACTGTGTAAATATTGCCAAATATTTTGTAATTGAAGCCAAAACAAATCCAGATGCAGTAAAATATAATGTGTCCTGTTGCTCTGTTAAATTTACCCGTGAAGTGCATCAACAAATCAGAATAATTTATTTCATTGGGGCTGCAATTGTAAATGGTGTTTTTTTTAACTAACAAGAAAAAACAAATGCACATTTTGGAAATACACATACCTAACATCCACAATGTCATATTATTCTATTGAAACATAATCCGAACAAATAGCATTGAATAATGCTCAGTGCTGTGGGTGGAACTGAAATTATTTCTAAAGCTCTTTGATAGCAGACTAACAAGTTATTCATTACTATACAGCCTCAGGTCATTGATTCTGTTCTAAATGTTGTGACCTGGGGCTGTTGCTTTTATTGCAAATTAATAGGAGCATAGTGGTTGTCTTTTATTTTTATTTATGCTTAATTGCTCAAAGGTTCGTAACTGCTTTTTCAAGTGCTGTTCTGTTCCTTTGTTCCTGTGTTTTACAGTAGGCTACAGTATGTAAAACACAGAAAACTAGGACTTATGTAAGAATATTTGTATTTATTTATTATATTTATACATTCATTGTGAGTCCTTTCAAAACATTGGGCAGTAACTTTATTTGAATCTATTTCTCTAAAGGTCTTGACACAAAGCAGAACACAAAGTTAGAAAAAAATATTTCTTAATCTGTTCTACCCAAACTACCTCTATTCTAGAGGGGCACGTTTGTCAGATTTCACATATAGACCTGTCTACCAATTTAATAGCCTGGGAATTAATACAAATAAACAAAAAGGAGGTAGTATAGGTATCATTGCCATTGCACCTGATTGAAAAGTAGTGTTAGGTGCCCTACACACTACAGGCGGTTGCCGTCGGGGCTGCCGCTAGGATCATCGGTGGCCGCACCGCGGTGAAACACAAACACACTCGTTCAGTGAGTAAACGCTGCGCGGTATTTCACAAAGATGAACACAATCCATCTCTCACCGCCCGCGTACGCATGCACAAACGAGCACGCTCGCGGGGGATTTTACGGGACCGCGCCCGCTCTCCTCGCCGCCCCAAAACGCCGCTGCGCGGCTGAAAAAGCCGCCCGCCTCCCATTGAAAATGAATTGCTAGGAGGCGGTGACCGCGGCTAGTGTGGAACCCCCTTTAGGCTGAAGAACATATTCAAATGTTGAAGCTGTACAGGCCTGGAATTTCGTCATTTTAGTTTCAACTTGGCCTTCTTTAGTATTGTAAATGCTTTAAGGGCACAAAGGCCAAGTGCCAGGGCAGGTAGGCCATCAATTAAAACAATGATTTTAAGTCCATGGTCATAATTAATTTAGCTTAAACGTCAAGTCTGCACTTTCATTGATTGATTGAATACTTTATAGAAGTTTGCTTAGGAAGAGTACAGGACACTACCATGATACAAGGTCCACTAATAGGATTTAAACCAAACAGGAGACAAAGATTTATATCTAATCATAATTATTTCACACATCCTTTCCTCTCATCCTTTTGATGAAAAACACAACTTGGTCCCAGTACAGTAGGCTTACAGTAAGACAACACCAGAGACAGTAGACAGTTCATCCAACTGAACCAACAACTCAGTAGCCACACAGCCTAACATTACTGAACACCTGCAGAACCACATGTACAGTAGCTAAATAAATACAAACACACACACACACACACGCGCGCGCGCGCATGCATGCGAGCAGGCGAGCCTGTTGAGTTTGTGTATAGTGTTTGTTGCTATATGCTAGGCTAACGTTGCTGCAGTAGCCTACATGATATGGATTTTATTTTTGGATTTGGTTTGGCCAAAGCTATGTTCAGGTATTAAAGTGCACAGCCAGCAGTGTGGTTCACTGTCATTTCCATCACATCGTCAGCTGGTTCCTTGTTCTTTTAGTCCAGTAAGCCTTTATCATTCCTTTATTTCGTTGCGTGCTTGATAACGTGCTTGATAACACTTCCATGGCTCTGCAACAGATAAACATTGTCACATGATAGTTTTGTAACTTTGACAGCTGTGAGTGCACTTCAGTGCATCGAGTGCAGTATGTCCATGCAACTCTCTCTCTCTCTCTCTCTCTCTCTCTCTCTCTCTCTCTCTCTCTCTCTCTCTCTCTCTCTCCCAACCGAGCCCGAGGAGGTTAGCATGCGTGCGTGCGTGCGTGCGTGCGTGCCGCTGCCCGCAGTCCGAAAGCAGCAGCCAGCAGCTGTTTGTAAACAGACCGTGATGCCCGTCACAGGAAATATTTAATCTCATCTTTGTTCGTGAACTAAAATGAAGACAGATTTTAGCCCAGTCTTTATTTTGTAAACTACATTTTCGTCTCCTCTTTATTCCTCAATGAAATTATGAACTGCTGTGGGCGCTTGTTGGGGCACTGGAGGGTAACAGGAAAAGCCGACCTAAAACAAAGTCGACCCAAACTCGTTTCCCAACGGGTCTGTGGCCTTAAGGCCTAAATCTAATCTTTGCTTCTGGGGGTCCCTGGAACAAAATATTTTGCGATGGGGGTCTGTGGCCAAATACATATCATATGGGGGTCCTTGACATGACAAAGTTTGAGAAACGATGATAGCAACATACGTTTTTTCAGGAAAACTGTTAGGATTTAGAAGACAGAATGTGCCTATCAGTTAAGGACCCCCAAAATGTGTTTTTGGCCGCGGACCCCCATGTAAAAATATGTTGTTCCACGGATGGACCCCTATCGCAAAATATTTTGTTCCAGGGACCCCCAGAAGCAAAGATTAGATTTTTGTCTATTCTGCATCTAGCTTAAGGCCACAGACCCGTTGGGAAACGAGTTTGGTTCGACTTTGTTTTAGGTCGACCTTTCATGTATTCCACTGGAGCACCACGGCCACTGTGGCCGTTTGGGCATGTCATTTTTCGAGGGGCACATGGCGAAAGAGAGGGGCAAACTGCAAAGTGGGCAACGACGGCCATGACCGTCGTGAAATTCCTGCTAGGCCTATAGCCTATAACTTGTTAGTGAATGCTATTTTATCCAAACTGTATGGTAGAACGTGCTATTCAAATAACTTTTACAATTGATTGTATTTGGTCTCCCTGGTCTTCTCGTTTTAAATATTTTTATTGTCAAGCACAGATTAAGGTATGCACAGTTTCAAATCAAATCAGTGCTTCCCTGTTTTCTAAAACAAAAAATAAATGGACAAAATAAAAAAACACAAATACAAGGCTACTTTTACTTAACCAAATGTGTTCACTCAAACCCAAATAAAATCAACAAAGAAATGCTGTAGGCATGGGTAGAATAGTTGCATGTGATGATGTGCTGAATTACACCTATCACACTGGGGAGCGATGTCTGGAAATATTTTGTGTAATTTTTCTTTTGGATAATTTAACTTATCTAATATTTTATATTGTATTAAACATTTTTCGCCTGGTCTGCTATTGAGACATTTCGATCCTGTGTCTGGTGTCGACATTTGACACAATCCTGTTTCTGGTTTGACAAATGTTTTGACTTGAAGGTCAAAATTAAATGTCTTCCCTGAGCAAACAGGCAGGCTCTATTAATCCTGTGTGGTAAGATTTTCAGCACATGTGCAACCCCAGTTAAAATCTGGCGTAGAACATGCAGGAAAGTTACCGAGTGTAGGTTTAACTCTCTGTTTTAGTAAGTCACAATACATGTGCTCTGTACTCTATGCTGCAACAGCCGATTTGCTTTGATAAAGTGCAAAATCGGTTATTTTCTAAAATGACTGGACTGTTCAAGTTATGAAAAATAACCATATTAAACAACTGACAAATGAGAAACCACAAAGAGGAAGGTGAATGTGACATTTTCTGAGCTGTGCATACTGAAACGGATGGTCTGGCCCCAACATCTACAGTATATCACCATTACTTCCCCTCTGGAAAGATTGATGAAGAGGCAAATGTCCTGGGGTGTTCCTGCATTTGAACATTGGATGACAATACCAATTGTCCTCAGATCTATTAGCTACATATGATAACCCAGGCTCCCAGACAGTCTTTTCACATTCACTTAGAAATTATTATTTGGAAATGCCAAATATTCTGCCAAAATGAAGTATTGACTACATGTTATGATCTTAAATCTCAATCTCAATTGTTGAAACACACATGAGCAACAATATATTGTCATTGTTGAAACACAGATTTGCACGACAATAACTCAGGCAGGCACACAGGCACCGCAGAGATGTTTTAGTTTAGAACGGGAAACTAAATAAGGCGGCACCGACAACATAAGTCAGCTGCCAGCCATAGACTCATACTGAGAGTCATAATCTCACTGTGTCAGGCAGTGGATGGTGTACAGTATGTGTACAGGCAATTCATTTTGCCTGCATTTTGTTTCGATATAGATGATTACATAATCAAAAAGATAGTTTTAGTCACAAACACTGTACCCTGTGAAATCTTGAGTGTTCATTAAACTATCTGTGGACAAAAAGATCACTGTTGGGTCTATGTGTACTGTATACAGTATACTCAGGATTTTACTGTGTACTGACGGTTACCAAAGATGGAGTGTGATTCATTCAACAGACTTCTCTTAAATATTTTGCAGGTTCCACATTTCCATGCTTTGGTTTCATCCCCGTACAAGTCAACACTGAAATGTATGCATTTCCATTATAGAGCATTCTCCTCCTGTGAAACCAAACCATCACAGTTTCACAATAGGTAATTCAATGTAAGTGCCATTCACATCCATAATCAATAACAATAACATCATTTTACAATCTTATACAAAATATAATCATTTCTTGTATTTCTGGTACTATTTCTATTTATTGTATTGCAATTCATTACATCCTTGTTGGTGGAATGTCGTTGAGCCAAAACCAATTATAAGTGTACTTTCCTATACAGTACTTACGTACTATATACGGGACATAACAATAAAGATTGTGAATCTTCCTCCCTCATTTCAAGCCAGTTATGTGACAGATGCAGCAACGATTTACAGTAGGCTACACATTTTCCTATAAATAGCAAACACATCAATACATTTTATACAGCATTTTATATCATAGATCATTGATTATGCTTGCACCTCAATGTCACTAAAAACTAAGCTTCAGACCTCCCAGAACAAACTGATATGACTCTGCCTTATATTAAGCCCACGACCCACCTAATTCCAACACACTTGGACACTGTTAGTTTGGGATGGCTCAGGGTAGAAGACAGCGTTAAACAAATGGGATTGGTATTTAAGGGACGGTGCCCTCATACCAGTCCAACTACTCCAAAGTGAATGACACCCACTGCCACAACACCAGAGGGAGCACCTCCAATCTGGTACCCAACACATTTTGCACAAACATGGGCACACATTCATTCTAGTACTCTGCCATCATAATGTGTAATGCTCTCGCTCTGTCATCATCCATTGAAGGATGTGAATCATGGGCTCTTTCATAACTGGCCTGAAAAAGCATCTGTCCGAAAACTACAGTGGGGATAGATATTAAAATTCCTCTGTAAATATAACTATTGGGATTTGTTCTGATAGTCATATCAGAGGCCTCCCTGTCTCTCCAGCTCTTTAATGGACAGAAAATACATTTTCAAGTTGGGTGAACATTTTCAGCCAATCAGGAAAGAGTACCAATTTATCAGCTTAAAATGTACATGTACATTCTGGGAACCACTGCTCTAAAACACATCATTCAGCTCGGAGGAGGCAACAATACTGTAAGTAACAACTGAACGGATCCCTGTAGGTTAGCCAGCTGTTAGCAATCCGCATCGAAGCGGAGTGAAGAAAAGACGAACATGGCTTCCTACTTGGTGGCAGTCCAGGCTGCCATCTTGCTTAATTTATCGTTAAGAAAACAAAGATAATTCAGCTAGGATTCTAGCCAGCTTTCTATCAGTCAGTCATCAGGTGGTACCTCAGTCCTTTTTATACACAAATTACTCACTGCAGAGCTAATTAAGACCTGAACTGATTGCCAGGTATGCTTGATTTATCACAGTTTGATCAGATGAATAATAGTTTTATTTTCAGTGCAGCAAATGAATCAGATAGACCTATAAAAGCTGTTGCCAAGTGTCTATAAAGGGTAGTTGCATATGACGGCCTTGATTTTATTCAAATGTTTTTATGTTAAAAGCTTGTAAAATGACATCAAGTGATAGAAAGTCAGATGGTTATAATGCTATTGCACGACAGTATAATGAAAGTGGCCTTTTTGAATAAAGATTTACTTTTCAATTAACCAAATGAACCCTCTCATCCCTTGGCATGTCATAATAGAAGAACACCCATGAAGTGATTAGGGCTTTTTATGAGTTCATTTCCCTAAGCACCCTGCGAAGCATTATGTACAAACAGACAAAGTCAGATGTAGGAGCAGTTAGCATCACTCAGAAAAGGTAAACATTTCGTGAAAATATCAGATCTACAAGCTATCAGCTTGTAAAACATGTTATTGTCAATGAAGAGACAGTAGAGGGAAAGGATGAGGGAGGCCAAGTGCAGGCCCCTAGGGGCCCCTGGTCAACAAAGTGTACGGTTTCAAGTGGTTGTATTCTGCCCAATTGGGAGAATGTGGAGTCAAGTAAAGAAAGCTCTTTAGAGACTGAAGCAATTGTGATGCAGAGAATAGCTGGTGGTCTAAGTGTTAGTATTATTTAAAGCAGCACTTTACCCATTTTCAACCTTATCATCATATAATTGGTCCTCAGTAAAGGTCATTATAAGATGGCACAAATTCCGTCTATGCACTCTGCATCTCATTGGTCTGCTATGGACAGATCAGAAACCAGTTAAAACTAGACTGCACTCTGTCAAGTTGCCAACTTGCTCCTTGTGCCAATAGCCTACTTGTGCGCCAGCAGAGCACGCAAGTAGGGTGATCGGTGCTGTCTGTATCCGGCCGGCTGACAGTACAAAGGGTGCTGTCTGTATGTATGTGAAGTGCAGTACAAAGGCGGGGCCTTTAGCCAAATACACACAGTGTCCTTTGTACTGTCAGCATCGCATCGCAACACGTTGTGAGCTTATAGATCTACTATTTTTACTACTTTTGAGTAATGGTGAAGTAGGGCCTTCATTTACAAAAAATATATAAAATCGTTGGAATTTGGAGATACAAGGTATCTGCCCGACAGCAATGATGGTAAAACACAGCAACAGTAAAATGTCTTTATACATAATTTGCTGTAGGCTATGGCTTTTTATAACTAAATCAAACTGGCAAATGAATCAGCAACTTTGTTCTGATCAGTATTTTAAGTACAGCACATTATTGCAATAAGAGAGCAAGCCGTTCAATGCTCATTGACGTTAAGAGTACTGTGGTAGCCAGGTGCATTTAAGTAGAGAAAGTGAATTTAGCCTTTGGTGCAGTAGCAGTGTAGTGAGACCAGGGTCATGGCATCAAAAGCTCACTGTGATTGTGGAGATAGAATGCAAACTATTTTCTGTTCAGCTTGGACACACTGCCTGTGCGTTATTTAATATTCTAAAACGGCTAGTTCCATTCCTTGATTATGATTGGCTGGTTTCCCTTTAATTGCTGTGGTATGTGAGACTATAACCCACACCTTTAATCAGTTTATATCAAACCCAGGTGCGTTATTTCTTTCCACAGTGTTGTGAAGCTAGACTAGAGAACTAGTCAACAAGGTGTGTTGTTTCTGCAGCCTGGCCGGGAACTACTTTCTTGTAGCTGGGGACTACTTTCTTTCAGAGCAGACCTTATAGTGAATTATTAGTGACATAGAACAGTTTTGATAGATTTTTCATGTTGCCATATTGTAACCGTTTTTGAAAAGCAATAAGCCATGCAAGGCTTGTGTTTACCTGTATTTTACACCGGCTGAGAGGGTTGGAGACACTCGGCTGCATCTTGTGTCTCCCTACGCCTCTCAGCCGGTGTAAAATACCAGGTAACCACTCGCCTCTTGTGGCTTATTGCTTCATCAAAAGCTATTCATCCTACCAATACCAATACATGCTTTATTCTATAGGGCACTGTCTCTCAACACTTGCACAAATGAACCTTTACAGGTCTCAGAGACTGTACACATGGAACGGAATAGACCTGTAAATGAACACTGAGGATTTTACAGTGTACTGTAAATTGAGGTCCCAGAGATGACAAAAAAGGTGGCCTAATGCAAATCAATTCCAGCACTCTTGTCTAACGTTGGCTAAATTAGGTATAGTATTAGTCACATGTAATGTAATTTGCTTGTTAGTCATGGCCCCATAGAGCCTGTGACATGTTTGTTATTGCCTGTAGCTGCCAGACTGTATAAAGGTTCTGTCAGCTGAACTAAAAGCTTTTATACACGTATTAGTAACATTTGCAGACAATGGCAGGCAATGGCTCAGGCAGTAGTGTGGCCATCATGACATAGGAACACTTTGGGTTCAGTCTCTCTTGATTGCATGACAAAGTGTCCTTGAGCTAGACCAGGGGTCTTCAACAGGGGGTCCGGGACCCCTAGGGGGTCCTCAGAGTTACTACAGGGGGTCCTCCAAATCTTTGTGTGATAGAAACGTTTTTTTCTCTTTTTTTATATTAACCACTTGAACCCTAGCATCCATATTCTGAGAACTTTACCAAAAATAGCAGATGGGGTCCTTGGCCTGAAAACGTTGAAGACCCCTGAGCTAGACAATGAATCCCTAACTGCTCCCAACGAGAAGGTTGACACCTTGCATGCATGATGTCCTCCTGTTAATATACTGTATATTGTAAAGCACTTTGGAGAAAGGCACTATATACTGTATATGCACGATTTACAGAATAATCTATCCAAGCACCTTGTTTATTTTGTGCTTTTGTACTTCATAAACAGGGAAGGGTCTTTTTAATGATAGGTATAAGGAAAACACATTTGAAAACAAAATAAAAATGCATGCTTACATTTTTTACACAGAATCCAGAGTCACAGAAGCATTCCGTAAAGTATTTAATCTGTGAGTGTTGAATACAGTAATGTACAGTAAGTAGCATGTTCACTGCTCATTCAGTACAGTATAGGACAGTTAGTATGCACGTTTTATTTTCCCCCCTATAATGTAACCTGTCTGTGCACTTCCTTCCCTCAATGAATACTGTACTTGGTTATCTCCTTTGAGATATCTTGCACTGAAACTATTTGCACAGGGAATCAGGCATGAATAAATGAAAACGTTATATCTTGTGGGTGAAAATGTGGGGTTGGATTTCCTGAATCCTACAAGTGACCACACTGCGTACATAAACGCTGGTGTGGCTCAGTTTAAATATGCTATTTAAATGCATGGGCTGCCTGCAGTAGATGGAGATGGTGTGTATAGGTGAGTTGAAGCATATGGAAAACGGGGGGATCCTGGAGAGAATCAGGACACTAGTTTGACTTAAAAGATAACTTCATATGGGATAACGTCATTTCCAAGAATTAGTGTTTCTCCTGCCCTGCTCCCCGTAGGTCTAGGCCTGTGCAAAAAAATCGATTTACTATATTATCGTGATGTTAATGCCGGCGATTCAATTAACCGATTTTCATTTTCTTTTCTTTTTTATTTTTTTTTAAAGCGAAATTAACCTGAAGGTGAAATAACCACTTTCAGTCAGAGTAAGTACAGGTCCTAAAGGAACAGTTTTAGGTCATGAGGACGTCATGTTATGGCTAAAGCTAGCACAGTGCTGTAGGCCTGCAGCACAGCGATTTTTATTTTTTATTTTTTTATGACTGTTGTGTTCTGTGTTTTCTGGCATCTTGACCAGGAACATGTTGTTGTAATGTTGTACCACTGGCACTTTGGCTGAAATAAATGTCAGAAAGATTGACTGACTTTATTTGGCTGCATTGATTTGAAGTATATGATTCAACTTTTAATGATTTATATTGTTTAGAATTGTTTTAAAATGTTTCAATATAAAAAAGCTGTAATTTTTGGGGGAAAATCGCAATAATCGTGATTCGAATCGCAAATCGCAGGAAAACGCAATAATCGTGATATAATCGAATCGTCACCCTATGAATCGAAATCGAATCGAATCGGGAAAAAGTGAATCGTCACAGGCCTACGTAGGTCGCTATCTATGAAAACCTCCAGCTCATTTCCGTCCCTCCGTCAGCAGAAGGATATAGCTGACCTGTTCTGACATCACGATGATGACTCGACCAGCTCAGCGTTCTCAACGGGTGGGCCGGCCTGAGCCCCCCTTCTGGCCGAAAACGTCAATATTAAGTCCATATATGGACATTCCCAGATGATGCCCTGTTACGGCAACCACACTAATACAATCCCTTTTATGCCCATATATGGAGATCTCTGATGTAAATATTAAGCCCATATCTGGGAATGCCCATGGACATATCCCATATCTGGGAATGCCCACATATGGACATATTGAGTCAGTCTTATGTGGTCTATGATGTCAGTCATCTCCATATTTGGGAAAATATGGCCACATTTTGGCCACATAATGGGTGCATTCAAAAAAGAGCACTCAGCGCATTAGTGTGCCCTCTTGTCATTTGTTTATTCAGTGCACTTTGCGGTGTCGTTCGAAAATCCAGTGCGCTGCGCCCCGGTGTGCTCAGTGCATGCACTGGCCGATCCTACTCAGTCAGGAGTTGGGGTTTGACGGTGCGGTGTGTCAGTGAGGTGTTTTGATTGGTTGATTTTCATGGCGGTGTCTCGAGCGCTTCTCAGCGGTGAACAGTGGCGTAGGATGATAACAAAATGCACCATTTTCGGGTTGATTGGTCCTTTGGGCTTTATTGTTACACAGGCATCAACGTGTAAACCAACAGCAGGTAGGCCAATGTTATGAATTAAATTACCTTTCAATAGCAACGTTATGTTAGCAACTGCTGCTTTTCAGAAAGTTTTCCTTCAGGGTACAGACTGAAAAAGCGCAGGATCTAAGGATGTCTTATAACGCCATAAAAGTAGCTTACCTTTGCAATAAAAAAAAAAATATCCATCCATTATTTCCAACCACAATCTTTTGTAAAGACCAGCGTATCCCTCATCGTGTAGTAAAAAAAAAAGAAAAAAAAAAAGAAAAATAGAAGAAAGAAAGAAAAAAAAAGCACTGCCGTTCTAATGAAGCTGCAGTTTGTCCCTCAGTTGCACCAGTTGTAGACATAGAAATACAGAAACTAGATCCAGGCATAGAAAACCACCAGAAAAGTGATCCCGCCTCCACCATTGTTGTTTATGTGCGCTCCAGATTTGAGACTGGTGTTACAGGAGCTGCTGCTACTGTACACCCCCTCATCTGCTAACAGTGCTCAGACAGGGAAAAGAACGAACGCTTGTTATGGCATTGAAGGATAAAAGAAAGCGTTCGGCGGCAAGAGAGTTAACTGGTCGTTCGTAAATAAGCCACACTGAGTGCACTCTACACCGTCATCACCCACTGCACTAAACTGAGCACACACGCGGTGCACATTTCCGAAGACACCCTTAAACAACCAACCAGGTCTGTGCATTTCTTTGGTAAATGTTGATCCCATGCCAAAGCGCCAGTGCTCGCCCAGTAGTCTGCTGTCACCCATAGGCCGGGGGCCGATTCTGAAATTGGCACAAATTGGTACCACCCAAGGTGACCGTACGTTTTTTACATTTTCGTCTTCGTACATGTCTCTAGTTTACATTTTGGTATGATAACTCTTCCAATCGCCCAGCTTATTGACAGTTATCACTCCCTAAACAAACCAATATCCATATGAAACAGTGATGAGTATATACTGTATAGTGTGGTACGATGTGTACTTCCGTAGGATTTTTGTGCTAATTTTTTTATTTTTTTTGCAGATCCTGGCTCTAGAGAGTCCAAACTATGACAAAATGATGGGTGCCAACTTTTCCGGACCCCCACCCCCTATCTGGGGGTCATCTAGTTTGGGGCCTCCCAGAACAGTACGCCAGCCAGTTAATGTCTAATTTTCTTAATATTAGGGTTGTTTTGTAGGTTTTAAAACATTCTGAGTTCATTTATTACAATTTTGAAGCAGCCAGAATAACCTTTCTGACATTTGGTTGGGGTCTTTCCTCACCTGGGACCCCCCAGACGCCGGACCCCTGTGCCTATCTCAGTACTCGCTCTGCTCCTGCTCCAGAACAATGTCATATTAGATCATAATTGAATAAATGTTTTTGTTGCTGGACTCTGAAAACAAAAATGAGTAGTAGCAAATACCAGGGGTCTTCAACAGGGGCTTCGGGACCCCTAGAGGGTCCTCAGAGTTACTACATAGATAGTGTACTTCTAATGATTTTTGCGTAACTTTATTTGTTTACTGCTTTGGCTTTTAT
Source organism: Nannobrachium achirus (assembly GCF_963921795.1). Lineage (NCBI taxonomy): Eukaryota > Metazoa > Chordata > Actinopteri > Myctophiformes > Myctophidae > Nannobrachium > Nannobrachium achirus. Next base: position 53,480,694 of record NC_137815.1, on the reverse strand, counting down.
AGGGACCAAACTGTCAGAAAATGATGGGTGTCAGATTTTCCCAACCCCTGCTCCTTTTCTGGGGGGTCATCTATTTTAAGACATTGCAGAACAGTATGCCAGCCAGTTAATGTCCAATTTTCATAATATTAGAGTTGTTTTGAAGGTTTTAAAACATTCATATATTGCACTTTTGAAGCAACCAGAATAAGCTTTCTGACTTTTGGTGGGGGTCTTTCCTCACCTGGGACCCCCGGAATGACTCCTGAGCCTATCTCAGTACTCATTACAGTCCTTGCTCTGCTCCTGCTCCAGAACAGTGTCAAATTAGATCATAACTGAAGCATAAAAGCTTTTGTAGCTGGGCTCTGACAACAAAAACGAGTAGCTAATACCAGGGGTCTTCCACAGGGGGTATGGGACCCCCAGGTGTCCTCAGCGTTACTACAGGGGGCCAGCCAAATCTCTGGTCACCCCAACCTCCCAGTCAGCCAAGACATCTGACTGGAAAATACCCTCCACTCTCTGAATTCCATCCATTTTCTTCAATTGGTGGAAGCTCAGGGCAATTTGTCAAGTATCATTTATACTGCATTGTGATGTAGCTGGCATGGAGGATATGTGGTAGCAGTGCAGCTCCAAGTTCTTTGACTGAAATCCCATCCCAATACCCTGCATTATCACAGATGCTGGGTTGTTGGACCAAAGTGCTCCAATTACTCCGATGTTGATGGAAATAAGTAAGCCTTGCCCAGCCCTGAGGCTCATAGGGCAGGAGTCTACGTCCTGTTTCAGTGAGGCAGCTTGATGTACAAGTACCCCTGGACAGTGGACATAATAATAGTTTGTCACAGGGACATACTAATCCAGCCTTTGATGCTGAGGTCATACATTCAAGATGTATGACAAGATGACTGTGTGTGTGTGTGTGTGTGTGTGTGTGCGTGCGTGCGTGCGTGCGTGCGTGCGTGCGTGCGTGCGTGCGTGCGTGTGGTAAATGGAAACGTTGTTTTGCATGCCCGCTCTGACATCACACTCTGGCTTCACTGTGATGGCACACTAACAGAATCCATTTTATGACCATATGGAGTTCCTTGATGTCTTCAATATTAAGCCCATATCTAACAGGACTTCATATGGGAATGCCCATATATGGAGGCCACATCGGCCACATGCCACACTAACAGAATCCATATATGGCCAAGACAGATGGCCAAGACTGCCCATATCTGTGTGACTGGTTCTATAGACAGGGATCTCCATGAAGGGTATTGATGTCAGTTGTCATAACAAATAACTGAGTAAGCATGTTTGGGCTCTCACAGCACATCTCAATAAATATACAGTACATGGATCTGTACATCTGTACACCGATATACATCACTGGTCAGATGGCAAAGAATTGGCACCCTGAGGCATCTTACTAGTAAATAATACTGAGAATACTAATAAACCATCAAGTACACTACATAAACCCAGGATGCATACAACTAACAGTTTCTAATATTATTCAAAAATAGTTAGCAAATTGCAGAACTGGTTGCAAGAATAGGGCCAAAACTGGGATAGCCATTTGGCTGGCCCCCTGTAGTAACTCTGAGGACACCTGGGGGTCCCAGACCCCCTGTGGAAGACCCCTGGTATTAGCTACTCATTTTTGTTGTCAGAGCCCAGCTACAAAAGCTTTTATGCTTCAGTTATGATCTAATTTGACACTGTTCTGGAGCAGGAGCAGAGCAAGGACTGTAATGAGTACTGAGATAGGCTCAGGAGTCATTCCGGGGGTCCCAGGTGAGGAAAGACCCCCACCAAAAGTCAGAAAGCTTATTCTGGCTGCTTCAAAAGTGCAATATATGAATGTTTTAAAACCTTCAAAACAACTCTAATATTATGAAATTGGACATTAACTGGCTGGCATACTGTTCTACAATGTCCTAAAATAGATGACCCCCCAGAAAAGGGGCAGGGGTTGGGAAAATCTGACACCCATCATTTTCTGACACTTTGGTCCCTATAAAAGCCAAAGCAGTAAAAAAATAAAGTTACGCAAAAAAATCATTAGAAGTACACTATGTAGTAACTCTGAGGACCCCCTAGGGGTCCCGAAGCCCCTGTGGAAGACCCCTGGTATTTGCTACTACTCATTTTTGTTTTCAGAGTCCAGCAACAAAAACATTTATTCAATTATGATCTAATATGACATTGTTCTGGAGCAGGAGCAGAGCGAGTACTGAGATAGGCACAGGTGTCCGGCGTCTGGGGGGTCCCAGGTGAGGAAAGACCCCAACCAAATGTCAGAAAGGTTATTCTGGCTGCTTCAAAATTGTAATAAATGAACTCAGAATGTTTTAAAAACCTAGTAAACAACCCTAATATTAAGAAAATTGGATATTAACTGGCTGGCGTACTGTTCTGGGAGGCCCCAAACTAGATGACCCCCAGATAGGGGGTGGGGGTCCGGAAAAGTTGGCACCCATAATTTTCTCATAGTTTGGACTCTCTAGAACCAGGATCTGCAAAAATAAATAAAAATTAGCACAAAAATCCTACGGAAGTACACATCGTACCACACTATACAGTATATACTCATCACTGTTTCATATGGATATTGGTTTGTTTAGGGAGTGATAACTGTCAATAAGCTGGGCGATTGGAAGAGTTATCATACCAAAATGTAAACTAGAGACATGTACGAAGACGAAAATGTAAAAAACGTACGGTCACCTTGGGTGGTACCAATTTGTGCCAATTTCAGAATTGGCCCCCGGCCTACCAGGCGGATGCGTGCACACAGCCATGTGCGTGACCTCGCCCTTTAGGATGAGGTCGCCTCTCGCTCCTTAGGGCGTCTTACTGATTATTATTATTACTAGAAGCTCGGCCGCCGAGCGTCTAGTCGGCGCCCTGGCCAACTCGGGAACAATGTAAATAGGGGATGAATGCCCCGCCCTTTAATGCAAACCCCATTATACCTGTTGTCATAGGATCTGTTTTGACCATCTGTTTGCGTGTGTCCATTTATGCCCATATATGGGGATATCTGTCTGTCTACGTCCATTTTATGTCCATATATGGAGATCGCTGTAGGACCCGTTTTGACCATCTGTTTGCCTGTGTCCATTTATGCCCATATATGGAGTTATCTGTCTGTCTGCGTCCATTTTATGCCCATATATGGAAATCTCTGTAGGACCTGTATTGACCATCTGTTTGCCTGTGTCCATTTATGCTCATATATGGAGATATCTGTATCTGTCTGTCTGCATCCATTTCATGCCCATATATGGAGATCTCTGTATCTGTTTGTCTGTGTCCCTTTATGCCCATTATGGAGATCTCTGTATCTGTCTGTGCCTCCGACTGTGTTGCAGACACAGTGCTGGTTCCCCTTTAATGCAAACCCCATTATACCTGTTGTCATAGGACCCGTTTTGACCATCTGCTTGCCTGTGTCCATTTATGCTCATATATGGAGATATCCGTATCTGTCTGTCTGCATCCATTTTATGCCCATAAATGGAGATCTATGCAGACACAGTGCCGGTTCCGGAGAACCCTGATGTCAGACATCTGAATCCGAACCTTTCGTGCTGGTTCCAGTAAATTGCGTATCGTATCGGATCGAGGCCAGGCACTGCACTACCTGCTGCGGCGGGGAACGCGCGTGCCGAATTTGAAATAGGGAATGAATGCCCCACCCTTTAATGCAAACCCCATTATACCTGTTGTCATAAGAGCCGTTTTGACCATATGTTTGCCTGTGTCCTTTTATGCCCATATAGGAACATCAGAATACGTAACCATTTTTTGTTGACTCATGTGGCGTACGTGATCTCAGATGTGATGTCACAATGAGTCAGCGCTTGCGCCGATTTCCTCCGGAACAGCCTGATGTCAACAATCAGCTCCGCATAAGGAGATTCCGAACGTTTTGCGCCGGTTTCGGAAAACCGCGAGTCGGGTCGGGTCGAGGCCCGGCACTGCACTCCGCGCGGCGGCGGGGAACGCGCGTGCCGAATCTGAAGCCGGTGGGACGAACGGTTCTCGAGATACGCGGATTACAAACAGACAGACACGCAGACAGACAGAGACTTCTCGCATTTATAGATAGATTAGTAGTAGTAGTATTAGCTGCTAGCTCTTATTGGGTAAACAATAATTAACTTAATAATGAACATCAAGTAATATTTAAGGCCATTGAAGGACTGCAGTATAATGTTTTAGTTATTGAATGTTACTGTATGTAAGGCCATCCCAAGTTCTTACATTCAAGCTTTACAACAGTGAATGCTATTTCCTGCAGCTGAGAGTAGGTCCTTTGCTATTCTTAATAACGACAGGCTTATATATTGCCAAGTCAAGAGTAAAAGTAAGACTGTTTCCCCTCAAACCTCCCCATATACTAATGATTCAGACAAAATAAGGATTGTCAAGGCATTTTGATATTCATGAATATGCTCACTCGCTGTGGCATTACAATTATAGTAACAAGTGCTCCTAATCCTTCCATTATCTTACTATAGCCATTGCCAATTCTCAAGGGCCGTATCCATGAGTTCCACTGTCACATTAAGCCACAGAATACACCACCAAGGGCTGTAAATTATTAAGCAGATATTTATCATTACAGCCCTCTCTTGATTTGTATTTGAGTTTACATTTCCCTCACTTAAAAAGAGGGGGGGGGGGGGAGGAACACTGCAAAGGAAAGCTATCACGGATATGATGTTTTTTTTTTTTTTTGCTTGACCAGAACCATATAATCAAACATCATTTACGTACAGTTGGTGATAATTTTCAAAGTAATTGCTCATGCTGTGAAGAGTTATGCCATTCAGATAAGTGCTAGTGCTACATAATATACATTTGCCACCAGGCATTTTGACAAAATAGTGCTAATTAGCATACTGATTATGAAAATGGCTGTGATGGCACACAGTACAGTATACTCTGTAAAAATAGAAAATGTTACAGAGAGGCAGTTCAGAGTCAGATGATAATGAGATGGATCATAACAGCAAGTTGTATCATGTGATATTAATATGTCACTTTGGGAAACCAATTAAACTAATAAATGCAAAACTTTTTTTGCATTCAAGAAAAATAAGTATTTAAATCTCATTACAATAGATTAAATTAACTACTATTTACTTGTTTGCATAGATTCTACCATACACAGTTCTCATTCCTATTTCATGGACTTCCAATTCAGGGTAAGACTGTTGAAATTCATGGAGACAAGACACATGGCCTATGGTAAAATTGATTAAATAATTAGTATTCCTCGTAAATGCCAAATAGCAAAGCTTCTTTGTGGTGAATAGCATGCTTCCTTGGGGTCTGCGTTTAGGACAATCACATTTGTAACAATGTGGAAAATGTGTGCCCTTTAGTCTCATTATGGCAAAATAACCTTTTGGGCTTGCTATCATGATAGGAGAGCTAATGTTTGCAACCATGAGGGTAAATTCTGAAGACACCTGGCATTGTAGGCAATGCCAACCCAAATTGTATTTAATTCATTACCTGCTTACTAATTGTAGGTCTGTTATTTGTTTCTATTTTAAATATTATTAACGCACAGGTCTCCGAACCGGTTTGAGTATTTTACTAGGAGCAGAAATAAAAAACATAATTTTTAATTGTTCTGAACCGAAACTATTATTTTCTTTCTTTTTTTCCTAAGTTAATTCTGTCCAAACTACCAAATGTCTTTCAATCTACATTAAATCTACATCGTGTTGAATGCGCTTGTAGAGCTTGTGCTACAGGCTGCAGCCAGACCATATTACCAGAGAGCATTGTGAAGCCATATGTTGTGTGGCTAGCTGGCTCTACATTTCCTGGACCCTTTGCCTCGCAAAACCCTGGACCGATCAGCACTAAACATTTGTGTGCATGCAGCCAGTAGGCCAAGGAAGACACCCAATTTTGTAGTACATTAGGGGTCTTCAACGTTTTCAGGCCAAGGACCCCCACTATCCTTTCAGAGATTCCATATAGTTTCATTGTTTGACAGCACAATTATCAGTCTATTTTGGATTCATATCAATTTGTGTTTTCCAGATATTTAACCACTTGAACGTCAATACTTAATAAACTTGATCTTTCTCTCTGTAGGCCTACTTAGTCTGCTCTTTTTCCCCTCTACACCAAACCTCTTTGCCAAAAATAGCCGATCTACAATTTTTGGCTAAAGTTCTCAGAATAAGGACACTAGGGTTCAAGTGGTTAATATAAAAAAGGAGAAAAAGGTTTCTATCACACAAAGATTTGGAGGACCCCCTGTAGTAACTCTGAGGACCCCCTAGGGGTCCTGGACTCCCTGTTGAAGACCCCTGGCCTGTAGTACATGGTAGCCCGCTTTATATTTCACCTTTCAATGCTTGAACTGTATGTTATACAATCAAAAATGTGTTCTTCAGAACAAACTTTGGCTTTCATCCAAAAGTCACACAAATCGGCGTCGCTACACATCTCTGGAGATATGCGATAACACATGTAATTGGCGTCCAATTACAGGAGGAGCCCATGTTAAAAATCACAAATGTTTTGTTTAGCTCCTGCAGCTGCTGTTCAGAAAACAGCTGTAGATGAACGTGATTAGAATTGCTTACTTTGAGCATATGTGAATATTTGTTCCAAAATAACTACTGTAGGCAAAGTCATCCAACCAAGGTCAGAATTGTCATGGTGAGAGTGTTGCATGTTATCATTTGGATCAGGACAGGAGCTGAAGGGGTCTGGTGAGCAACTTTACCCTGGAGTAAAATATGCAGCTGATCCAGAATGCCTGATGAGTTTGTCTCTGTATAACGCCACCTATACTCTGACATGAAAGCAGATGCTTGTCATTTGTTTTAGTCACGCGCCTCAGTTGGAAAGAAGGTCAAGGTGGGTGGATGTGGGGACCATGCTTCTCGCAAAGTCTCATTCCACACACTATTAAAATCCTGCCACACGGGGATCGAATAATGCCTGATTTATACTTCACCGCATGGTGGTGTCGCACAATGAAAATGGCCGTTCTCCAAATGACGTGTTGCGAATGGAGATCTGCTATTTTCTGGATCGTACGACAAAGTATAAATCGGGTTTAATCACTAACCCCTGGTAAGCCACTGGTGCCCGTGCCACCCCCACCACTCCCCAGACACAGGCATGCACAAACAGCCCCTCAGATCTGTCAGAGCCTGGTAATGTGACAGTGAATGTCGGAGACTTTATCCCAGCCAGGGATTTAATGAGTTTCTTGATATCCCCCAGGGAGAAGGAGACTTATCAAGTGGCTTTAATGAGAGCCTTAATTGAGGAACACTTGTATCACTCCCTAATAGTGCACGCACAAAATGTCTTTGTGTTCCAATGTCACTGATCCAAGGGTAGGAGAGAGGTGCCAAGGGGATTGAGAAAAAGCCTTGGTGGGACACCAATTTGGCAGGAATGATATCCAAGACATGACCAAAGGTGCACAGTAACCATAATGAATGGGATGATATGATGCACCATAATTAGACAGAAAGAAAATAAATAAAGCTTCAGAACAGCAACTGTATCCCAGCATCAATCTACAAAGATGCGTTTGAGAAAGAAAATATGTACCTGTATAGGGTTCATTAGCCTTTCCCTTGACCAATGCCGTTCATTGTCTGAATATCCCCTGCCTTTCTGAAAATACCATGCCGTATAGTATGTGGTTGGTAATGCATGGATGTAAGTACACTACAGTATGTGGTGGGGTAGTTGTTTACCTGTGCGAGGAGATATTATTTACAGAGCCATCATCAGTTATTTACACTGCCATCATCACACAAGGGTCCCTCCTTTGAGTGAAGCACGCATGTGAGCTAAAGATAGACTTCCTGTTCCATCAATAATAAGTTAGTGCTGAGACTGATTTGTGAAGAGATTCCAAACTTTTGACAACTGGCTGCTGTCAAAAAGGCATCCATCAGACAGACACATATTTTGTGATGAAGTTTTCTTGACAAGCTGGAATGATGAAAACAAGTTTAACCAGATTTGAATCATCACAGCAGTCCTAAAGAAAACCGTTTTCTTTTCTTCTTTATTTCTTTAAAGAGCTTTTTCCTTTTCTGGCAAATTTAACCTTTAATTTGTTCTCTTTATACAAGCAAAAAATTAAAAGTCAACTTAAGAGTCATATTTGGCAATTTCCAGCTAATCAGTATCAAACCAAAGTTTGTGATGAGTAGCCTACATGAGTTTCTTGACAAGTTGTATCAATGAAAAGGAAAGTATTTTTTCTCTCTTTTTTTTCTGTTTGAATCCAACTTTTAACTGGTAAAGTTAATTAGCATTTAATTCATTCTCTTTATAATAGCAAAAGTCAAGTCAAAGCAAATATCTGGCAGAGTTACCAGCAAATCGGCATCGCTTTCTTTGTCTGAATATTTACCATAATTAGCATAATAACATTTTGACTAAAGATAAGTTCTTATGGCATAAGCCTATTTTCAATAGCTTGTTCATGTCGCTCGCTTATGTAGTCATAATGGTCACCCAGCTGTGTAATTGGACATTTTAAAGTGTTTAAGAGTTTAGTGAGTTTAGCATTGAATAATACTGAAGAGTAGCCTACTGCGTTAAATATGAATGACAGTTGAATACTGAAGGAATGTGGCAATCATCATTCACCACTTTAACTGCACAGTACATGCTAAGTCCTTGATTAATGCGCATGATGTCAAAATGTCCATTAAACAATATAGGCCAAAATGATGAACTATCTTCCTGTTACAAGCTTTAAGCACTGCACATTTGGACCACAATGACTGTCAAATGACCCCTACAACGTGAATTTGCTATGAAATTATTCCTCGACATTCCTCTTTTTTTTTTAATCTGTCCTTTTGGGATATCGGCTAAAGAGATTAGTGGCTGAGAATCTGTTAAAGTTAACTATGACAAGAGAATGACAGTTCATTTCGATGGTGAAAATTGCTGGTGGGATTTCCGCAGGAGTGCCAAGCTGTGCTAATGCTGTTTGTGATAGCGGGTGACAGGATGCCTTTTGGGAGAGAGCATTTGGGATTTCGACCTTTTTCTTTCAGAAAGGAGGTTACAGTTTATTTTTTGCAGTCAATACATGCAACTATTAACAGTCCTCATGGTGCACATACAAAAGCTAGAGATAAAGCAACCAATTATGCAACATGATCATATACTGTAATGCGATATGAATAACATGCCATTAAATAGCAGAAAACTACACGCTGATGTTGTGAATTGGGTCAAATAATGTTCATAGATTAATCAGAACATAAGATAGCTATTGGATCTGTAGCTGGGGACAAAAACCCACCAATCATGCATTGAGCTATGTGTCAGTTTAAAAAGTGTTCCCACCAACAAGGTCATTTTCTTTATAAGCGAAATAGCGAATTAGGTTATTTGTTGCCTAGGATGCTGAATTAGGATTTAATGCCATGGTCCTGAGTGGTGTCTGACGACCGCTGTACTTAATACCCCTCTCACACTCTAGTCATAACACCATAAGTATATTACACCACTTCACTGGCATGGATCATGTGGCATGTCTCATATCTCAAGGTTTAGAGTGGTCAATACCCTTGGTAGCACAGCTTTTCAGACCTAGCCTATAACCTTTCTAAAGCCTTTGAGTTGCAGGGATTTTACAGTGTAAGGGGCAGAGAATAACAATGAACCAGCCTCTACTCACTGCACCACTGAGTGGTAGGACTGGCATGCCTCACAGACTCAAGTCCTCACACAGTGGGCAGAGTTCTGTTGGGCCAAACAACGGGCGGCGGCCCATTTTGGGTTGCAGACCAGTTTCTATTGGTTGTGAATGTGAGTAAATATATTTTTTTTCAACTTCCTAAAAGACAATATGTAGGCTATATATTTTTTTAGCCGCCATCAGGCACGTGCACACATACCGGTACACATGAAAGGGGACTTGACCCCTTCTCTTTCCATGCCATACCTGAAGGCAGCGTTCAAGAAAATGGCCATGTCCAAACTCTCCTGAACTTGAATGCAGCATGTTTATGTTGAAAGCCTTCTCTGTGTAGAAATCAAACATCGAAAATAGCCGACCTCCAAGCTCACAATGTGTTGCGCTGCGACGCGTTGTGAGCTTGGAGGTCTGCCATTTTCAATATTTTCACCAAAAAGCCCTTTTAGAAATTTCAGCCCCTGCCTAACATTCTCTGCATGTCCCTGGCCGCCATCCCCGAAAAACAAATACAGTAATCCTATTATTGGCTAATGGGAGGGTGGGCGGACGGGTGGGCAGACCACGGCCACGTCACTCTGACTCAGACATCACCATAAACCATAACCAAAATAATGATGTTATATACTGTACATACTGTAGCAACAACAACACCAAAAGGGGTTCCCGTCTTGAAAGGTATAGTTACGAATATAGGGGTTCCCGTCCTAAATGGGGTTAAGGAACTTTGGGATGATATAATGTACCAGGATGTGCAGGCATAATCAAAATGGCATTAGACAAGGGCCCAAGCCAATATTTGAAGAGCACTTTGATCTATTAAAGTGGATATTCTGGCTAGAGATTTCACTTTTTTATTGACCTTTGAGATAACTTTTAGTGCCATGTTGTCAGCCAAATACATAACATTGTGATATACAATAGCAAAGAAAAATAATTAAATGTTAAAACAGCTAAATGGAATAACACAGAACACACAATAACGGATTGTCTCTTTACACTCTGTACAGTGCAAAACAAAAGGGTTTTTAGGCACCAGGCAGTATGCAGTCTATAACGGCTAGATAATGACATGAACTGGGACATACTGTATCAGGCCTCACTCTAGTGACCTGCCATGTGCCATCAACAGGCAAAGGCGACTCTTGAGACTGTCGGGACCCTGGGCAGAAAAGCTCTCGGGGGCCCTTCTGATTGACTTGAATGAGCCCTGGTGGGGTCATTATTACTCTGTCTGGGCCCCAGGTACTTGCCTACTTCTGCCTGTTCATAAAATGTACTCTGTAGCTATGTGAGACCTTTTTGGTTCTGCCCCTGAAATGAAGGATCAGGCGGGCTTGGAACAGTGGGTCGTAGTTGGCTCGATTTTCTAGACGGCCCCGTGACCTTTGGGCCCCTGGATCTTGTCCCAACAGGCCCGTTCAGGGATAAAGCTCTCGGTACAGTGGCGGAGTAAGTTGCAGCTGGCATCCCTCTGGGAAGTACTGTAGGCAGTCAATACTGCTACCGGTATATAGAAATACTCTGTTACAAGTAAAAGTCCGGAATTCAAAATGTATACGTAAAAGTACGAAAGTGCTGGAATCAAAATGCCGATATACTTGATGCCAGCAAAAGTAAAAAGTACAAAAATGTTTGAAAATACCAGACCTACAAGCTCACAACGCGTCGATCAGCTATTTTCAAACAGCCTAGGTGTAAAATAGGGCTAAAGTGGTTTATGTATGTTTTATAATAATAATTTATATCTGCAAAGTAACAATTATCTGCAAAGTAACTAGTAACTAAGGTTTTCAAATAAATGTAGTGGAGTAAAAGTACTCTAACCCTACTTTACACCACTGACCGTAGGTAGTTGCATCCCTGCGCTGCATACAATCGTTCAGTAATCTTGCAAGATTAGTCCCTTACATATTCAAGCCATATGAAAATAAATTAACCACAAATTGAGTTCAAATAATTGTAGTTTTAAAACAAACGTGTCATCATGATTCTTCTTCGGGCCTGTGAAAAAATACAATATATGTTTTTCTAAAAGATTAGATGCATAGGAGATAGCATGTGCCAGGTGGTGAAGGTAGACAATTGATGATTGTGGACATAATTGGGTGACAGATTTTTTTTTCTTCTGTTATCTCTCATGGTTATGTAGGGAGAATCATAATGGAACTATGACACCAGTCTTCCTCCCATGTCACATTGGCCAGCCACTGAACCCGCTGTAGAAAGCTGAACTTCCAAAACTGTTTGAAGAATTTAAGCAAGTGATACCTCATTTTGTAGCACTGATACTCCAGACCTGTTTCATATAAACACAACAATAGTCAATGACTATCTGGTTGCTGATTGTGGTCACGTCAAGGAATACTGCTTAGTATTTTGTTAGTCAGACACCACCTAAAGAAAAGGTGAATCAACGTTCACACACTCCCATCATGTATTGCAAATCTACCCGTCTCTCTGTCCTTGCCTTACTATTTCTCTATACTTTCATTCGATACTAAATTAGGCAAAAATAGATCAAAGATAGATCAAAGACAAAGGTACTGTATATCTCCTATATGGGAATTTTTGGGGGACAAATATACTTGACATTTATTGAACCGAGACACAGAGAGGATTTTTTGGAGGATTTAAACCACATAATGGGACAAGGACTTTAACTTAATTAGAAGCTGTTATCGAAGATGTGAAAATTACTCATTCCTCTTCTTGGGCTGAGCTGAGGATCAATTCAGCTGCTCTAAAATGCTTTTCACAGGCTGCAGAGGCGTAGGGTAGGACTGTGTTTAACTTGAGCGACAGCTTGATGCATATGATTAAGATGTAAAAATGTCCACACCTCCAGCTGTAAATGCCACAGGCATCTGTTGCCATAAGCACCGACTGCCGGGTAAGCCGTTTCAGTTGAGAGATTTTAATACATCCATGGTTGAAAGCTGGTACTGTGATTGGTTTCTTCCTGTGAGGAACACAGCGTATGGCCAATCACATTTCAGGAAATAAAATAAATGAATTAATCAGCAGCTGACTTCAAAGCTACACTAAAATGATAAATGGCAGCATTCATAGAAATAATTTTAGAGGAATCAAAACCAGGCCAACCCAATATTTGGGAGTCCATATCAAAAGACCTTTCCTGGACCCTCAACACCTCTATCTTGATAATGAAGGCCCACCAACATCTTCATCATTAGTATCCCATCAGACTGAACAAAGATGCCTCTTATCCGAACCATGGATCTTCACACACAGCAGTGCAAAAGCTACACATAGATTCATTAACTTATTTTTTTGCCCCCTCAGCTAAATCTCAGTGACAGTCATCCCCTACTCTCCCCTGTACCCTTTAACCCCCTGCCCACACAAATGGACTCTTCAGTCTATTACAGTATCAACATTGATTATATAAAATTATTAATAATATCTATGTTATACAGTACTTTGTTTGGTTGTTTTTGCACTGGATTGGTGCCACCAAAATAATATCCTTGTAGGTTCTGCTCCAATAATCCATCCATCCATCCATCCAACCAACCATCCAGCCATATTGTACATGATCAGCCACAACTACTAAAGATATAACGCTTCAGCACTCATCCATGTTCCCTTCTGTATGAGGATGAAATCTTATACAAATGAAATGGATTTGAATTATTCTCATTTCATTGGTTCAATATTACATTTTTTGGATACACACAGTACTTGGTGATAAGTCCAATATTATCCCTCGCAACTGCTTTGAGATGGAGTACATGCACAAGGCCACGAAATCTTTGTTTTAGAGTTGAACACTGGGCAAGATCGTTTCAAATGGGAAAAAGATTACATGACCCATGAACTTGGACTTCATGTTATGGTGTGAAAGGGACAGGGATGATGAATGCCCCACAGCCTGATGATTTGCTCTATTTGCTAAGATACATTATGACACAATAATTGCTACTAGATGGTGGACCCCAGCTTATTTTTCTCTTCAATCCAAAAGCATGTCGGTAATTAGACCTTATTTAAAATTTGCTCCAGTCTGTCCATTTTAATTGGGGGGAGAAACAGAGCAAAGTATGAATCAAGCCTTTTCTTTACATTGGCGGAGCAGCTGGTCCGGTTGATATCAGCCCCTTTAGTTTGCTGACCATTTCACCAAGCCTGATAAAATAACTCTGAAAATTGGATATGGGCACATGGGAGAAGTGGAAATTCTGAATTACTATGTGATTTAAAAATATATATAAATATTTCCATGGTTGTTAACATGGCAAGTGTTGGACTCAATAAGAAGATTAAAAGCAAATATAGTTTTGTCAAACCAGGGGCTTGGGTGAGAGCTATTCACTTTCACGTCAGCTTTAAGTCTGAGACTGGTGTCAGGCCTGGCTAGTAGCTTACTGGGGGATTTAAGAATCTTTTTTGTTTCACTCAAGATCTTTTAACCCACTATGTACTGTGTTATCATTTCCAGAATTACAGTATGAGTGGTGATGGTGAAGTAAATTCAGGTTTTAAACACTGGATTAAAAATAATAATAATGAGATAGACACAAGTAGTTTCTACTTCCAAGACGTCACACTTGTAACTAAGTAACATTTTAATGTTACAGTAAATATCAATATATTGTGCTATTAAATGATTACATCAATGTTACATACAGTACAGTAAGCCTCTACACTACAGCATCTTAACTTTAGAATGGAGTGAACATCTCCTGTGTGCTGAGGTGCAGATCAGGACAGCTTAATCATCTAAATAATACGAATAGTACCGTAACTCTAGCGCCACAGCAACGTTTCCGAGTTAAAGATAAGCCCAGCGACGACTGTGTGCGTCACATGAGGGGGGACAGGACGATACTGTGATTGGCTGAGACTGTTATTGGCTGAAAGAAACTCAGACCCTGTTTGGCTAGAAAATACAACACGATATCCAAGCCTTCAATGAAATGGTTTAAAAGGCATGCAAAAGTCTGAGGTTAAATGTAATGCACATAGAATGCCTATGTGAATCAGTCATAAAGCTCACTTTGTCAAATATTTCAATTATGGGGGTACCTGTAGTTCGAATCCGACTCCCGGCGTCATGTCTGGCATGTCTCCACACTATCTCTGCCCTCAGGTTTCCTCCTCTTTAAGCTCTCCTATCCAAATAAAGCAGAAAATGCAAAAAGTCCAAGATTCAACCCAATTTCCCACTGGTATATAAATCTTCTGGTGCTACGAATGTGGAGGACTATATATTTCCATGAGGATGGGAGAAGGCAACAACTGGTAAACCCTGGCATCCCGATTTTGGGCATGTCATTATAGGTGAGGTGGAAAAAAAAGAAAGGAAAAAAAAAAGAAAACATTTTCAAACATAAAAAGAAAAAAAAAAGTTCATTAAATCAATCATTATTTTCAAAATGTTTTGTGGTCAAGTGGTTAAGTGGTTAAAGATTTGAGAAAGTGTCCGTGACAGACTGCTGCACTGATCTCAGCATAAACAGCAGCAGGAGCTTAGCGATGGCTGTGCCACACTCGTCCGAGTCGTCCCAGTGGCAGGAGAGAGTGTGTCACTGAGACATTCACCCTGGGAGGCAGTTGGGAATTGGACGAGCCTGTCATTTTGTTGACAACTGACCCACGTCCCTCAAGTCCCCTGCAGTCACTGCAATGATAATTTCACGCCAGGAGCTTCCCCTTACCCACCTGGCCAGCAGAATGCCATCAGTAAGCCTTGTCCTTTGGAAAAACACGAGGATCAGAGTGGGCTTTTTCAGTAATATTATTTTGAACTAGATAATATTGTTCCTGAAGAAACAATGTGGGCTCGCTTCAAGCCCAGAAATTAGTACAAATGCAGTTTGACTTGGTATCTCCAATGTCCCAATTGTCATCAGTTACACACCTGCTTGCATACAGTAGCTGATGGTGGAGGGGTATAGGTTGTAATTTTTTATTGTATTGTATGTACGTATGTAGTAAAATAAAATAAATAATTTAAAATTCACGGCCCCCCAAGGATGGGTGTTTTCTAATAATCTATCATGGGTAAAATGGAGTTTGAAGTTACAATGGGTTTGTATAGAAAGGGAAGGGGCGTGTCAAATGAATATCAAATAGGCTATCTAAACACTGAACAAGCAACTTAAAAACTGGGTGCTCCCAAAAGCCTGAGTAGCCGATAAAATTAATGATCATTTTAAACCCTTATTTAATTATAGCTGCAAACGTATAGACCATGGGTATTCAACTGGCGATACAGTATACTTGAGGAGGGACAGGAAACCGACGTCTCTTGACAATTTTATTGGTGTTGCTCCGCTGGCAAACTCTCAGACACACTAGTGGGTCGACTGTAATATCACTGTTGTTTAAAGTGATCCCTGGCTAATACGACAAATATGCCTTAATACATTATAATTGTCCTCTATAACTACAATGTAAAATTAAAAACACGTCAATTATTTTATTTATTCTAGAAATAGCTAATCTTTCACTCAATAGGGGAAATGCCCGTCGCAAGTTGATGATGTCATAAATGTCATAGGGGCTGTTAAGTATGACATCATTTTGTAGGCAGAGGAGAATTTCTGCCCCCAGTTTCCGTGAATCTTTTTACTATTTTTACTATTTACACATTTTTATTCTCTTTGTTGTTGAAAGGAAAGTGTTAGAATTATACTTTAGTCGTTATTTTTTAGTCGTTTTTTGAAATAGCGAGGGACAGAAAATGCTCTGGGGGCAGATTCTCCTCTGCCTACAAAATGATGTCACGGCTTAAAAGCCCCGGCATGCATGTGAAAATAAAAACAAACTTAATACTTCCTATGGTTGATATGAGCATCAAATCAATATTTCAAATGTGTTTGTGTTTTGTTTTTTTGCACATGCATGCCATAAAAATGACACATGACATTTATGACATCATCAACTTGCGACAGGCATTTCCCCTACTGAGTGAAAGATTAGCTATTTCTAGAAGAAATAAAATATTTAAGGTGTTTTTAATTTTACATTGTAGTTATAGAGGACAATTATAATGTATTAGGACATATTTGTCGTATTAGTCAGGGATCACTTTAATAGTAAACCTCAGCAACAATGTATGTTGTTCTTTTTCCTTTTTCTCCAAAAACGTCTCTCCCTGTTACTTCCTTCTCCGTCCTTCCTCTCTCTACCTTCCTCTTCCTCCTTCCGCCCTCTCCTCTCTCCCACAGCCAATTAATGCAGGAGGTATATTATAGCCTATACTGACTGGAATCTCTCTTGCATCCAATCCAAAGCACCCACTCATACCCACATTCACACCACTTAAAACCACATTCCGTAGTTTTTACTTAGTTAACGTTTTACATTCAATATTATGAAAACCAAATACTGTACCTTTAGGCTACCTGTTTGACTCCTTAACAAAGCCTTAATATGAATAGGCCTAGGTATCTCTCAGTTAACCACTATTTTATTTTATTGTTTAAACTAAATTACTTTCAGTTTCCTGGTAGGCCTATTAACTGGTTGGTTTTCTTTCTCTTAATTACTATATTAAGACGTTATAGGGACTAATTTATTTTAACCCTTTACTCTCCTCGTTCATTGTTCGAGATTTGGTTTAATCCCTTAGTGTCTCACTCCGGATACAATTATATCATGCATGTAATAGATTAACTCAATAAAATGTGATCAAATAGAAATATAGTTTTGACTTGAAAGGTTGTATTCTGTCTAATGCTGTGTGTCTGTCTCCTGTGAGTATGCAATTAAATTCAAAGGAGCTTTATTGGCATGAGAAAACATATGTTTACATTGCCATAGCAAGTTTCAAAACATAAATAGTCCATGGGCCATACGAGATGTCGCTCTTGGAAAGGTGGCAAAGGTTACTTAGCATTTTTGACAAGCTCTATATATATGTAGATTATATTTTGGTATGATTGATAACCCTTCCTGAGTCACAGCTAAATTGGTGTTATCAACTGCTAAAGTTGGTGTCCCATTAACTTTACTATACAGGAAAGAAATGCATTTTTATCTGCTTTAAGTAGCATAATTATGAGGGGTCAAACTATTTTTCTTTTTCTTTTTCATGATTCTGAATCCATTGCAAGCATGTGTTTTGCACAAAAGAAATCCTTGGGCTAAAAACGGCCCCACAAAACTATGGTTTAGTGATGAAAACTGACGAGTCATCACTTTTTGCATACTTGTGTGTGACTGCTTAATTTGTCTAGTAGTAGAGGGTAGAGGCCCTAGGAGGGGTCCACGCACACCCCCTTATTGTTTTAGTCTATTCTGGATTGTTGTCATCCAACTAAAATAAAGATTGATTGATCCCACGGAAGTCCAAAATGTGTGTTATTACGCCTATGTGACCTGTGGGATTAATGGCTAGGACGACAACGTTTAACTTAGTATTCTAAGTATACTAGGACCGTTTAATCAACATTCACATATCTATTCCTGCATGGTAATTCCTGCATTGTTTTTTGTTTGTTTGCTTGCAGTTGCAAACATAACGAGCAAATTTAAGAACCTGCGAACAGTGTTTCTGTTTCAGCGCCTCAGGCTGAGCCACTGGAGCATGTCTCCAAATGGAAGTTCTACAGACATTTACAGTTCTTGAGTGGTGTCGGGGAGCCAGATGAAAGCTTTGATAATCTACCAATTCTCCCATCTTCAGCCTCAAACGAAGGCAAACGAGCCAAGTCAGAAAAACAAAAGATCTGCTACAGAGCGTGCTTTGGAGGAAATGGACTTTGCTTTGGACTTAAAAAGCCAGCAGTTTCCAAACACACAGTTTTTTGGAGCGGTGAAAGCGCTCCCAATAGACAGGTATGTCTGTGGGTATGTCCGTGGGTGGGTGGGTGGCTGGGTGGCTGGCTGGCCGTGTCCGTAGCCTGGCAATACCTTGAGTGGCCACACACAACACACTAGTTAAAGGAGGGGCGCTGTTTTGTGCAGGCCAGGCACACTCAACACACACACACGCACGCACGCACGCACGCACGCACGCACGCACGCACGCACGCGCACACACACGCACCTAGAACACAGAATCAAAAAACATAGATCTAGAACACATAGAATCAAAAACATAGATCTAGAACACATAGAATCAAAAACATAGATCTAGAACATAGAATCAAAAACATAGATCTAGAACATATAGAATCAAAAACATAGATCTAGGACATATAGAATCAAAAACATAGATATAGAACACATAGAATCAAAAACAGACACACACACACACGCGCGCGCGCACGCACACACACACACACACACACACAGGGTATAGCTGCTCAGATTCACCGCTCCACTTCGAACCGAGGTTTGATTTTTTTTAAATACATTGAAGAATACTTCAATGACAAATTAGAGTAATTAAAAGGAAAATGATTGAGACACTCCATACAGTTGCAGAGTCATTTTAACCACAATGATGAATCCTAGAATGTTCTTGGGCCAACATTTGCCAAAAATAGCTGATCTACAAGCTCGCAACATTGCATGTTGCGAGCTTGTAGAGGGTCTATTTTTGGCATAGATACAGTATGTAGTGTAGCGTTAAAACAGTTTACTCCCAAGGGCTCTATGCTAGACACCCTCCTGTTTTAACACTACACTACATATACGCCAAAAATAGACCCTCTACAAGCTCACAACATGCAATGTTGCAAGCTTGTAGATCAGTTATTGTTGGCAAATGTTGGCCCAAGAATAGTCTAGGATTCAAAGTATAGGAAAATCTCTCTGAAAGCTTCTAAAACCCACACTCACTCTAGCTACATTGATACAGTATGTACAGTATGTGACCTTTGTGATTATTTTAAGTGACTATTGGATGCAGTCAGATTTCAAGTTATACATTGAACTGAGGAACACGTTTTAATAGCCAGGCAGGAAGGCACCTTTTGTTATCCCTTTATGTTTGGTTTGAGTATAATAACATAATTATGTCAGCTGTTGTTGAAGTTCTAGGATTGTCTTTATTGAGCTGTGAAGATGTGTGTACTCACATACTGTTCATGCACAGTGAACATGGATCAGCATTGAATGCATTATGTATCTGTAGACACACAGGTTCCCAAACTTTAGCTGGAGACCCAAAATACAAATCATGTCTTCCTAACATAGTGAAAATAGCGTAGTTAAAAGTTATTTATCTGTGGCAATTCTTAGATGTTTTTGAACGTTAATTAATTTGTTTAACATTGTTACAAATGTTAGATTTATTTTTGTTTACTTGCAAAAATCTTTTGAGAGAAAGAAAAAGGATGTTTACTCATTACCCATGAGGACCATGTTTGGGTCACAGCTGTGACCCAACATGGTCCGGCCCCACTGTTTTTGGAAAACATGCACTTGTACAGTGGTGCAAATCAGTTGTATTCTTAAAATAAATATCATACATTACAGTAATGAAAACTGTATTTTTATTTCATGTTACCATGACTATCCACCTGTTTCCGCGAGAATTTACTGTAGCATTATTTGTGGGACACTTCCGGTTAACAGCAGACATACAAGCTCACGTCGCGTCGCAGATGCAACCGTTGTGAGCTTGTAGATCACTCTCGGCTGCGGCGCCGGAAGCTGCCTGCACATTAATGCACGATGGGATGTTGGAAAGTTGTGGATAGGCTACCCTTTTTACCAAGTAATTTATTTCTGTTAACTTAGAGAGAGAGATTTTGCGAGTCCCGCCGGCCGCCGCTGGTTTTATTTTTTGATCGCCCGTTTCCGACCGCAGATAAATAGGCTAACGCCTGCGCCGCAATTTTACGGGGTAGGGGTCCTGCGGTTACATTGTGAGTTGAACTTGAAAAATTAATAAACACAGGGAGATGGAGGAGGCATTATTATGCAGCTTGGATACATACATGTCCCGTGGACAGACGTGGACTAAGCGATTCCTTGTTTCAGATGACAAAGTGCAGCGTGAGCTCAAACGTATCAATTAAATATGCAAGAATGTGGCAACTTCACCCCTCCCATTCGCATGACTAAACCGAATTATATTATGAGAATGTGGCCTTTATGGGAGCTGTTGCCTGTTGCCCAAAAGACCAGTTGCCCTGTGTCTCATAATGTTGCTAGTTTTTTTTTATGTTTTTTATCCCACGGTTTTGCAACCCATTTTTCTCACCCGGTGACTACCTAACCTGTAGTCCTAGTTTCCGCTCTCCCCCTGCCGGCGCCAGGGGACATTGGGGAGCACCCGGCTGGCTAGGGGGAGGTAGTATAGAAACCAGGTCTACTGCATGTTTTTGTGTGAGGGCCTATGCCCAAGAAGACATGGGGGGAGAACATGCAAACGCACCACAGAAAGGCCCTATCGCCAACCCCACCTAGGGTGTGGGTGCTGATGACGTGGGTGGAGGAACACGCCCCCAGCGCCCACAGCTTCCCCCGGCGGGAATTGAACCCAGGACCTTCGAGCTGTGAGGCGAAGTGCTAACCACTGCACCACCGGTCCGTGCCCACCAACGTAATGTTGCTAGTTGATGTTGATTTTGTCTGTTGATGTTGCTGAAAAAAGTGCCTGGTGTATCAGGGCCTTATTAATATCTTTAACCAGATTTGTATTGGGATGTCTAGCTTGACATTCCTTTTGATGGCATAGAAAGCCGTTGGATTAATTTGTAGGAATTGAGCATAGAACATGATGTAACAACATTCATTTCTTGACATCAGTCGTTTACCCAAAATAAGTAGGCCTACTTTTCACAAACAACAAAGAGCAGTGTTATGTTTTCTAAAGTAGGGTGAACGTGAGAATAATAGAAAGGCCTTGAAGTGCAGTGAAAAGATTAAGGACTTCTGCATGGGTCTATCATCCAACTCTGACAAGTTATAGTAAATCAAAAGCAATCTTTTCTCTTTGGGGGGCTAACTGAATTTCCCTTTTCCATTGTTCAAAGGGTTGTTGACAATATATAACACTGATAGTATGATTGATAGTTTATGATTGATAGTTTAACGCTTATAGAGTTGTTGATAGTTTAACACTGGCATTGCTATAACACTGATATGTTGTTGATAGGATAACACTGACATGTATTTACTTAATGATCCATAATCACAACCAAAGTTTCCAGAGATTCCTGTAAAATTACATTTTACTAATAATGAATAATTTCATAATTAAATATTAATACAAATATCTTTCTTTCTTTCTTTCTTTCTTTCTTTCTTTCTTTCTTTCTTTCTTTCTTTCAAATATTCATATTGTTTCTGTGCCTGTGCATGTGTCATTATCCTGTTTTTTCATGCGGTGGATCATTTGTTATCTTACTGTCATTTATGTAAAATTATTGCTGTTCCAATCTCGGAACCCATCTGCAAAAAAGGAAAAAACAGCGCCTCGTCTTTTTTGGAATGTGGATGACAGGATGTTGGCCCGTTTGTTCAGCCCTCAGCACTCCATTCCCGGTCCACGTCTTTGTTTACATACCTAACCAGTGGCTGTGCATTTTATACCCAGGCCTTCAATAGATATCAATCCTCCCACAAGCTCAGCGGTTAGAATTGTGCACAAATTCACGTGATTATAGTGTCATTCGACATAACCAGGCAACAACAGACAACACCGATATCCAAACCAAGCTGATGAGATCGTAGACTGACTGAGTTACACACTGCACGAGCACATGCCACACGCACGCACGCTCACATCCACATCCACACACACACACACACACACACACGTGCGCGCTTAGCGCACAGTTGACAGAGCCAACTTGCAACACAGGCAACAACAACAATATAGCCTATAAAACAAAAACAATCAATCATCATTGCGAGTACAAAATAATAGCCTGTAAAGATCGATTAAACTCACCATGGCTGAATGTGTCCATCAATGCCAAGCTTTTGTTAAAGTCCTACTCCAGTAATTGTCCAGTAAATCCACACCAAATCTGTTTATTCAACTCCTTCAGCCATGTTTCGTTATTTGTGCATTTGTTTGTGAGTTAATTTAGCAAACTGAACTCATCAGCTCAAAGTAAACAGAAGAACATGGAAGTGAAACAAAGGTTTGGTTGGAGGAAGTGGTTCCTGTTTCTCATTGGACAGTTCTTTGAAAGAACTGTCCAATGAGAAACAGGAACCAGTTCCAGGAATGGGATCTATAGACTGTAGGGCTATGGGAAGCTATAGCAACGCCAAAATAAAAGCCTCAGGTTTCTGAGGCAAGCAAGCAACATCATCAGGGCCAGCTAGAAGGCTTTGCTATCTGAAAGAATACACCCAACTCGAGATCTGATTGGTTAAAGAAGCTGACAATCTAAATGTCAGCCCCATTCACTTGTACTGCGGCTGGATGCAAAGGACATTCTGAAGGCTCAGGGTGGCTCAAGCTGTTTTTAGACCTGCAGGGATTCCTAACGTTGTAATGAGAGCTGCCGACAGATTCAGCTGAGGAGCTCTGAATCTGTCTTGGGAGATTACTGCTGTTCTAATTTCCATAACCACTAAGTTACGTATGTTTAATTGTAATTTATTGGTTTTCTTTGAATTTTGTGAATTGCCATTGCAAATTATTGAAACTTTGCAGCAGTGTAGTTTTGGTTTCATTTTAATGTGAGAGCATTTTGTGCACATGTTTGTGCATGATTAAACTTGATTTAGCCTTTAGGCTGTGCGTGCATGCGTGCATACCTGTATGTACGTACGTACATACATACATACATACATACATACATACATACATACCGGTACATACATACATACATACTGTACGTACATACATACATACATACATACATACATACATACATACATACATACATACATAAACTGTATGCACTTTCTTTGCTTCTTTACTGTAGAAGGGGGTGCAATGCATTCTAAACCTTATGCAATGCAAAAGCAATCTGTGTCCAGGGCTCTGGAAGCTAGCACACTAATAATGTTTTATGAAATCCATGGGGATTTTGTTAAACATTTTTCTTCTCTTTCTTTTGTATTTTACTTTACATTTTAAAATACAATCCAAGTTCATTTCCCCAACAAAGACAGTATGATTTGAATAATACCCTAACATAAACCATTTTGGATTTAATTAAGCTGATTGGATTTAATTAAACAGATGTCCCAGATTTAAATTAATCAGCACATCAGCTTTTTTGTGGATTAGAAACCTTGACTATAGTTTGCTTGAAATAAAGGTGTGTGGGTGTGCTCCATAATTTAAATCAATTCTCTATGTTATGTTTCTGTGCCATAAATACTTAATAACACATTTTGGACATTATGAAAAGTCAGAGCCTGTTTATGAGCAGCTAGAAGGTTGGTGTGCATGCTGATGACACACACTGGGATAAGTGTAAGCATAAATGAATAATGAAAACCCAATGCAGATCGTCAAACCATTCCAAAAGTTCTCTGCATTTAGAATGTGACACTGTGGAATGTGGGTCCAGTCACATTCATTCATTCATTCATTCATTCATTCATTCATTCATTCATTCATTCATTCATTCATTCATATTAATTGTTCATATCTCCGGCACCGTTGCCCCCATCCATGCCAAACTTTGCACACACACTCCTCGGCTGCCAAACCACAACCTCCAGCCCTGATTTCTCACATGGCCCTATTCTAGCGCCACCATGAGGCCGATTTTTGCAAAACACATTTTTGTACACTGCTCACAGATTTTGCCCTAAAATCACACAAAGCGAGAGAGAGAGAGAGAGAGAGAGAGAGAGAGAGAGAGAGAGAGAGAGAGAGAGTGTGTGTGTGTGTGTGTGTGTGTGTGTGTGTGTGTGTGTGTGTGTGTGTGTGTGTGTGTGTGTGTGTGTGTGTGCGTGCGTGCGTGCGTGCGTGCGTGCGTGCGTGCGTGCGTGCGTGCGTGCGTGCGTGCGTGTGCGCGTGCGTGTCTGTGCATTTGTGGACATGAACATTTTGAGAACACCAGGGAAACACACGGTAGTAAAGAAATAAATTGTTTTTTTGTGATCAGATCTGTTGCTATTGTTGTCTAATGGAATCATGCTCCCCAGAAGGCCTGTGAAGACAACCCCCATGTTCCCCCATGGAAACACTTTGATTCTCTCCCCTGTATCACCCGTGTTGAAGCCATGAACTCTCTGCCACATCACAAACAAACACACACACACACACACACACACACACACACACACACACACACACACACACACACACACACACAGCCTAGAACAAAGCTACTTCTGCGCGAAGGGGGCCAAAGCTTTGTTCTCTCTTCGTCAGCCTGATAAACAGTAATAATCAGGGTAATGATGTCTGTTCAAGGGCGCGGGGGAGGTAGGGCGTGGGTGGGTGGGTGGGTGGGGGTGATGGAGGGCTTTGGGGTTGGTGCTAATCTAGAGGTTTGTTCCATGTTCAGAGGGGATGGGGATGGAAGCCATGGCTGCTCACACCGAGATAAGGCCGCCTCCCAGCCACTGACTGGAAACCACTAGCCCCAGCTTCCGACCCAACAGGACTGGCCCGGTCTCTCCCCTTCCAAGGCCAGGGGATTTTTGCCTGCCCGAGATAAGACACTCCGGAGCATTGCAAAACAGCACAGGTATTAGCCTGCCCTCTCGTCTTTACAAAGGAATGCTGTGGACTAACAGCAAGGGGACGAAGGGGCTGAACCTAGGCAGGAGCCAGTGCACTATTCTGTGGGAGCAGATAAGTGCTGCTCTGACAAGAGGCTCAGAGAAAGGGGAGGAGGGCCAGTGGCTGCCCCCCTGCTGAGCCAGATGAAGACCAGGCTCACCATGTGGCCTTGTCAACCCAAAGCAGAACCCCAGCCCACGCTCCACATGAGAGCATTGAATTACTGGATGTGTTCATCCGGCGGCTTATGGCTGATTTATGCATAGCTGCGTGGAGTGTGTCGCGCACTGTAAATAGCAGATATACAAGCTCACCACATGTCACAGCGTGACACATTGTGAGCTTGTACTGTATATTTACGGTGCCGGACAGCCAGACACAGCTACGTATAAATCAGGCTTTATGGGATGAGTGTGGAGCAGTATCTTGGTGTTATCCCTCAAATTACACAGTGGTGGAAAAAGTACTCACATTTTGTACTTACTGTAAGTAAAAGTATCAATACTGCAATGTAGATGTACTCCGTTACAAGTAAAAGTCGAGAATTCAAAATGTACTTGAGTAAAAAGTATGAAAGTATTGGCATCAAAATGTACTTAAAGTACCAACAGTAAAAGTACTAAATGTTTGAAAATAGACGATCTACAAGCTCACAACTGCTATTTTCAAATAGCCACGCCCACGGTATAAAATAGGGCTAACGTGGTTTATGTTTTGTCATATCATAATTTATATCTGCAAGTAACTAGTAACTAAAGTGTTCAAATAAATGTAGTGGAGTAAAAGTACAATATTTGGATTTGAGATGTAGTGGAGTAGAAGTAAAAGTATTGGAAATTGGATATACTCAAGTAAAGTACAAATACCTCAAAATTGTACTTAAGTACAGTACTTAAGTAAATGTACTTAGTTACTTTACACCACTGAAATGACGCTTGCCACTGTATGTGAAGTTGGGAACACATTGAAGTGCTTACCCAATAACCAGAATAACCTGCCACAGAAAAACAGCAAAAGTATTTACTGCCTGTACATACTCTCTATTATTTGTCAGTACCCAGTTATATTGATTGGTTATTCTTGTGCTATCAGTCTTGACATTATTATACAAATCTTATACAAATCCACATTTGAGGGAAGAAGGGATAAAATTGAAGCTAGAGGTGCCGCTTGATATAAAAATAAGGATAACACCAGATACATTAATAACAAAGATAGGGCCTCATCCATAATATGGCCTCACGTATAAGGCAAGGCAGGGGAAATGTATTTGTATTGTACATTTCAACAAGGCATTTCAAAGTGCTTAGAAACCACATAGGCTAATAGTATATCCATTTAAACTGGGTCCATGGGTCCAAGGACTGAGAGATACAGAGATCTCCATACCGTATATGGGCACATATCCGTTTTACATCACACTGACATCAATCACACTGACACGCATGGACTTAGTCCTACTGATGCCGTCAGTGTTCTCCATATATGGGCATAAGGGATCAACATGTTTTTGTAAAACCGCTGATCCAACTCTCACGAAACCTCCTCCAACCCACCGACAATTTCCATTCATGTACCAAAATATCTACGAAAATAGCTTTTAAATTAGATGGTACAGTTTAGAGTTGAATGTTTTTTCTTCAGGAGAGAAAAGTAATTTGTTTCCCTTTTCCTTTTCTAAGGAGAGAGTAGAAATAAGTGGAATAAGTTTTGAAAATGTTTTGACATTCCTCAGATATAAGAAAATAGCAAGATTTATACAGATGAGAACAGCTCAGAACAGATTAAGTTTCACTAAGGTGGAAAATAACTACTCCTACACTTGCTGATCATTTCTTGTTAATGTGAAGTTTTGGTCAAATTGCACAACAATTTCCCAAACACCTTTGGTTCGCAACTCGCAAGTAATATCCAGTTTTTTTTTTATCCAGTCTTTTAAATATTATTTCAAAAGAAACACAAATTATGAAAACATAAGAAATTCCATTAAAAAGTTTGGATCCAGGGAAGACATACAATTTCTCTTTTGGATCTTGAGACAAAAGGTTTGGGAACCAGTGCAAGGATATGTGTACAAAAGATCTAATCAAACGAAATGGATGTACAGCAAAACTGTCTTTTCATTTATTTACCATTTAAGTACAGTATTTGTCTCAATAGTCCACATTTAATGATTGATGACTCAATAGTATCTAAAAAATAAAGACAGATCATTCAACTATACGTTTATGAATTGAACTGGTTGAGCGGTTATTAATACATCATACAGTAGGCTATGTGACTAGCACAAGCATATCGTTTAAAATGTTATGTTTGTAAGCAACTCAGGTAGACATCCGTAGACAACATGTTTTTGTAAAACCGCCGTTCCAACCAATATGCCCATATCTCCATATACCGGTACATGGATCTCCAGACTCCATATATGAGTATCAGGGAACTCCATACTGTATATGGGTATGAAAGGGACGTTACTGTACTTGCACAATTTACAGTTGTATGAAACCTTTTTTGGAGCTGTGTGCAGCTCCCTATACGTGGCTGTGTGGGTCTGTCTGTGTGTCTGTCTGTCTGTGTGTCTGTGTGTGTGTATGTAGCCTGACTTCGGCGCGTAACTAGTGCCGCACCATTTACGCCACTCGCGCAATATATACATCAAAATGTGCGGCTCGGCCGGGAATGGTGTTCTATTACCTTTCGTTCCGATCCGCCTTACCATGCCGACGTAATCGGCAAAAAACGACGCTTAATTGTCCCCATTGACTTATAATGGGACAATGCAAGAAATCACTTTCAAGTATTTTTCTCTCGTAAACCATAGGAGCTACAGTTTCAAACCTCGGAGAGGAGATTCATAATGATTTTAAGAATGAATCGAAAAATAATTACATCACTCGGCCTCATGGTGGCGCTATAACGGCCCACTTTACGTTTTGCCCCGTAACTCTTGAACCGTAGATCGGAAAATTAAAATTATTTTTTCCCTGGATTCCTTGGGTCAAGACGCATCTCCCCATATAGGCCACGCCCATTTGCGCCAGGATAGATTTTCCGCCATCTTGAATTTTCTCCAAAACACACTTTTTGCTCCTTTTCCTACATATTTTCTTCAAATGTCACAAAAATCGGTACACATGATCCACACACACACACACACACACACACACACACACACACACACACACAGCTCCACTTCACACGGGTGTGATTTTTTGTAGAACCGCTGATCCAACCAATATGCCCATATCTCCATATACATGGATCTCCATATATGGGTATCAGGGATCTCCATATATGGGTATAAAGCGGACAAGGCCAATATAGGTAGTAGTCCTAATTGTTATGTAAAAGAAAAGTTCCCACTCCAAAGGAAACTTTCCGACATACATAAATGAACGGATGTGTTTAATCTACTCCACGTTCATTCCAGGCAGTGTTGAATTACAATGAGCAATACAGGTGAACCTGCCTGATTGAAGTAAACAGAGTCTTAATGTCAGTACATTATCCGGAGGTTTAACAACTGTATATACATTCATACCTTAGGGTCATGGGGACATTTGATTGGTTCCCAAGAAGGTGACAAGACAGAAACACAAAGGGTCGGCTCTCTGTATATTTCCACTAGCCAGACCTGAGGTTGTTGTGTCCAGACAGTGATATACAGGAGTGGTTCTCCATCTTTTTTGGCTGCTGTACCCCCTTACACTGATTTTCGAAGCCAAGTACCCCCTTCCCATGACTACAGCCAAATTGACATCAAAAGTCCAGTTCCAATGCCAATATGTTAAAAAATAAAACAGCATAATGGCAAATAAACATTGCTTTCTATTCAATAACAGTTACTACTAGTCAAGTAATTGATGTAATTTGGTTTAGAAATGTACAGATGAGCAGGTTCACACAAACTCTGTTAATGTTTTATCATTAACCATAACAGTAAAATACATATTCCCATTTTCAAAACGTTCTCAGTACCCCCTGCAGTACCCCCACGTACCCCTAGGGGTACACATACCCCCATTTGAGAAACACTGATGGCAACAGTAAAACACAGTCACAAGTTCCATATTTATCGCTAAAACGAATACTCAATATTAACTACAACACATTTCCTATCAAAGATATGCTTAGCTTGAGACAAGTCTGTCTCAAAAAGCCACAACAATACTGCAAGCACACACTGGGAGACAGAGGGAAAGTAGTGTGTTTCATTTAACACACAGACACACACATACTTTCAGGGTGACCACTCTTTGCGCCCTTGTCAGCCGCACGCCTGACAGCCTGCAGTAACATCTTATTGAGCTGCCAGTGACAGAAAGGGAGAAATAGCTGCTGCTGATGGAGCCAAGTGAATAAGCGTTACTGTCAGCTGCCTGTAATTGTTCCCCTCCATTTATAAGCTGTAGACAGTAAAAATTCAGCACCCTTTCTGCTGTTCTTCTAAGAAAATATTTTTTTCCTTGATATCGCCAAGTGCCACCTGCCCCATAAATGTGCTTTAGGCTTGGGGGTAACACACCCTTCTGTCAAGTCACTGCAAACGTGAAGCGTTACCTCGTGGGAACATTAAAACTCTCTCTGAGACCTTGGGAGTTTGACTCTCATGACACCTCCACCAACCCACCGACAATTTCCATTCATGTACCTGTCCTTACCAAAATAGCTTTTAAATTAGATGGTACAGTTTAGAGTTGATTTTTTTTTCTGCAGGAGAGAAAAAGTATTTTTTCCCCTTTTCCTTTTCTAAGCAGAGAGCAGAGAGAGTGGAATAAGTTTTGAAACATTTTTGACATTCTTCAGATATAAGAAAATAGCAAGATTTATACAGATGAGAACAGCTCAGAACAGATTAAGTTTCACTAAGGTGGAAAATAACTACTCCTACACTTGCCTTTCTTTCTTGTTAATTTTAATGTGAAGTTTTGGTCAAATTGCATGACAATTTCCCAAACGCTTTTGGTTCGCGACTTGCGAGTAATATCAAGTTGTTGTCTTTTAAATATTATTTCAAAAGAAACACAAATTATGAAAAAATAAGAAATTCCATTAAAAAGTTTGGATCCAGGGAAGACATACAATTTCTCTTTTGGATCTTGAGACAAAAAGTTTGGGAACCACTGCAAGGGTGTACAAAAGATCTAATCAAACGAAATGGATGTACAGCAAAACTGTCTTTTCATTTATTTACCATTTAAGTACAGTATTTGTCTCAATAGTCCACATTTAATGATGACTCAATAGTATCTAAAAAATAAAGACAGATCATTCAACTACGTTTATGAATTGAGCTGGTAGAGTGGTTATTAAGACATCATACAGTAGGCTATGTGACTAGCACAAGCATATTGTTTAAAATGTTATGTTTGTAAGCAACTCAGGTAGACATCCGTAGACTACTTATTGCCTCATCGCTTTGGAAATACTGTATGGGAGGTTGGCCTTTTGGAATTTGACACGGTGCTGGCTGAATTCTAATTTCCTTCACACAACATGAATTACAATCACTGCAAAACACAAACACTCTCTGAAATGGGGAGAGCCACAGTTGTGAACTTTTACTGCTTCTTCTGCTTACTGTATTGTGCACTACAAAGAATAATTGGCAGCATGAAAGCAAGAAGCAGGAAAAGTATGTTTGAAATGCAGATTCACGTTATGGTCTAGCACTGTATGTTTATTTCATGTTTCTTTTTTTCTTTTTTTCTTGCAGATAAAATCATGACCTCTGAACAAAGGCATCAACATCAAAGCCAAGGTTCTTCGGTGGTGATTTGGTCTTGGATACTTGTTAGAGAAAGGAAAATAGAGAGATAGCCATCTCCCCAGATCTCTTCCTTCTGTGCCTCGCTGTAGAAAAGGGTCTGGTGACTTTGTAGCTCTCCACCAGGCTATTTATTTACAGCCATCCACTTGAGGCTGTGTAAATATTCTTCATGAGAGAGGAGCCTGTCACAGGAGCGCCGCACTTCATCAAAAACAACCCTTTGCTGTCAAGGCCTAATGTGAAGGTGTATATCACGCCACACACTCGCCCTCCAAGTGGCGAGAGCCAAGGATTGTGGCATTGTTACGAGCAATGGGGTTCCCAGAGAGAATATATACACCGCCATTGAACACAAGTCTCATTCTATTAGGGAGCTGAAGTGGAGTCTTTTTTTTGTCCGCACACACACTGCAGGAAGCACAGTCAGGGGATGGTTGTTATACAATAGTCTGCAACAGGTACTGTACACATAATTCACCACTATGGTCCGGAAATATCTTGCTGCTTATTACATCACACAGATTGCTCATGACAGTGGAACCCTACAAACCCCTCCTCCCCCCTGAAGGCAGAGGGCATGCTGTGTGTCTAAAAAAATTAAATTCCCAACCAGTTATTGAATGACACATCTCCCTGGCTATAACAGTACTCATAACTGTAATGGAGGGTAAGGGAAAATAACCGTCCATAATTCGTCTGTAATATGTGCCCGCGTTGTCTGCGGCTAGCCCGAAGTTTTTCAGCGTGACCTCCTTAGAGGAGCCTTTATTGGATTAGGGGGCCGCCACGCCACCGGACTGATGCGTGATCAAACACTTTTATTCTCCTCTGCAGTCTTTATTACATGCAGTCTTCTGGGGGGATGACTCATAAAGAGCAGTTATGAATCACTTACAGATGGATGCTCAGCCCGCAGCTAGAAATGGATAGTAAAAATGTGAGATGAAGGGATCTAATTTGATTTCATTATGTGACTATTGTGCCATTATCAGGTCGCTTTCAGTCAGGTTGCGAACCATTAGCATGGATTCAAAAAACGATTCTCTTGTAGTTTCTAAATGGAAGCCCCAGATGAACATGCAACGCCTGCGGTCCATCAGGGGAGGAACTCCTGGGGCTAATGAGCTCACCAGTCATGAATGCATAATTTCACCATATGGGCCATTCCCTGTCCTCTGCATGTACATTACAGTATTTCAAATATTTATGGGTTATCTAAACTGACGTGTTTATAGGTCAGTTTACACCTCTATGAGGTCAAAAGGAGGGAACAGTGTAATTAGATTGTCCGTCCTGAGATTGCGAGGTTGAGGTTCAATCCTCGGCAGAGTCATACCAAAGACTATAAAGATAATGCCTCCCTGCTCGGCACTCAGCTTCAATAAGAATTAAAATCTGCCAGGATCTGCATTTCCGTGACTTATTTTGAAGGGTGCATCTTATTTTGAAGTAATGGTCTTTGAAGTAACTGTTTCCTGTTTTTCATTGTAGTTTTCATTGACCCTTTCTTGTGTGCGCATGAGTCATGCTGTTTTTGTGAGAAGGGAGGAGGTTAGAGACAGAGGAAGAGGAAGGAGAAAGCACAGGACAGAAATGAGTTCAAATAATGAAATATTAGCCTGGGATCGCTTCCAATTTCGGGCTTTTGATCTGGTCGGGAGCGGATGGCGTCCTACGTCATTCTGTAGTCAAAACGGACTACACTTTGGCCGGAACTACCAAACCGGAATCAGTTTTAACCCAGTTAGCGCATGCGCAAGTAGTTAGCACGTTTTGTTTTGGGTTCAAACTGATTCCGGTTTGGTAGTTCCGGCCAAAGTGTAGTCCGTTTTGAATACAAAATGACGTAGGATGTCATCCGGTCTAGACCGGATCAAATGACCTGTTTAGTAAACAAATACCAGGCTTTCCCCCAGAAAGCCTGGTGAGGCGAGGTTAATGAAATATAGATGTGTATTTTGTAGTAGCAGGTGTGTGCATGAGGTTGGAAAATAGAATCATATGCATACGTGCATGTACGGTACGTAAGGTGTAGAAATAAGGACTCACATTCCTTGCGAAATACTAGCGTCATGTCCCAGGGGATGCATCAAGCTGCCTTATGTTACGGAAACAGGAGATGGGCACCTGTCCTGACCTTTGGGCCACATGGCTTGGGAACCGTTGATTCCCAAGGCTATTTACTTACTCATTCCCTGTCCTCTACATGTATATTGGATGCTGGCGAGGGGTTGAGAGTGACATGAAAAAGATCAATTCATTCTACGATGGGTGTCTCTGGAAGATATGTCGCATCTTTTGGCTAGAAAATATCTCAAATGAGGACCAGTAGCCTACAAAAAGACAAACACAGACAGCTCAGATGGCTCGGACATGGCCTCTGAATGGCTCACCACATTACTAAAGTAGGCTTGAGATGGAACCCACCTGGAAGGAGGAAACATGGGAGGGAGGCCAAAAAATGACCTGGCGAAGAACTGTGACTTCAGAACTGAAAATGGCAAACCTATATGGGGCGAGGCAAAACATGCTGCACATGATAGGACCAGATGGAAGCAGATAGTCACAGCCTTATCTTACACTAGTAACAAAGAGGATTAAGTAAGAAAGTACATGTATATATGGTATTTTAAATATTTGAGTTTTTAGGTCAGTTTAGACCTAAAAATGTTCAAAGGGTTGGAGAAGTGCAATGACTTAACGCTTTGCTGTATTTCTAATATTCAAACTGACCTCTGGGGATAATTTACCTAGGTTTAATATAAATCAAGACGGTTGAGCGGTTATTAAGACATCATACAGTATGTGACTAGCACAAGGATTTTGTTTTAAATTGGATGTTTGTCAGCACCTCAGGTAGACATCCGGAGACTACTTATTGCCTCATTGCTTTGGCAATACTATATGGAGGTTGGCTCTTCAGAATTTCACAGTGCTGGCTGAATTCTAATTTCCTTCACACAAAATGAATTACAATAACTGCAAAACAGAAGCACTTTCTGAAATGGGGAGGGTCACAGTAGTGCTCTCACAACTTCTACCGGTGAACCTTTACTGCATACTGTATGCTGCATGGAGGGACATTAGTATTGTACAATATGCTAACAGGGCTTACTGTATTGTGCACTACAAAGAATCCCAGGCAGCATGAAAGCAAGATGCAGGAAATATACTTGACATTCAGATTTACTTAGGGGCAAGGACTTTATTATATTTAATTAATGTTTTTTTTTTTTTTCTTTTTTTTTTTTTACTCAACACATTCACCACCAAAGACGTAGATCTGCGCCATGTCTCTGTTTTCAGTGATTCGCTGAAAACAGGATTCTGGACTACTACATCCCAGAATACAAATGGAAATTATGTCATCCCAAAGAATTTCACTCCGTCCAGTTACGTATGCGTGATTTTGTGTACGTTTTTGGGTGGGAGAGTACGTACGGTAGATCCGTCGACATTCCGCTCTCCGCTCCAATTCTGCTCCTGTTTGGGCCACGCACCACATGGAGGTGGTTTTTTAGCCAAAATATGTAAAACCACAGAATTTCTTGACCCGCCGACCGACATGATGTTTGCTGTCGGCAACGTTATCGCGGGAAATGCAACTCCGCGAGGGACCGAGGTACAGATTAACCACCCGGACTGAGTCCGGGTGGTTAATCAGTGCACTGCACCCCTCTCGCTGTTGGAGGACACACGGTGTGAGTGTGTGTGCGCGCGCGTTTGTGTGTATGTTTTCTCATGCCAATAAAGTCGTTTGAGGCTGTGACTGTGAGGAGTCGAGACGTCCTCTTCAGTGATTGCAATGACGTTCCTTTTTTCCCGTTTCTTGCTAAAATATATTTCTTGTTGGGACACATTGTTTCAGAACCGCTGTCATAAGTAATTGTCCTCACTACTGCCACGGTTAACAAAAGTTCACCACGGGTAGTTCAAGTGTACGTACGTCTTTATCGGTTTTAATCCGTCGGGTTGAGTGTTGTCCCTAAGGTTACGGACAGAGACAATTACATACGGACCTACGGAGCAACCGGATTAAATCACTCTCCCCCTCAGTTTCTGGTGTATTCCTGCGGTCCTTATGTACTACTATGCATGGTACGTTAACAGATTTACAAAAATCCATTATCTCAGATTCTTTTCCCAGATTGTATTTTGGTCAAAACAAGCTTTTTTCTACGGGCCCTGACTAAACAACGGATCATCGCAGATACAATTTTTCTTTTCCGGGTGAAAGAAAAGACTATCGTCAACCTGGCCAATGGCCATGAGGTTTTTGTTTATATCCTGGCCACATCCTGTTGCTGCGAAATTAAGGTAAAAACACTGAAAAACCTGGCAGTGTCAGATACATTTATTAATTAATTGGAAATTGCAAGTGTGGGTGCTGTGACGTGAGTCAACTTGTGCAAATTAATTTCCACTTACCATTTGAATTTTCCCCATTCAAGTCAATGGGGAAAATGTATTCACTACATACATTAATGGCCATATACTGTATGGAGATCCCTGATGTCATCAATATTAAGCCCATATCTTGGAATGCCCATATATGGACATACTGTGTCAGTCTCATGTGGTCTATGACGTCAGACATCTATGATGTCAGTCATCTCCATATTTGGGAAAAGTTTAATTTGTGCATTTTCCCATTCAAGTCAATGGATAAATTTAATTCACCAATACATTAATATAAATAAATGTAACTATATAACGTATCTCTTAGCAAAATGTAGCCCATTCGTGTCCCGATGAAGCCGTCGATTTGACATATGGCCCAAGTGCGTAAACGTTATCTGAAAAGATGGAAAGATGGCAGGAATGAAGTCGGACAAGTAGCAACCACATAATGAAGTTGCCTATCAGGGACGAAGAGACAGTGACATAATCTTGATGTCCCTCATCATCAGCGGTGGTAACCACTCTCCAAACATTTCATGACAGGTCTCTCCGGTGGAGAGTTTGTAGAAGCTCTGTGTGGTCGCGGGCTCATGCAGGACACCAAGAAAAAAGAACTGTCCTCAGTTTGACAGATTGTATCATAGAATATTCTACCAGCACCGCATAATTCCAATATTTGTTTTATAGAACAGGAAATAATTAGTTTGACCCAGAGGTGGCCTCGTGTATTTACAGTCTGTCAGCTGTGCTCGGCAGAATCGATAATTGCTTATGACAATGGAGGGAAGCCAACCTGCTATAGCAGGCTATACCCTCTATAATTCCATACTACAGAGCATTGATCTTTTGTATTCATTAATGACTTCTTGTGTGTTGTAATTATGTGAAAAACGCAACATTGTTGGGCTGTTTAGTAGAAGAAACACCCTGCTTGAAAGGACAAGCTATGGTAAAATAGCTACAACACATCTCACCATGCAACCCTTCCATTGCTGCGTCATCAAGAACATAATAATACCTTTGTCACCGGCAAAGAAAATGAAAATCTTGAAAATGAAGTGATAATTGTTCTGTATTATAGCAACCATAGGCAGACTAATTTGTGCGTCTATATAAAGAAACGTTTACATGTGGCAACAAACACTTTAAACAGGGAGATGTAATTCAGAATATTGTCAGAGATGTTCATCCTAAATCGTATAGTGCACCATACCAGATGGTGCATCATCATATAGAAATACATACAGTACTAAACCAACAGATAAACTATATTAACAGGTTTACTTATGATCATAAATAACCAATGTTGATAGACAACATTATAGGTAGAGACATTATAATTGTTGAATACTGTTCGAGAATAGATAGGTAGGCATTAATGCTCTGACTGTATGACACAGGGCTTTAACAGAGATGTATTACTCGTGGTGTGTGAATACACAAGCCAGCGTGATATTGTCTAGAAGTACCTGGGGTGGATGAAGAATAATAGTCACACATGTTTGAGCATCTGTTGTTACCGTTTATGTGTTCTCGCTCGTCAACCAAATTGTCATTTCATTTGCGGATTCAGAGGAAAATAAAAGGTGTGTGTGTGTGTGTGTGTGTGTGTGTGTGTGTGTGTGTGTGTGTGTGTGTGTGTGTGTGTGTGTGTGTGTGTGTGTGCATGCAGGGGCGTCACACCAAATTCTGGGCCCTGGGTACAAGGATTCACTGCGGGCCCCCCATGAATATTAACTATTGAAAAATAGCAGATATACAAGCTCACAGCGCAGCTGTGAGCTTGTAGATCTGCTATTTTTGAAAACTCGTGAAAATGCAAGAAACCTATGTTTCCATGTCAGTGGTGCTCAAACTTTTTCATGTCAAGGACCCCCAAAATGATATGTATTTGGCCACGGACCCCCATCTCAAAATATTTAGTTACAGGGACCTCCCCAGAAGCAAAATTTGAGTTAAAAAATGTTCGCTTAAAAAAATACACATATTCAAAGATTTGCACACATTCACAACTTAAAAAAAAAAAATAGCAGATCTACAAGCTCGCAGCTGTGAGCTTGTATGTCTGCTATTTTTCAATAGCTAAAGTTACTAGGGCCCCTCCACCTTGGGCCCTAGTAACTCAGTCCCACTTTCCTCCCCCTTGTGACGCCCCTGTGTGTGTGTGTAGGCCTACCTGGCCAAGCTGTCTCAACTCAGCCCATACGTGAATCACAGGCTCTTTCTAATAGCCTGCCTCTGTCAGGGAGAAGATGTACCTGTCGAATCATTTAAATTACTACACACATTGTGGGGATGGAAATGCCTGGATCAGCGCTTTGACGTTGTGGATCTTCCAAGACCCAGAAAATATGGCTGGCTGAGTTTTGGTGTCTTTGCAAAACAGAATTATGCTCCGTGACATGTCTCTGTCCAAACACATGGAATGGAATCAAAATCAACAAAATGAAAAGATTAGACTGGGTATATTTCTTAAGCACCCACACATTGCTTTCCAATGCACAGCATTTCTATACCTCAAATACACAGAGTCAAAACACATACAGCTACATAACAGCTGCCGTATTGCATGAACTGCTTCTTCTGCACAAATGCAAACACGTTCTTTACCAAGGTCATGTGATCTGCAGCCAATACAACCCATATACAACATAATGACATTGTAATATCCCTTGAAGATAAACCCAGGGGCTTAGGCTTATTCGAGCCTAAGCGCCGGGGGGACCAGCCATATTTTGTTGCCAGAGAACCTGGAAATTATGGAGAGGGCATAATCTTGCATTTTCATTTAATTTATACATATCTCACTCCTCCATGTCCCCCGTAGTTAATGGGTTCTTGTAGACCGTTGACTGTTCATAAATCAGGAGTTCAGCTCCGGTGCTATTATAAATTGAGTGATCTAGCAAAAGCCGCTCTACTCATGAATCTCCTGGGTTCAGAGTTGGGTAAAGGGGGTGGGGTGGGGCGATACAAACTAGGAGGCCTATCTGTCAAGAGCCTGATTCCAAGTCACTTTTGCCTGGTATGAAATGAATTAGATCTTGGTGCCTGATCTTGGGGCGAGAATAGGGACTTTTCTACAATTAATCAATTATAAACCCTATATAATTTCCGAGAAAAAACTCCAACCGGGTGCTCAAATGTCTTAAAAGTGTATGGTGCTTCTAGGATTAGCAGGAATGTAGACTTTAAAAAAAGAAGAGACCCATTCTGAGCACTCAAAGAATGTGGATGATAGGAAGTAAATGTAAAACAAATTTACCAGCTGGCAATCAATACCAACTGAACGCACAAACACGCAGCAGCAGCAGCAGCAGTAGGAGTAGTCCAGTCTACAATAGGTCCAACCAGGCCTAGAATTTCATCATTTTAGGGGCACGGTCATTTGGCCTTTGGTGGTGTCAATTTTTTGAGGGAACAAAGGCCAAATGCTAGGGCAGGAAGGAATAAAACAAGGTTTAGTCCATTGAAAGAATTAATTGGATTTAAGGGTGATGGATGATTTTGAAACGTAGACTTTCTGAAGTGAAAAGAATCTCAGCCCTGCACAAATCAAACTTACTGCATTGATCAGGGGTCATCAACCCCTGGGCTTGTGATGGACACTTTCCTCAAAATATATTTTTGCCACAGACATACAAAAGGGAGTGGTCAAAAATATTACCATGAATAAAATTCTAAATGTATACTAGTCCTGTAGTCGTAGACATGATGGAGAACACATGCTGTGTGTTTAAAGAGGGAGAGTGGTTAGTCTTCATCCCTTTGAACTTTTTTTAAGATAGTAAGTAGTAAGTACGAAAGCTGAGAGGGAATTTATAACCCATTTTCCAAAATTGCTTTAAAGGTCTAGTTTAATTATTGTTATTATTTCCATGGCCATGTCTGAACTTTTGTCTACTTTCTTACCTTCTTCACTTCAACTTTTTAAAGCACTAAAGACAATTCACCCTTTGTCAGCCTTCTGATTGGTCCCTGACTGGCCAACCAGAAAAATCATTCACTTTTGCTACCGGGGGCGGAGTTATGCAGTGGGACAAAGTCCTTTCATTCTTTCACCGCGGAGCAGTGATGCGCGGCACGCCACGGCCGCGGCGCAGTACGGCGCTGTGCGGTCATAGTGATTTCGATAATTATAATGAAGCTTCAACAAACTAGTTCACATGAACGATATCGATGTAACTAAGATATTCGATTGGGTACATATATTTTAAATGGGCAGAATTACAATTAAAATACATTTTATGTTGAGAGCCTATAGTTCCACAATCTCCTGGTCAGTGCGAGTCACCCAAGATGCACTGCTCTCTCTCTCTCTCTCTCTCTCTGCCCTCTGCCTGTTTCAGAGGATTAAACTAATTAAAACATGTATTTTCGGGGGAAAACCCCTGTTTTGCAATGAAACTACTGTACTTTTTTGTTCCTTTTTTTATTAATATCACATAGATGTTTTTCTTTTGGTACTTTAAATAGCAATAATGAGGCTATGAAAAATCTTGTTTTTATAATGGAAGTGAATGGGAAAAAAGTCTTCCCTGGCTTTTTTGTCCGATCTAGTAACAGAGCGACATGGGGTGGGACTTGACAAAGGGTGGATTAGAGACGATGACATGATTACGATGACATGATTATCAGGTATTATGATTATACTAGGAGGAAGATTCTTTCCAAAAAAGTGTACAGAAAATAAATTAGGTTTTTATGTGGCCGCACCCTAGCCTGGTTCCAGCCCATAGACCCCGCCCACTCTCAGAGTGGACTGTTTGTCTGGAGTTGAGTAAATGAATCGGCCGTTTCCCGATCCAAAATTGCGGCTTCTCCAAAGAGCGCAGGGGCGGGGGTGGGTCTAACGAATATCCAATCCACGCAGCAGTTGAAACGATTACATTTCAGGAAGTTCACACACCAGGCAGGCAGGCACACACACACACACACGCACACGCTGATTTCACCAAGCTGTTAATGTTGATTACATGTTTCTGGCCGTAGTTCTGTGTGGTTCTGTGTCACTCACTGGCACAGACAGACACACACACACACACACACACACACACACACACACACATACACACACACACACACACACACACACACACACACACACACGCCGCGTACGTGCTTCGTGATCACAGTGCGTCACGATCACTTGCACGCGGCAGATACCTCACTCACGGCACCGCGTTATGTGAGACAAAGTGTGCAGCACGGATGTTTTGACACATGCTGGCCTCCCCCGCTTGTGCACACAGCTCAGACAGGCCGGTCGCATTCCCAAAGACCTCCTCTATGGAGAACTGGCATGTGGGAGGGTCGTCCCCACATGCGTTACAGAGACGTCTGTAAGAGAGACATGAAGTCCCTTGACATCAACATTAAAACCTGGGAAGCTCTTGCATCTGTGATCGACACCATACACATCACCTCATGACGGGAAAAAAAACGCAGACACAGCGGAAGACAAGAGGGCGCGAAGAAACACAACAACGCAGACAGAAAAATAACCACATATTATGCGATCTCTGTGACTGAGACTGCCATTCCCGCATAGGGCCCTTCAGTCATAAGAGACACAGCTCCAGTCCAGAGTAGACCAGACCCATAGGATGTGCGAGAGAGGATAACCAACATACCTTTTCTGCGTGGTCAAGTATTTTTGTCTGTGTGGACAAATATTTGAAAAATGCAAGAAAGGGGTTTTTATTAAATATAGCACTTGATATAATTACTTATTCATATTCATATTTGAGTTTTTATTTATTTATTTGTACACAGAATCAAATGTTTTATGGTCATGAATCACCAGGAGCTTGGATGGCTAGGTTCCAGGCTTAAAATTATTTATTTATTAATTAAATTAATATCTTTGGAAATCTCTGGGAAAGATGAATGTGGTTCACTGCCATGCCCTTTACATGTGAACAGAATGGTCTACAAGTCTTCATTGAATGTGGCTGCCTTCAAAATGTGTTTGGAAAGGTGAGTGAAACACTGACTTTTGCCATTCCCAAAGGACTATTTTTGTGTTGAACCCATTGCACTTTTAATCGACTGCTGGTGTCAACACAAGGGGAAAAACACATGAGGTTATGGAAATACAATAGATTTTTATAAAAAAAAAAGATAAAGTAAAGCGTTGCAGCTTGAGACAAGCAAGTTCATATCCTCCTGGAGAAATGGAACAACTTACATTTGTGTGTCACTGTCAAAGCTTTGGTATTTCACTTGAATTACTATTCAGACGAGAATCACAAAGCAGTTAAATAGTTTTCTAGAATGGCCTTTTCACCCCTTGGGTTGAAACAGGGCTTTAGCACGAGCCTGAAGGGTGTATTGTGCAGTATTAACCCTGCTACTGGTACTCATAGAGAGTGTCTGCTTCATTACAACCATTTACTTGTGAGTTTCAGCTAACCTCCTTCCAGCATATCTTTATTATTGCACAATGGAAATCACCCCTGCAGCATTCCCTTGGTAAATGACCACATTCATTATTCATCAAGGATTAGTGTCATAATCGATTTCATCCGAGTGGGCTACAATTGTGTTCTTAATCCTTACCCCGAGAGACTCTGAACTTTGTCACATCTAATTAGGGCTGTGAGAGTCGGTTTGCGTTGAGACAGCTTTTGCAACTTCACCCATTACATGCATGATAATCTGTAGCCTACTCTTGGAATTTCATAAATGTCACTATGTATTCCAAACATTGCCACTTACAGTAGCTGATCGGACAGTTCAGCAGCCACGTAGCAGATACACTGCAGCCATGGTGGTGGCAAATAGTACTGTATGTGTGAAACAGAAAACATAGATTTTGTCTATTGTTTGAAATGATCAATTTTAGCAGTAAATTTGGAAAAGCTATGTCTGGTGGTTTTCTTAAACATTGACCAATCAGAAAAGAGTTCAGAGCTAAGTACCTACACTGAAGGACTCTCAACCGAATCCAGTGAGGCGACTCGTCACACTGTACA
Source organism: Nannobrachium achirus (assembly GCF_963921795.1). NCBI lineage: Eukaryota > Metazoa > Chordata > Actinopteri > Myctophiformes > Myctophidae > Nannobrachium > Nannobrachium achirus. The sequence goes on along the minus strand of NC_137815.1, from coordinate 53,438,275 downwards.
ACAAACCGTACAAAGGTTATTAATGGCAAAAGACACTGTGACGACTGCCACGGCGATCGCCATTAACACATAAGTTGTGGTTTAAGTGTTCTTCTTTATTATTAGCCTAGTTTTGTTCTGTTCTGTTGTGTTTAGACCATTATTTCATCATTTATTTATTTATTATTATTGTCAGCTCTGAGCTAAACAGCGGCCTCGCACCACTGTTCTCCTTTCAACACCTTTCAGCCTTTTGGCTACAGTCAGACTTATTTCATAGTCTACTCTATAGTTATCTAAAGTACATAGTATTGAGAAAAATGTTCTACTATTTAACTATTGTTAACGAAAAGAGAGACTTCTGTCACTATCTCACTATTTCTACTAGATTGTAAAGTAAAACCTCTATTTTTGCAAACTGGTGTCCTAGTGAATATGTTCCGATCCATCTGAGCCGTGGGTCTTTACAGACATAAACTATCCAATATTTACCAATAAGAACAGGGGGCAGAGCTAATGAAGCCAATGAAGAACAAGGACACTAAACCGAATTCAAAGATCATTGGCACTTTAAAGCAAGTAGTGGCAGCCTCTGTATTGTTGGATTCTAAACCGCCCAAGTCACACTGAACTAGCTGCATCTGAGGCTTAAACTGTCCAATTAGTGAATGGCGGATGCTTTGCTTTCTGGCCTGCCTTGTGCTTCCCTGCCCACTGACTACCCTTCTTGCTCTCCTTTCCCAGCTGTAAGATTGGACTTGTGGTGCATGTGACATCTGTATCTGCCACTGGACATGCCTAGGCTGTCAGCTGAGCTCTGGCACACTCAGCCTGTCACTCAGGGAGGCCGTGTACAGCCTAGGACCACAGCTGTCACCGTGATCCAACCAAGAGAAAAGAACAATCTGCTGAGTTCTATTACCGTGGATGAAAGAGTGCAGTATGTGTCACAGAAGAAACAATTAGTCAGCTAGTCTTTTTAGAGTGAGTGAAAAAATGCATACCGTGACAATATTGCAATGTGTAATACAATTGTAAATGTGTTTACAATCAGCATAGTCTGGGTAATTTTGCCTGATATTGATGCTGGGTCTGCTTAGGTCCAAGTGAAAAAACAAAGAATTATTTTAATTATAGGATTATTGACTGACTTGAGTTCCCATGGTGGAACTGTCGGTTGAATGCATCTATAATGCAACTTATAAAAGAAAAGAAAAACAATAAAGCGCACTGTTTATACATTGATTGAGGCAATTTCATCCTGGAAGGAGGTGGCTCCATTCAAAATAGAAATGCCTCAGAACAGATGATCCAGTCAGCGCTCAAAAGTTAAAAGAGGAGGAAGCAACCTTTATTATTAAAACGCCAACATGTTTCGCACAGGTCTTCACGAGGACATTCCATTTCACCCTGATGACGACCTGTGCAAATAACTGTGAACTTTTGAATGCACTCTGTGAGCACCTGGTTTTCTATTTCTCAGAATAGATTTGTATTTATAGACTTTTGCTTACCTTAGTACTTGCCAGTAAAAAGTGTGCTCAGTGACTTCCACTGATTTCAGATCTTTTGACATTAGCAAAAGCTCTGAAAAGTGTGTTGTATGTTCTGGAAGGGAGGTTGGTTGGTTCTGTGGTAGGTACGAGACAGGGCATAGGAATACAGCCCACAGGAATTATTATTCATTAAATTATTCATTCAAATTAACGTTTTAACCGGGCATCTAGGCTGATTCCCTCTTGGGCCGTTGGGGAAGAGATAACGAGACCGTTACTCAGAAAATCTACTCATCAAACAGGGTGCTTTTACTGAGAGGCATGGGTGTCAATGCTAATGAAATCATGTCTGGTAACATTAGCATGTGAGTTGACAATCTGTTAACCCCTAATACCTTTGATAGAGTAGATAGATGGTTTGCATAAGAGCAGAGTTGGGTATGCATAAACTGTTGAAAAAAAGTTAATCGCCAGGGAGCCATGGGCCCAAAATTTGAGAGGACCTGTGATGTCATGACATACTTTTTATTTTAGTTTTTTCTATTAATTGGTCAATAAGGTACACAGAATGAGAGGCCTGCTCTGCCGGAAACATTGCGAAAAAGGTTATGGCCATTTGTATATTCACTGTCCCATCGACTTCACTATAAGTAAAAAATCGAACCTCTGTTCGAAGTGGAGAGAAAAATACTTGAATGTGAGTTTTTGCAATTCCCATTATAAGTCAATGGGGGAAATTAATTCACTAATAAATTAATATCAATTAAACTATAGAACCTTTCTCTTAGCAAGTTACTAGCAGACGATTCCCGAGTAAGCCGGTCGATTTGACATATGGCGCGAGTGTGTGGTGCAAAAACTGTGGGAGGAGTAGCGTGCCAAACTTTGAGGCTACATACAGACAGACAGACAGACACGGACGGACGGACACACACACGGCCACGTATAGGGAGCTTGTGTTCCACACAGCTCCAAAAAAGAATGGTCATATCGCATGTCCCTTCCTTATACAAACCTTTTTTCTGTAGTGCGGCACCCCAGGAGAGGTTTGGTGTTCAGGATTCAGTGCCTTCAGCAATATTGGTGTGCAACATGCAATGTACTACTTTGTAATACTAACGGCACTTCAACTCACAGCTGGAAACACACTTCTGTAGAGCTCAGAAGAACAAACAACAGCCTTTTGATTTCTAGTCAGTAGTCACTAGTAGTAGTCAGCCTCCTCTGGCAACGGTCACATTCAGAAATGCATGAAGGACAACCCAATGGTTTGAAGGCTATAGTAATTATCTTATCCATATGTCACTTAAAAACAAAAATAAAAAAATCCAAAATAGCATTTATTGGTGTTAATTAGATGGTGCTTTCTCTTGGTTATTTAAGGTGGTTATGTGGTCCATATAGTATGCAGCAAGTTGGGTCACCTCCGTTGACATTGTGCCAGGTCTTCTACATAGCGTTCTATTGGTGAAGAGTGACAATAAAGTGCTGAACCGGAATGCATTTGAGCCTATGAGCATGTGTCACTATTTTGATGTGACCGGTACAGTTTTCTGCCCCCCGGGTTGGCGTAACTCTCTAATACAAGGCTCTGACTCCTGCCATCTACCGTTCCGCCCATAGCGATTGTGATTGGATGCTTCCCTTCATAGGATACTCATAGTAGGCCAAGTGTGCTATGTGCATCATAGAGCAAACTGGTATGCACTGTACCATAACACATGTGCACACTGATTACTCTGAGTGTAAACAAAGTAGAATTTGTTTGAGTAACAACAATGATAGCATATATCGTACCGTATGCAACTTAGCAGGTCACACAATGGACTACTGATATGCATCCAGCCAGGGGCGATGCCTATGTTAATTCACGCTGTTGACAGACTTGACACTCGGTGTCGGCAGCTTTTATAAGCGAGGCGCGAAAACGGAGTGCTTGTTTTTGATCAATACGCGAGGTAGACGCACGTGGGTATGAACGTGCGTGTACATGCATGTGTGGGCGTGTGTGCGCCTTCACAGCTAGTGGAGTACCGGCAGTACACCCCTGTACACCAAAGTGCATTAAAGCTAAAAATCTTTGTCCTGGTCCTTAACACTGTTCTGAGGCTTTTGACTTGCCAAGATAATGTACCTAGATTCCTGTAGGTGTCGTAGTTTCCTGTTAATCGTCACCTCTTTTGGACCAAAGTGGTAAATGGTGCATTGGAACGATACAGAGGAAAGTAACCGGAAAGGTGATACACCCTCCCCTATAACCACCCCCCACCACCCCCTGACGATGATACGTACGTCAGGGGGCCAATTAACTCACTTTACGGAGCCTAATCATTCAAAAAACGACAGAATACAGAAAAAAACACTGAATGTTGAAAGTTCTATTTTTTTGTTGGTGTAATTGAGGTCAGGAAACATGAAAAAAAAGTGATGTCGTAAGACCTTTAAGAACTGAGATGGAAGTTAGGCTTTATCTCAATAGCACATCACAAATCAAGCAGCACCGACAGGTGTAATTGTTGGATACTTATTCTCTACTTTTTACCATTGGATCCAGAGTGATTTCAATGGCTATGGGGTTCTTTACAACGAGGAAAGTGTTGGAAAATGCAAGATAAATTCATGTTGGCAGCTTCTTATTTACCCGAGTTATATGATACAACTTTGAGGTGAACATCCTTGTGCCAATCGGTGAGCGCAAAGAAGACTATCCTATCAGTGTGGAACTCTGCATGAGAAAACCCTGCACTTGGTAGTCATCGGATGAGTGGGCCATATTACTTCCCTGAACTAGAGCCCAGAGAGTCTAATAATGCCATGGCCTCTTTAACTATCAATAGCAAGTTTATGCAGTTCATGAATGAAGCCACAAATCTGGATGAAATCTCACGTTATTGACAAACTATTTTTGGCATATCAACTACTGTAGCGGTGGTGGCACTTCATCTCCTTTGGCCTCCTTTAAAATAGCCACCTAAAGAAATACTTCACAATAATAAATCGATGTATAAGATTTACATAGCTTATAATATGTTTTACATTAGTACAGTACAATATTGTATTTTACATAAAATGTCACTTTGGCATTTCCTGGTTGTACTCAATGAAGTTAAAAGTATGAAGTCAAGGTCAGAATTGTTTGTGATAATAAGCAAACATTGTTAGATTGTATTAACCTAAAAGAGAGACAGATATGCAGAGATTTTGCACATTTTTACAGGGGATATTTTAAGCAAAACATAGCTTTATGATGACTTGGACTTCTAGAACACAGCTCACACAAAAGTACATTAATGTTGCGATCCCAGATGTTTTCTCCATTGTTAGCATTCAAAAGTTCGCATGGAGGCCAGCGCTGTCTTTGTTTCTTTTTACCCAAAGCAGATTCAACAAGGATGTTGTGAAGACAATGCTGTCGTCAAGCACTCTGTGCATGTACAAGGTTGTCTCTCTCGTTCCCTCTCTCTCACTCCTTCTTTCTCAGCCTGCTCAATGAATAATGCAAAGCTACCTAGTCAGGTGATAAATTCTCCAGTGTAAATTCACAAAGCATACCATTGAAGTGACTGTATTTTGACAGTACATCGTCAGAAGGAGTGGGTTTGTACGTGTCTGCAGATAGCAGAGACAGAAGCTCTTGCGCGTTAACAGCTCCCCTGGAAGAGAGGTTGACATGGCTCTGAAGGATGAATGATCAGGGATGCTTTGTTTCACATTATGTCTTACTCCAAGTGATCCGATCAAAATTAAATGGAATGCCATTCACTGATAATGAAATGACAATTAGGCAGTAAATTGCCTCCATGTCTCCCAAATGTGGGCCACCAAACTGCTGTGAGACTCTTTTACCTGAGGTGCTGCCTTCGGATGTTAACCACTGACAATCCCACAGGTTATGATGGCTGAGAGACTATTTGTATTATGTTCATGGGAAGAGAAAAACAGTGGGTGCCTTTTGTTCTCTCACACCATTAGCATTTGAATAACCGGTTTATTGGTTTCTTTATAAATTATCAAAGAACTGCGTAAAATCTCCCATGACACATTATTTCGCCTGGTACAGTGACGAAAGCTTAAAATATATTCTGATACCAATTTAGAATTCAGGTCCATTTTCCTGTTATTAGAAAATTATGCAGTAATAAAATGTGACACATTTTGAAGCAGCTGGTTGTGTAGGCCATACATCAGCACATACAGTATTGGCAAGTGATTGTTTTAGGCCTGCTATAGCGGCAGGGTTCTAAGGATGGCCATTTGGTTATATGGTCCATCTACAACTTTAATCCCCAAAAAGATATCTCTCGTACTGGCTAGATTACCATGGAATTCTCTGTGAACTTTCACGCACAACATGAATCATTTATTTTAGTGACCACATGGACTTTCTTCTCAGGCAAAAGTGACAATTTTGTTGCCTTGAAACATGTTGAGTGCATTTGCATTTGTGCATTGTATGCTTTGAAGAAGGTGAGCCCACAATTAATTTGGGGCCTCCTTGACTTGAAGAGAACATCAGTTCCCAAACCCGTAGATCAATGACGTACTGTACCTTTCACTGCAGTAGAGTATGCAAAGTCAAAGCTTCTCTCAAGGAAAAAGAAAATGTTCGGGTATTCCAGACAACATACAGTAATTCCAGAAGTGCTCAATAACTGTGACCTGGATGACATTGCGCTGGAGATGTGTAATTAGACTCTAATGAAGAACAACAAACCAGACCAGTGGCTCTCAGACACACTGCGGTGGTGAAATCAACATGTCAGCAGTGTTGACATTCATCGCAGGTAACCGCAGGTGGCACTTGTCTTGGCACTAACATGTGAACATCATCATCCTTTACAGTGAGCTTGCTGAGGCATAATTTCAGAAAGAAATAGGGGGCGGCAAAAAATATGTTACCATAGCCCATTTCTAAACTAGTGAAAATAGTAGATCTACAAGATCTCAACGCGTCGCCAAACGACACGTTGTTTGGGGGCGAAAAGAGAAAATGTTCGCTGGCTGCCTCATGGCTGAGCGGAGTGTGCAGAGCAGCCTCCTGAACAAGTAGTAATAGTTGTAGTAGTTGCAGTGACTTAATCACTTTGAACATTTATTTTACCATACTAGTATGTACAATAATGCAGCACACAAACTAAGAATGAGTATTTTAAGCAGCAGAAAATCTAAAGAGACCGTCAAAAGGGAAGCAACATTATTTGTACATTATTTGCAGGGCGCCTGTTTGTGGGTGTTAACTGTTAACCAACTACATTAGCAACTTTGCCACAGGTAGGCCTATAGAGTACTTTATTGGCTTGACAGTTGGAAGTTGGAAGCCAAAACATTGAGACAAAGCATATTGCTCTTCAGTTTAATTTAGAGCTACAAAGCAATCAACAGATATATCTAGACTGCTTGAGTGGTTAGTTTGATTTTGCCTCTGTCTAAACCAATATGGGACCAAGTGATTTCTAATTACTGCCACCTTAGCACTTGGAGGGGTGAGTTAACGACACCACAATGCTAGCTAGCTCATTAATTCTCGGAGAGCAAAACAATGGCTCTCACACACACGCACGCACGCACGCACGCACACACACACACACACACACACACACACACACACACACACACACACACACACACACACACACACACACACACACACACCTTGTTTTAAGTAGCAATTAGTTCCATATGCTACCACAGACTTTCCACCAGTTAACATCATTACACTCAAAGGTGCTTCACTTGGGCTGCGAGAACTTTAGAAAGCTGTCAGAGGGAAATCAAAGATAATTCGAACATCCTGTTGATGCCACACACGTACATACGCACAATTGCACACGCGCACGTAGGCACACATGCACACACACACACACACACACACGCACACACACACACACACACACACACACACACACACAGTATATGGGTCAAAAACTTACAGTATGGTGTTCAAGGGAGCACAAAAAATAGCAATTACAATCTGCAATATGCCCTTATTGCATGTATACTGATAGGTATTTTGTTATGGTTCATATCATCTTTTTATCAATACATATTGATGACCACCTGAAGTTGAAGGCACAGTGACTGTGTCATAAAATGTCATGTACAGTACAACACAAGGTCTCCGTCTGGTTGAAATCAGACCTTATCAACTGCCTGGAGCCTGTACCGAAAACAATGAGAATTGTTTTGGTTTATAAGGCTCAGTGTCATCCAGACACGAGCAAGGACATCTCTCCTCCCAGGAACCCTGTATATGGACTCTTTGTCTTGTGTTGAAACGTCATCCATTGACTGATGAAATGACCATACTTATACTCATGTCAAAACATAATTTGTCAGAGAGAGCACGAACCATTGATTATTCTGTACTGTACCTGTCTTGAATACTCTCTCTCCATAGTAAACATACCATTCTCACTCTGATCACTCTCCTGTCTTATTTCTGTGTGATGGATTATTGTATCTCATATGGGAATAAGAAGGTGTTGTTGTTTAATAATAATATATCAATCATATACATTATACTTATTATTCATATGAATTCAAAAGAAAATACAATATTTTAATTTAAAAAACAATACAATTATAAATAATATTTTCTTCATAAATCAGGATATATGTCCATGCTTAGACAAGAAATATTGCTCCCCTAAAATGTTTATTTATTTTGCATACCACATATTTGATGTGTCTGTCAAGTGTACAACTGAAAGGCTGATGTTGAAGATATATTACAAAAACATCCTGCCTTACACAGAAAAAAATATATATTTAACTTCATCCTTTGAGGTTTGTTTTTGTCTCTCTGGTTCAACAAAACAAAGTTATTAATGAAAAATACTGGTGTTGCACTGAATGACACTATTGAGTTACCCTGAGTGACACATACAGTATCCCCAGCCTCAAATATCTTACATTAAATTTGAGAAGTCTCTGTGAATGTGCGTGTGTGTGTGTACCAGGGCAGGAATTTCAGGGAGGCCATGAAGGCCATGGCTGTCGTTGCCCCTCAGTTTGGCCTTGTGCCCCTCAAAATAATGCCATGCCATGAGGCCACAGTGGCCTTAATACCTCAGCTGACTGTACCACTTTCTTTCTTGTCATGTAGACACCAGTGTCTCTTTCTTATATGTAGACACCAGTGTCTTTTTTGATATCCAAAAGTCAGTAACTTTGATTGGCGCATGGCTGAGCATGGATCACATTGTAAATATACCATAATATATTTCAATGCAGATAGTTTAAATCACATTTAACCCTTAAATTGATTCTGTCAATGGACTCAAATCTTGTTTTATTTGATGGCCTTCCTGCCCTGGCATTTGGCGTTTGTGCCCTCTAAAAATGGACAACATCAAAGGCCAAGTGGCCTTGCCCCTAAAAAGACAAAATTCTAGGCCTGGTGTGTACTGTATGTAGGCCTATGTAATGCTTCAGATTTGGCACGCGCGTTCCCCGCCACGGCGCGGAGTGCACTGCCCGGCCTCAACCTGACCCGATACGCGGTTTTCTGAAACCTGCCGCGAAAGGTTCGGAATCTCCGTATGCAGAGCTGATTGTTGACATCAGGCTGTTCCGTAGGAACCGGCACAAGCGCTGACTCATTGTGACATCACTTCTGCTGACCCGATACGCGGTTTTGTTGATGTTCAGGGTTTTCCCGAACCGGCATAAAAGGCTCTGACATCACGTACGCCACAGTCAACACAGACTTCGGCACGCGCGTTCCCTGCTGCAGCAGGGAGTGCAGTGCCCGGCCTCGACTCGACACAATACGCGTTTTTTCCGGAACCGGCGCAAAAGGTTTGGAATCTCCGTATGCGGAGCTGATGTCTGACAGTCTGACATCAGAGTTTTCCGGAACCGGCACCGGAGATCTCCATTAATGGGCATAAATGGACACAGGCAAACAGATGGTCAAAACGGGTCCTATGACAACAGGTATAATGGGGTTTGCATTAAAGGGCGGGGCATTCATTCCCTATTTACACCGTTCCCGAGTTTGCTGGCCCCCGCCTAGACGCTCAGCCGCCCGAGCTTCTAGTTGATTAAATGTGATTCCTTCAGCAATAGCAATAATGACTCATCAACTAATATTACTAGCAGCAATAATATTTTCGTTTGGGCTATTTTGGGCTGAAGGCCTTGTGGAGACGTTTTGCGCCCTGATCCCTCCATCTGTCCCTCCATCCATGCATGTGTCCATCCATCCGTCCGTGAGCAGCTGATCTCTGGCACTGTTGGGCTGCTCACAGCGAAACTGTGATGCCAGAGCAAAGACCTTTGCACCGCATTTTTCATGCAAATCGGTACACACTATCTCTATATTCTCATATTCCATCAAAATTGCTGGCCCACAATAACCTACCTGACCTGGTGGAGACCTGTGCTCTGAGGAACACTTTTTCCTAGTCAATAATCAATTTTATTACATAAGTGTGTTTAATATCATATTAACTAATCAATATAATGATCCATCAGTTAAAATGTAACTACAGTGCAATAAAACACACTAGTGGTGTAATAGGGCAGCATGTCACTGTAAGCGATATCCATCAAGCTTAATATCCTATCCCATTATATCATCTGTTGCTGACAGCAGAATGAAAACAATGCCTTGCTTTTTGTCTGGCCCCTCATTAACCCCTAGCAACTGGATCTGCATTAATCTTTTGTCTGTGCCATAATACATCTTCTTGTTAGACACATAGTTTGATATTCAGTATTCATTGTGCTATTCATAAACAAATTAAAACATGGAATAACAAAGCTAGTGTCAAGAACCTTTCTTGTGTTACACAGAAGGACAGATTTCACATAAACATATTTAACAGGCAGTTCCTTGTCCACAGAAGTAGTTAACTTGACTTATTATCCTTCATAATATTCATAATTATTATAGCTTTTTATGAAATAATACATTTTAAATCATGTTTTCTTTTGCACTGCAATTTGTTCCAAGGGTTAGAAAAGGTGAAATCATGGCCTCCGTATGCGGAGCTGATGTCTGACATCAGAGTTTTCCGGAACCGGCACCAGAGATCTCCATTAATGGGCATAAATGGACACAGGCAAACAGATGGTCAAAACAGGTCCTATGACAACAGGTATAATGGGGTTTGCATTAAAGGGAGGGGCATTCATTCCCTATTTACACCGAAAACAATGCCTTGCTTTTTGTCTGGCCCCTCATTACCCCCTAGCAACTGGATCTGCATTAATCTTTTGTCTGTGCCATAATACATCTTCTTGTTAGACAAATAGTTTGATATTCAGTATTCATTGTGCGATTCATAAACAAATTAAAACATGGAATAACAAAGCTAGTGTCAAGAACCTTTCTTGTGTTACACAGAAGGACAGATTTCACATAAACATATTTAACAGGCAGTTCCTTGTCCACAGAAGTAGTTAACTTGACTTATTATCCTTCATAATATTCATAATTATTATAGCTTTTTATGAAATAATACATTTTAAATCATGTTTTCTTTTGCACTGCAATTTGTTCCAAGGGTTAGAAAAGGTGAAATCATGGCCACAGGGTAGTGGTCCAGGCACCTAGGCTGGTAATCTGGTCCCGGCAGCGTGTCGCGGGTTCGAGTCCCGATCCTGATGACCTTTGCTGCATGTCATCCCCCCATCTCTCTCCCCGTTTCCTGTCAACCTACTGTATCAATAAAGGGAGAAAAAGCCCCAAAAATATATTTAAAACTAGAAGCAGTGCTCTTCCGAGCACAGGTCTCCACCAGGTCAGGCATGTAATGTGTTTTACATAAGTCGGCCTCCTGATGGCGCTATAAAAGGCTGATGTAAAAAATGCAGGGAAAAGGTTTTACCTTGGCCTCTAAGGAGTGCGCATACAAAGTTTGACACTAATCGGTGGAGTTATAGGTGAAAACATGAATCGGCCTGTTATAGCGCCACCATGAGGCTGATTTGATTTTTCTTAAGTGGCATTTATTCCTCTGCCTATTGGGAATGTGCATGCACAATTTCACCAAAATCGCACACTGCGTTCAGGATTTCAGGCATTTTATTCAAAACTGACCAATCCTGCAAACTTTGAAAGCCAGTTTTAGCCAATCAGGATGGAATATGGAAAATCTGACACATCCATGTCGATCACATGACTGTAGAGATACTGTCTACTGATTTACGTGATTTTTGGACAAAATCTGTAGGAGTACTGGCAAAAGTTAGTTTTGCAAAAGTCGGCCTCCTGGTGGCGCTAGAACAGGCCCATGTGAAATATTTGGGGCAGAGGTTCTGAATTGGTGTCGAGGGAGTGTGTGTGCACAGTTTGGCAGCGACCGGGCCAACGGCGCCGGAGATTAGCTGGTAACGGACAAACGGACGGACGCACGGACGCACGGACGCACGCACGCACGGACGGACGGACGGAGGGGAAAACATACTCTCCCTCAGCCTTCGGCTGGTGGAGACAAAAAGAAAAGAAAAAGAGATATCATCAAGTAGGCCTATTTCAGAGGGATTTAATTAACTCTGCACGTTGATATAGGACGCACAGTCACATGATTAACAACAGCGATATATCCTACCCTAAAATGGCTTTTACCTTTGTTGAATTGAAGGACATTGATGATGATGATGATGATGATGATGATGATGATGATGATGATGATGATGATGACATTGACTCTCCCCCCCACCTCTTTTTCCCCTTCTTTTTTTTCCCTATGGAAATGTAAGGGGGTGGAAGACAGCGTTATTTCTTTTTTTTTTGTTAAAATGTATTTCTTTGGAAACTCCTGTGTTTTATTGTTATTTTGCTTTAATTGAATACTATCTTATTGTTTCCCCTATTATACATTTTGTGGTTGTTCTGTGTCTAACGCTATTTCTCCCTGAATGAACTTGAATGAACTCCTCTTCCGGAACTGTGTGTGTGAAAGAACTGGATAGGATAACGAGCGGCTGCTACGCGGCCAATGGGAAAAGAGTGATGTCATGCCCGGCCAATGAGAGACTGGTGTCGAGCAGTGGGCGGCCTTTATAAGTGGGACTCTGTCACTCTGTTACTGAACGTGAAAGGAGGAGGACGTGTGTGTGAGGCAGGTGAACAGGCAGAGGTGACCAGTGTTATGAGGGACTGAGGACAGACACAGGAGGGCATGAGCAGTGAGCCCTACCTAGAACTATTGATGATGAACTTGAGTGAGCTCCACAGTGCAACGCAGTGAGTCAGACAACACGGTGGCCCAGCAGAACCGGTGAAGTTCCCGCGGACCATCTATCCTGACCAGGCGAGCCGAGACGAGCCGCTCCATCCGAGCTGACTAGAGGGGTCGCAGTGGTGACAGTGGTGTCGTGCGCAATACCCGCACAGGCAGCCATTGGCTGCCTCCGTGTGAGTAGAGAATCTGTGCACCATTTGTCTCTTCAAGCCACTGACCTGAGTTATGCCAATAAGTTAAAGTATACAAGGATACTGGCCTATTTTCCTTGTTCGCAGATACGAAGGCCTGAGACGTAGATGTTACTGAAGAGTTGCTGTGTCCCTCTACACGTCTTCTACTCACCCTGCTTATTATCATAATTATTATTATTATTTTACCTGCCTGCGCCTATTAGTATTATATATATAACACACGTCCTATTTGAGCTAATGATTTGCAATATTCATATTATTATATATACGCCTTAAATTGCTAAGTGGCGAATATTGCACCCGCACTTTAATTGTGCGGTGGGAATTGATAAAGGGAGGAAATTACCCGGGTTGTTGGTTGTTTTTAGGTTTTTTAGTTAGAAGCGCTATTTAGGAGTGTTAGGGTTTTATTTGTGTTTTGAATGGTTTTATGGCGTATAGAAGCCCCTGTATTTTAGATAATAAAGAACTTGTTATACCTTTGGAAATACTGTGTCCGGCTCCTTCTCTCCTGGGTTTATATTGCTCTGAACACCTGAAAAACGTACCTGTGTGTCTTAAAAGGGTTATTATTATATATCTCCTTTTCCTCTTTTATAGAGGTGGCGTTGTCGGAAGTCTTATAATTATATATGGAAATGCTAATGATAATACTGAAATAATACACTTGAATCAAAAGGTGTGTACTATAATTATTTATTTGCAAATCCAAGAAAGTAAGGTGTTGACAAAGAGTACCAGTTTATTCTGGCTGTTAATGTGAGTCTGGCCACTCTTACATTTGGCGTTGTCGGCAGGATCGGGTACAGAGCAATATAAAGGAGAGATTGAACAATTGTGTGTGATTTAAACTTGTGGTTCGTAATGATGATGATGCCGGTTTACCCAGGCGCCCCCTGGCTGCCAACGTTTAAAGGTACGGAGGGCGAAACGAAATATAGAGAATGGAGGGTACAGATTAGAGGGCTATTGAGCACCCAAGATGTCACAGAGGTAAAGAAAGTTGCTATCTTACTACAAACCTTAACTGATGAGGCTAGACGGCAGGTCAATGTATTGGATGACGGAGATCGAGACACAGTAGAAAAACTGTTTGCTTATTTAGACAGTGTGTATAAAGAAACGGTCCCTGTCTCAAAAGTACGCTCACAATTTTATAGTTGTACACAGCGCTCAGGGGAAAGTGTTAATGCGTTCATTCTAAGATTGAGAGAACTGTTTTGTGGGTTGCGACGATACGATGCCGCTACAGCCCCCTCCGATGCCGTTCTCCGAGATCAGTTTCTCCAGGGGTTAGCTGAGGGCCCGCTTGGCCAAGCCCTGCGCATATATGCTCGACGTCATCCCGACGAAGACTTCGCCGCACTACGACAGGAGGCCTTGACCTTGGACGTGGAACATGGAGGTACGCCAGCTACTGAAATTGTTTGTCATGCTATTAACCCAGTAACTGTCCCTGTGCCATCACAGACCTCTGCTTGGAGAGAGGAACTGAAGCGAGAAATAATGGAGGATGTCAAAACACAGATGAAGGGGTTTACGAAGGAATTGATGAACGAAATGAGACCGCTCATGCAAGCCGCCGCTCCAGCTGTGCGCCCCGCGCCGCCGCCACCACAGCCAGCCTACGTGCCACCGCCGCGCCGTTATGCACCACCACAGAGAAATGAATGGGACAGGGAAGGCAGGCCCATCTGTCGACAGTGTAACCAACCGGGCCATATAGCTAGATGGTGTGCGAACGGCCAGCCGCCGTTAAACTGAGTTGTCCTGTCGCCGCGGTCCAGTCGACAGGAGGTGAGTCATCTGTGCTACGAACCAGGGCCAATGATGTGTTTATTGGGCAATGTCCCACGGTTAATGTGCTAATGGGGAGCGTTCGATTACAAGGGCTGCTTGATACGGGGTCACAAGTCACTTTAATGCAACAGAGTTTATTTACTGAACACTTTTCCCAAACTGATTTAGGGACGGGGCCGCTCGTTTTTAAGTTACGGGCAGCAAACGGGCTGGATATACCCTACACTAATTATGCGGTATTTGATCTAGAATTGGAGGGAGTACGAATCCCGGGGAGGGGGGTCGTCATTGTTAAAGATGAACACTGTACGCAACCGCTCATTATTGGCATGAATGTAATAAGTGCATGCTGGCGTACTCTGTTCAAATGGCCTGGGAGGGTTGCTTTTCCCCCGCGCCAAGCAAATTCTCTATGGAGAGATGCGTTTGCTGCCTGCCAGCGCATTGAAACGGTGACGAATGATGATGGCTCCTTGGGCTATGTGTGGCCTGGTCGCCGTCAGAAGATACGAGTACCTGCTCAAAGTGAAGTGGTTGTATGGGGACGCACGCGCCGGGGCCCGCAAGGGACTGACTACGAGGCGTTAGTGGAGGCCTTGACGGACAGGCACCAGCTGGGGGTGGCGCGCGCCTTGGTCACTGTGCGGGGAGGGCGGGTTCCTATTCGCCTCTGTAATCCCTTTCCCTATAGTGTCACCGTGGGACGGTACCAGAAGCTGGGGAAATTGTATCCGGTCCAGGATGCTGATGTCCGGGGGGACCGGGACCTGAGTCTGTCCATGTCTGCGGATGGCCTGGTGGAGGTCGCCCTGGTGAGTGCCACGGAGGACGGACCCGTGCGCACTCTGTCCCAGGAGCTCCAGGGGCTCGCCGATCGAACTGATCTACCCCAGGGGGAACAAGAGGAACTGCAGGCTATGCTGACGAAGTGGGAGAAGGTGTTTGCTGTACATGACGAGGATTTTGGACAGACGGAGGCAGTACAACACCAGATCCATACCGCTGACGCTGCGCCTATACGTGAGCGACACCGGCCGCTGCCGCCCGCCATGTATAAAGAGATGAAGATCTTGCTAAGTGACATGATGGACAAGGGAGTGATCACTGAGAGCTGTAGCCCGTGGGCCGCGCCGATCGTTCTGGTGAAGAAAAAAGATGGCAGCTGGAGGTTCTGTGTCGACTACCGTAAGCTGAATGCAGTAACGCACAAGGACGCGTTTCCCCTGCCGCGCATCGAAGAGACGTTGACGAGCTTGACTAAGGCCCAGTGGTTCTCGACTCTTGACTTAGCCAGTGGATATTGGCAGGTGAGCATGGATCCACGGGATCAAGAAAAAACTGCCTTTACGACCCCTTTGGGGTTATTTGAGTTTAAACGAATGCCCTTTGGGCTGTGTAATGCGCCAGCCACATTTCAGAGACTTATGCAACACTGTTTGAGTGGCCAAGTGGCCGAGTCTTTATTAGTTTATTTAGATGATATTATTATATACTCCCCTGATTTCTCTTCTCATCTACAGCACCTGGATCGCGTGTTCCAGCGGTTATGGAAACACGGGCTTAAACTGCGCCTGGACAAATGTAAGCTGCTACAACGTGAGGTGAAGTTTCTGGGCCACGTCGTGGACCGAGAAGGAGTGCGGCCGGACCCAGACAAATTGGTGGCAGTCCGGGGGTGGGCCACTCCAACGACGGTACGGGAGGTTCGTGCGTTCTTGGGCCTCGCAGGTTATTACCGCCGGTTTGTGGAGGGCTTTGCTGCCATTGCACGGCCACTAAATAACCTGTTAATTGGGATCTCCGTTGATAATAAGTCCTCACAGCAGCTGATTAGGTGGACCACTGAATGTCAAAATTCATTTAATGCATTAAAGAGTGCCCTCACTCAAGCTCCTGTACTGGCGTATGCGGACTATGATCAACCTTTTGTGGTTTATACAGATGCGAGTAACCAAGGCCTGGGCGCTGTGTTGGCTCAAATGCAAGATGGGAGAGAACGAGTTATTGCTTATGCAAGCCGCAGTTTGCACCCCACTGAACAAAATGATGCTAATTATAGTTCCTTTAAACTAGAATTATTGGCTCTTAAATGGGCTGTCACGGAGAAGTTTAAGGATTATTTGGCTGGAGCTCATTTCACGATTTTCACAGACAATAACCCGGTGGCGCATCTCCAGACAGCTCGACTAGGAGCCATAGAGCAGCGTTGGGCGGCGCAACTGGCGTCGTTCACGTTCGATATCAAGTACCGCCCAGGAAAAAATAATGCTAACGCTGATGCCTTGTCCAGGTTCCCCATACAGCCTACGACAGTTGCGGCGGTGGAGCTGACGCCTGCAGCCACGAACAGCCTTGGTGAGTGGCAGAGCGCGCAGAGACAGGACAAGGATATCCAAATGGTGATGCGGTGCGTAGAGAGGGGCATGCACCCCACCTTGACGGAGAAGAGGAATTGGACGAGAGGGGCGGTCCAGTTATTACGGCAGTGGACGAGGCTGCGCGTGGAAGGGGGGGTATTGTATCGTCATGTGACTGACCCTTATACCCAAGAAGAATACTTACAGATTGTTTGTCCCAATTCCAGGCAGGAGGAGACGTGGAGAGAGATGCATGTGGCCGTTGCGCACGCTGGTGTGGATAGGACTCTAGCACAGCTCCGCAGACGATTCTATTGGCACGGCATGGAGGGGGAGGCACGTCGCTATCATCAGGGGTGCGTTAATTGTGGCTTACAGAAAACTAGGATGGAGCCTAGGGCTCCTTTACAGCCGTTTGAAGTTTCCTACCCTCTAGAAGTGGTGGCGATTGATTTTCTCACGTTGGGGCGACCAGCAGACCCCTGTCAGAATATCCTGGTAGCAACTGATTTATTCACTAAATATAGTTGGGCTATTCCGACACGTGATCAAACTGCTCAGACCACTGTCCGTGCGCTATGGACCCATGTAATCCAGCCTTTCGGTTGTCCAGCTCGTTTTCACTCGGACAGGGGGGCCAACTTCGAGTCCGCCCTTATGCAACAATTATGTAATAATTATGGTATTACCAAGAGCCGTACGACGCCCTATTATCCGGCCGGAAATGGTGGCGCGGAACGATTTAATCAAACGTTACTTAATCTGTTACGTTCTTTGGATGCTGACAAGCACGGCCGATGGCCTGAGCACCTCCCCGAACTGGTTCACGCTTATAATAACACTCCCCACAGTGCCACTGGCTATGCCCCAACGTTTCTGATGTTTGGTCGCCATCTGCGACGCCCCGTAGATGTAGAGCTAGGAGTGCAAGCTCAGCAAAGTAGGCTTACTGTAGGAGACTGGGTCCATGATCACAGACGGAAACTAAATGACGCTTATCGTACTGCAGGGCATAGGATGGGAGGTATGGCCGAGCAGAGAAAGCGCATGTATGACAAACGGGCGGGTATCCCACCGTTGGTACCGGGTGAGCGAGTGTGGGTGAGGAACCGAAACAGACAAGGCCAAGGAAAGCTGGCTTCTTGGAGGGACCCCGAGCCGTTTGTGGTAGTGGGCACGGTAGGAGATGCGGGAGTGGTGTATAGGATTCGGCCAGAGAAAGGAGGGCGGGATCGAACAGTACACAGGAACGCGTTGAAGGTCTGTGTAGCGCCTCGTGAGCTGGGTGGGAGAGTTGAGCCAGTGTCTCCACCACCAGCGCCTGGTCCAATATGGAGACAGTGTTATGGGTTCTTCCCCACGGCTCCGCGCCGTTCGGGGAGAGTCAATCTGGGACAGCCACCTCAGCGTTATAGCCCAGGTTAAGCTAGCTGCAGGGACTGCCAGCGATTTAAGTAGGGGGGAGTGTAAGGGGGTGGAAGACAGCGTTATTTCTTTTTTTTTGTTAAAATGTATTTCTTTGGAAACTCCTGTGTTTTATTGTTATTTTGCTTTAATTGAATACTATCTTATTGTTTCCCCTATTATACATTTTGTGGTTGTTCTGTGTCTAACGCTATTTCTCCCTGAATGAACTTGAATGAACTCCTCTTCCGGAACTGTGTGTGTGAAAGAACTGGATAGGATAACGAGCGGCTGCTACGCGGCCAATGGGAAAAGAGTGATGTCATGCCCGGCCAATGAGAGACTGGTGTCGAGCAGTGGGCGGCCTTTATAAGTGGGACTCTGTCACTCTGTTACTGAACGTGAAAGGAGGAGGACGTGTGTGTGAGGCAGGTGAACAGGCAGAGGTGACCAGTGTTATGAGGGACTGAGGACAGACACAGGAGGGCATGAGCAGTGAGCCCTACCTAGAACTATTGATGATGAACTTGAGTGAGCTCCACAGTGCAACGCAGTGAGTCAGACAACACGGTGGCCCAACAGAACCGGTGAAGTTCCCGCGGACCATCTATCCTGACCAGGCGAGCCGAGACGAGCCGCTCCATCCGAGCTGACTAGAGGGGTCGCAGTGGTGACAGTGGTGTCGTGCGCAATACCCGCACAGGCAGCCATTGGCTGCCTCCGTGTGAGTAGAGAATCTGTGCACCATTTGTCTCTTCAAGCCACTGACCTGAGTTATGCCAATAAGTTAAAGTATACAAGGATACTGGCCTATTTTCCTTGTTCGCAGATACGAAGGCCTGAGACGTAGATGTTACTGAAGAGTTGCTGTGTCCCTCTACACGTCTTCTACTCACCCTGCTTATTATCATAATTATTATTATTATTATACCTGCCTGCGCCTATTAGTATTATATATATAACACACGTCCTATTTGAGCTAATGATTTGCAATATTCATATTATTATATATACGCCTTAAATTGCTAAGTGGCGAATATTGCACCCGCACTTTAATTGTGCGGTGGGAATTGATAAAGGGAGGAAATTACCCGGGTTGTGATCTTATTGTTGGTTGTTTTTAGGTTTTTTAGTTAGAAGCGCTATTTAGGAGTGTTAGGGTTTTATTCGTGTTTTGAATGGTTTTATGGCGTATAGAAGCCCCTGTATTTTAGATAATAAAGAACTTGTTATACCTTTGGAAATACTGTGTCCGGCTCCTTCTCTCCTGGGTTTATATTGCTCTGAACACCTGAAAAACGTACCTGTGTGTCTTAAAAGGGTTATTATTATATATCTCCTTTTCCTCTTTTATAGAGGTGGCGTTGTCGGAAGTCTTATAATTATATATGGAAATGCTAATGATAATACTGAAATAATACACTTGAATCAAAAGGTGTGTACTATAATTATTTATTTGCAAATCCAAGAAAGTAAGGTGTTGACAAAGAGTACCAGTTTATTCTGGCTGTTAATGTGAGTCTGGCCACTCTTACAGAAACAGCGATACGATGGGAACTATGCACTAAAACTAATTTCACCACCTGTGATGTGACAACTGACAATAAAGCTCTTTCTGATTCTGAAAGTCAACAACAAAAGTTAGACTAGCCTATCAAGCATCTATACTGGAGCAATTGGCGGCAAACCTAAACCAGAATGTTTAGCTACATATTCTCACAAACACCTCTCACAAACATAGCCACCACGTCGAACAAACGTGAAAATTTACAACTGTCCACATTTTAAACATGCCACTCTTTGAACCGCATTTATTTCAATTTAACAACACCTCGCCTCACGCATCTATACTGGAGCAATTGGCGGCAAACCTAAACCAGAATGTTTAGCTACATATTCTCACAAACACCTCTCACAAACATAGCCACCACGTCGAACAAACGTGAAAATTTACAACTGTCCACATTTTAAACATGCCACTCTTTGAACCGCATTTATTTCAATTTAACAACATCTCGCCTCACGCAGAGCAGCGAGTCCTGACATAGTATTCTGAACATTCTGGCCAGTGCTGAAACGTCAAAATGATCATCAGGGTATCAAGTTACAGAGGGAGGGAGGGGGAGGGAGGGGGGAGAGGAGCTGAGCAGAGTAGAGTATCGAATTACAACAGAGGGGTGTGTGTGTGTGTGTGTGTGTGTGTGCGTGCGTGCGTGCGTGCGTGTGTGTGTGTGCGCAAGCGTTTTTTTTCCCCCAAATTTTTTTATTTCAAAAAACTTTTTTTTTTTTCAAAAACTTTTTTTTTCTCAAAAAAAGAATTACCCATATTTGGCCATTACACACACCACACGGCGGTGAAGGCCGCGCAGCGGCCTGAACTCTAGACTTTTGCGGCCCAAACTTCTAGTAGTAATACAAGTGGGGTGTTCAATTAGGATGACTCTTTTCACCGGCTTCAAATGCTATCAATCCATTCAAAGGGAATTTGTCACGTGTAATCAGAGCCTTGAATGGCGTGAGTAGCTGGCATACTGTCTACCCGGTAGGTGTTTGTCATTATTCTGTGGGTTGATAATGGCTTTTTCTATGTATTTTATCCCAGCTACTGCTATTGAAAACGAAACTTAGGCTCAGTAGGTGTTTTGTCATCATTCTGTGGCCGGCCACTGCAATTGAAAACAAATACGGTAGGTCCCATTGATTCGATCATACCAGTCACGTGACCATTGCCTTTTTTTCCCCAATGTCACGTTGTTTTAGCGCTGGTTCGAATCTGGGGAGGGGAAAATAATAATAATAATTACATTATTTAAATGTACTTTTCTCCGTGGTAAATATATGATAAGGTTATATGAATATGGGCATTGTATGGCTCAACAGTTTAAAGTTTGTTACAGTTGCTATGGCAACCATAACAACGTGATTTTTTTTGTTTATGTTTTTTTAAATTAATTCCCCTCCAATCCACAAAATGCAGCTTCTGGGTGATTCCCCCACGGGATAAATAAAGGAATCTATCTATCAATCAATCAATCAATCAATCAATCAAACAAGTTTATACAACACAGCTTTTTTTTAATTTTTTATCTTTTTCGGACTTGTCAGAGTCTGTTCACATATTTCTCTTTATCTTAGAAGGAGCATGGTAGTCTACTGGTTAAGGCTCTTGTCCTGCAAACCTTATACTATCCTCAGGGCGGAGGTTCAATTCCCAGATTTGGCTGTGAACTGTACATAATCATTTCACCAGATAGTTTCCACATTTCCTTTTTTTGCTCAAAGGGGCTTTTCTAAATATATGTTATATAAATATTGGTCCATAATACGGTTTTATATAGGTTTTACACTAAACAACCACTCGGATATTCATGATTATTGTGACCAAAGAAATCACAATTTACAATATTATCGCGATAATCCTATCCTAACATCCATTATCCTGGGGCGGAACATTAAACATGCTAATTTAATTGTTTTATTGGCTATATAGACTATTCTATATCATCCCTAGCCCATTGGTTCTCAAAGTGGGGTCCGGGGACCCCCAGGGGTCCTTCAGGGAGTTCCAGGGGGTCCCCAGCTAAATGATAGTTAGGAACCAAATGGACCCTTATGGGTCTGTAACTCAGAGAGTGTAACTCAGCTAGCCTCCACTCTCCGAGTTCAATTAATATTGATTTTACAATAATTAATGGGGTCATAGAGATTAAATGGGGGGTCCGTACCCTAATGGAAAGGCAAACTGGGGGTCCTTGAAATTAAAATGGTTGGGAAAATTGGCTGAAAAATCTTCTCTTATGGGGGTCCCCGGCATTACATTGACTCAGTTCCACAGATAGGCTACATGTTGTGAAAACAACAGATCTACAAGCTTGCAAAGGCATTGCCATTTTTGAGACACCATTTTATTATTCTGCTCCAGGATTCTGGCTACCCCCCCAAATCACATGTGCTGAGTCCGAATATGCAGGTTTTATTTCGATGCACCAACAGGAAGTGCCTCAAACAGCCACTTCCTGGTGTGTTTTAGGTAGGTCCGGGTTGCTAGGTGTTCCGATATATTGTTTTCTCAAAACTACACTTAATTATAAGCCTCAGGTCGACACTCAGTAAGGCGAATTTCCAATTGTGATTTTATAGTAATTAAAAGAAGGCTAACCCTAGCTTCGCACCAGGAATGTCGCACAGAAACGAAACACATATCCACGCGTGCATCTCGGTGCGCTCTACAACATACTAAAAGATAGGCCCATGAGAAGCATCTGTAAGTGAACCAACGCTAACCCTAGTTAGCCTAGGGTTAGCGTTTTAGCCTTAATAACGCAAAGGGGACAAGACATCAGACCTTGATTTTTAGATATGTTGTAGAGCGCTCTGAGATGAACGCGTGGATGTCTCGTTTGTCCCCCTACGACCTTCCTTTCCCTGGGATCTCCAAATCTCAAGGCTCATAGAGTGTATAACCCTAAGAGGACTTTGACTGGCAGGCCAAAGATAGCCTTCTCCTCACCGGAGTGTCTGTGTGGGACGAACCTTATATGGGCGTGTTCAGCTCTGTGAGACGAACACGTTGATGTGTGTAACATCTCTGTGCGACGCTCCTGTGCGGAGAAAACGCTAACCCTAGTTGGAATTACGGTTTGCCCTCTAGGGGTCGCTCCGGAATGAAACACATATCAGCGCGTTCGTCTCGGTGTACTGATCAAGAATCTCTTTCTCGTTTGTCTCTTTGTCCTCTAGAACCCAAGCTAGCCCCTCTAGAAGTGTTAGAAACGGACCAAAATATTTTCACGCAACGGCACCAGCACCATCGGACTTAGCGTCAAAAAGTATGTCGGAATAAGTGTCTTTTATCCGAAAAAATTTGTAATCGTGTTCATGGCGTGCAAATTTCGTGTCTTTTTCGCAATAGGAAAGGGTTAAAATTGTCAGAGATTCCCGAAACCCATTCCATTGGATCGGGCATACTTCAAATATGAAATTGTGTCCTGCCTGAAACAAACAGATTTATTTTGAATATTTTATTGATTTTAAGGCCAAAAGGCCCATTTTGGAGCCTGAAACGACCTTTTTCCTTGACCTTTAGAGTTAGGAGTGTCGTAGAGAGACAAGACCGGGTTCATTGGATTCAGCGTCAAAAAGCAAGTCAGAATAAGTGTCTTTTATCTGGAAAATTGTTTAATTTAGCTTACGCAGTTGAAATAGGGTCTTTTTTAGACCCCGAAAACGTGATTTGACCCCTTCGATCTTAAAAAAGTAAATGAAACTCTAGGTCAGGATTTGAGGGGGGCCTTCTGCAATGAGAACCTATGTGGAAGCTGGTTCAAATCTGGTGCTGTTGCATTGTTTGAAGGAAGCCAAACCAAAATAGTTTTTACTCTTATGTACCTGTACATCAGTGGTTCTCAAACCTTTTCATGTCAAGAACCCCCAAATTGACACTTATTGGCCCGTCATCCCTCATTTGAAAAGATATGCCGGAGACACACACAAGAGAAGATTTTTCAGCCGATTTTCCCAACCATTTTAATTTCAAGGACCCCCAGTTTGCCTTTCCATTAGGGTACGGACCACCCATTTAATCTCTATGACCCCATTAATTATTGTAAAATCAATATTAATTGAACTCGGAGAGTGTAGGCTAGCTGAGTTACACTCTCTGAGTTACAGACCCATAAGGGTCCATTTGGTTCCTAACTATCATTTAGCTGGGGACCCCCTGGAACTCCCCGAAGGACCCCTGGGGGTCCCCGGACCCCACTTTGAGAACCAATGGGCTAGGGATGATATAGAATAGTCTATATAGCCAATAAAACAATTAAATTAGCATGTTTAATGTTCCGCCCCAGGATAATGGATGTTAGGATAATATTGTAAATTGTGATTTCTTTGGTCACAATAATCATGAATATCCGAGTGGTTGTTTAGTGTAAAACCTATATAAAACCGTATTATGGACCAATATTTATATAACATATATTTAGAAAAGCCCATTTGAGCAAAAAAAGAAAATGTGGAAACTATCTGGTGAAATAATTATGTTCCATTCACAGCCCCTTCTGGGAATTGAACCTCCGCGCTGAGGATAAACAGAAGGTTTGCAGGACAATAGTCTTAACCAGTAGACTACCATGCTCCTTCTAAGCTACAGAGAGATGTGTGAGAAGACTCTGACAAGTCCGAAAAAGATTACAAAAAAAAAAAAAGCTGTGTTGTATAAACTTGTTTGATTTATTGATTGATTGATTGATTGATTGATTGATTGATAGATTCCTTTATTTATCCCGTGGGGGAATCACCCAGAAACTGCATTTTGCAGATTGGAGGGGAATTAATTTAAAAAAACATAAACAAAAAAAATCACGTTGTTATGGTTGCCATAGCAACTGTAACAAACTTTAAACTGTTGAGCCATACAATGCCCATATTCATATGACCTTATCATATATTTACCACAGAGAAAAGTACATTTAAATAATGTAATTATTATTATTTTTTTCCCCTCCCCAGATTCGAACCAGCGCTAAAACAACGTGACATTGGGGAAAAAAAGGCAATGGTCACGTGATTGGTATGATCGAATCAATGGGGCCTACCGTATTTGTTTTCAATTGCAGTGGCCGGCCACAGAATGATGACAAAACACCTACTGAGCCTAAGTTTCGTTTTCAATAGCAGTAGCTGGGATAAAATACATAGAAAAAGCCATTATCAACCCACAGAATAATGACAAACACCTCCGGGTAGACAGTATGCCAGCTACTCGCGCCATTCAAGGCTCTGATTACACGTGACAAATTCCCTTTGAATGGATTGATAGCATTTGAAATGGGTGCTCTTTTAACACTTTGAGTGCCAGCCCCCCCTGCCCCCCGTCCCTTACCAGTGCCACCATTAGGTCCCATTCATTTCTGCCCCAATTCCAGGGAATAAATTGGAAATGATCCGATATTCACATCGGAACAAAAATGGGAGGTTTGGTAAAAGAGGATTTCTTTTTTTACCCAAAAAATTTTGGAGTGATTTCGGTGAGCGGTTTTGGAGATAGGTGCTCGAGAGTGCGCACTGCGCAAACCAGTCAATAACCTCAGAAATCTAGATTCTGAGATATTTGAGTTCAAAGAAAACAAACTTTAGGAAGCCATAGCAACAAATTGGTAAATGGTAACGGAACACAAGTACCCTTGACAGAAAGAATGACATGCCTACTTTCATTATGTGCAAAAAAAGTTAAAAAAATATTGTACCATCGTCTAGTTTCAAGGGGGCAAAGTGAAAAAGTATGAAATGACTCAGAAGGTAGAAATTGCCTTACATTTTGATAGAACTATGCACTGTGAATTCACTGTGTTTTTACCTGGTCTAGAAGGTCAGGAAGACAAAAAGTCAGAAAAGCGATGTCAACCTTTTATTTTATGGCAACATCGAACCCTAACCCTGGTGAGTACCTCACACATCCAGCATGAACATATTTATGTTCAACAATATTTACAAATATTTCCCAAAAAAAAGAAATCACAAATATGAATTCACAAAAATAAAATATAACTGGATAAAAGTAAAATAAAATAAATGTGCAGCAAGTAAAGAATAAATAAAATAATATAAAAGTCAGTACTGTACTGTACTGTATTCTCAAAAAAAGGCATTCAACAAGCCAACATTCAGGAGTCAAAGGCACCACAAATAAAGGTCAAAGATGGTAGTTCACCGTGTGTGTGTGTGTGTGTGTGTGTGTGTGTGTGTGTGTGTGTGTGTGTGTGTGTGTGTGTGTGTGTGTGTGTGTGTGTGTGTGTGTGTGTGTGTGTGTGCGCGTGTGTGTACCTCAGGTGCCTCAAAATGGCCTGGTACCTGTTCCTTGCCATTGTTCTGGGAAAGTACGGCATGGCAATGTTTTTTTGACCACTGCATGGCAATCTCCGGCTTGTGAACGATAGCTGTGAGGAAGAGAAGTCCCAGAAAGTTCTTCAGCTCCCCTAGAGTGACATTGGTCCAGGCAGCGAACCTACAGTGTGTATGACCTATGCCTGACTCCTCCGCTCTCGCTATCTCCGCCATCATACTGTCCTCTGCGTTGTCATTGGTCTGGTTGCAGATCGGGCTCCCATCCTTCCTCCATCCAGTCAGACTCCACGGGCCCTGTATATGATAGAAATAAATACAAAATACTAAATGAACGTGCTTCTGTATAATTTGTATGTTCTTTAGCAAAGGCTGTCGCACAAAAGTA
This sequence comes from Nannobrachium achirus, assembly GCF_963921795.1. NCBI lineage: Eukaryota > Metazoa > Chordata > Actinopteri > Myctophiformes > Myctophidae > Nannobrachium > Nannobrachium achirus. The sequence goes on along the minus strand of NC_137815.1, from coordinate 53,411,620 downwards.
GTGAAAACAGCAGATCTACAAGCGAGGCGTTGTGTGCTTGTAGATCGGCTGTTTTCACTAGTCTAAATAATTTCAAATGTATATATGTATATATACGTGGCCACTGAATTCTATAGGCTCTGCTTTGATACAAATTTGATACAGATTTGAGATCGATTTGATAGATTATTATGTCACACACACACACACACACACACACACACACACACACACACACTGATTGTATTACTAAACTATCTATCTAGGTATACACACACAATAAAAAACTAAACTATAAAGAAATGTATTCTTACTGGAAGAAGTTGGAGGAACTTCATACACCTACTACAAACCATGGATTGACATCTAGACCTACTGCACATACAGTATGAAACAGAGCTGATACCTTTATGTACTATGAGGAAAATAATGCTGCTATTTGTACCCTGTATATATATAAAACTAGACCAGGTCAACCTGGTTGTGCCAGACCCCGGTTCTGCCAACCCTCTGGGCCTATAAATTTAATGGTACATTTATAGGCTGTCTGTCCCTTTATAGGCTGTCTGTCCCTCCCTCATGTCATCATCATTTGTGACATTGTGATGACATGAAGGCTTTGTCTGTCGGTCTATCCCTCCCTCATGTCATCATCATGTCATCATCATGACCATCTATGGAGAAAAACCGGACAGACCGACATTTGCTTATGTAGGCCTACCCATTTCATGGGTCTGGCAATGACAATGCGACATAGCTCTGTTTGAACAATGCTGTACCCCCTCCAACTGTATATTTTCAACTGTTTTTTGCCAGACCCATGAAATGGGTAGGCCTACATAAGCAAATGTCGGTCTGTCTGTCCTGGTTTTCTATATAAAGGGTATATATGATGATGACATGATGATGACATGCCTACAAAAGGCATGATGTCATAAATGATGATGACAGACAGGGGGTCTGGCACAACCAGGTTAACCTGGTCTAGTTTTATTGTATGTGTGATACTTGCTTTGGCAATGTAAACGTATGTTTTCTCATGCCAATAACGCTCCTTTGAATTGAATTGTATATTACCAAATGCACCCTACGTGGAAAAAAAACAATAGCAGGTCAGGCTTATTGACATCGGTTATTGATTGATTGAAGAATGTATTACAAGCTTGCATTAGAGTAGACCTACAGATTCATGGCTCATTTCCACAGGAACACACTTTATGCATATCATACAGTGGTGTGTTCTAGACTTTTTTTGAGGGCATACGATCAGCTACTATTCGTTTGGCCAGGGCAGACGCTATAGTACATAATCCCTATCAAATACGCTACTTTGAAAGGTTCACGAGGGCAGACGCCGTTCATGTTTTATTGTTCCTCCATCACGGAGGTATAGAGGCCGGCGCCTGGCGGCGCCGTGCCTGCGAGGGTGTCCCAAGTCGGGCGAGGTGTGGAGGGTAGTCCCCGGTGAGTCCCCAGAACACAGCACTGATCTCATATAACATTGAAAGACAGACAGACGTATAGAACATATTGAAACGTAAAAAGCATAGCTTTATAATGCTTACCCGGTTCGCTGATCGCAGCACACCTCATTTGGGTGTATTAGCGCCCGATGCAACTCCGCTCTCCGGGGCCATACCTATCGGTGCAGCCGGTGGGCGCCGTAAGATGATACACTGCTCCAAACAGCCTGCCTCCGGTCCGGATCACCGCCGTAGCTCCTCCGTCCACTGTGGATGGCTGGCGACGTTCCTTGGCTCCCCCGACACAGCAGCAAAAACACAGAATTCTCTTCAAATCGCCGGCATCAGCGTTCAACGGCATCACCGTTCATCCTCACGCGTCGCCTCAGTCAAGTCCCAAACGCAGCCGCGCAGCAACAAACGAAAGTCCAACTGGTGCTTCGGGTTTTGATTATGGTCGGTGGCGGCGCTGGGCAGCAGCAGGCTGCGGGCTTGGTGGTGTCCACGGCCACGGGGCATGGTTCGGCTGCCTGCTTGGTCTCCATGTGCGGCCATGACTTGCTCTCTGATCAGCGGAGGTAAAACCTCTACCTTCCGATCTCTCTCTCTATCTCTATCTCTCTAAATAATACTACATCTAATGATTTTATAACTAATTCTAGCTCATTCTCTCAATATATCTCTCTCTCCCTCTGATTGCTGTGTGTCCGGACGGTAAAAGTCACTGAACTCGTCTTTGAGACCCTTGTTTCTGGGGGGAACCGGCCAATCAGCATGCTTGAATTTGGTCACATAAGCGTGTGATGTCATGCAGGGGCGTCAATTGGGTATGGCAGGGGTATGCAGCTGCCATACCTTGACAGGGGGAAATAATAAAAATGTACTTTTCATCGTGCCTGTTGCTAAGGTATGGCAACATGACTGGTGTCTTCACCAGACACCAGTCATGTTGCCATACCTTAGCTTGTTCTGAACTGACGCCACTGAATTGTCATGCATGACGACCGTCCCATCGTCCAAAAGGGCTGTATCTTGGTTACCGCATAGATCCAACACTGTACTACTGTAATATGAAAAAAAAGCATCTGGCGTCATATGACGCCAATATTATTTTCTGGCATCATTGCCAAGGTCGTGTCGGACGTCATATGACGCCCTGGCACTGAAAGTGTTAAGAACGGTTAGATTTAATGGACTATTTGTTACCAAGAAAATGTACTTTCTTTATACAGTAGGCTACCAAAACCAATTGGTCTGCTCACTTAGGCCTAACTTTCTTCCTGCAGCTCTTGATCTTAAAGGAATATTTCACTACCCCCAAATGACTATTTCTGTCAATTACTTGGATTTCACTGAGAATGGAGTGTCACATTCCTTATTTCCTTCACAGTGATTGAAGAATCCACAAAATGAATAAAGAATCCGAAATGAATAGAATACTTGATGAATTGAAGAAAAATATGGGTACAGGATAAACAATAGCAAAACTATCAAAGTTCTGTTCACAAACTCCTACACCGCTCCAAGTGTCTTGCAAACAGTCCATGTCCTCATTACTTCCAAGACACCACATTTTCTCTAACGCTTTACTATGTTAACACTTCCGACCTCCACAGTGTCAACTCAGCTTTGTTAAACATGAACTCCATGCGCACGTCCAGATGTGTTCCTGCATGAGACTGTATCTCAGACGGGTTTTGAATATTAACGTTTCATGAAAATGTGTGGATTTCTGAAGTAATGAGGACACAGACAAGACACTTGGGATTATACTCAGAGCTGTTTTGTAGTTTCTAAACTCATTTTGATATAATTTTGCTGTAGTTAATCCTGGACCCCTATTTTCTTCAAGCCAAGAATTAAACCAAAACATCCACGAAATCAAGGCTTCTCGTGTGAGGAATTGCTATAGCCAGGGAAACAAACTAAGCATTTTTGGGTTTAAATAGTGTTCAGAATTGTATGACTCTCTCCCAGCCACACACACGACAACACACCAGCATTATTATTATGTGGATTTGTCTCTCCATCCCTCTTTCACCCCCCACCCCCAAGACCACTGATGACAGATCATAGGTCATAGGATAAAGGTGATCACTCAGAACTTTGTATTGATTTGCAGCCATGTGAGCTGTATTCCCTCTGAATGCCTGATTAAACTAGGCGTGAGGGTCTAGGGACAAGCGGACCCAAAAATGCCCCCACACTAGCATAACTGGCCCACTGAAACCCCATATTTTGTAGGCGTTAAGCATGCAGGCTTGTACAGTTCTGGTTTGTACAGTTCTCTTAGTGTACGCTACACGTGCACGCCACTTGTTGAGAATATGGCGAAGAATGACTCATCTGATCAGATCACTTCTCTGTAGACCAGTGCATTTAGTTTTTGCACCAATGAACTCTGAAATGTGCATGTGTCTTTGTAATGAGGGGTTTATGCACGGCTACCCTATAATAACATCCCTGTATGTAGTTGTCAACGGACTGTAATAGCTGATTCTCAGTCACCTAATGAAGTGTTGCTCCTCACACACAAACACGCACGCACGTGCACATGCACACACACACACACACACACACACACACACACACACACACACACACACACACACACACACACACACACACACACACACACACACAGGCTATATATACAGATCCTTCTCAAAGAATTTTAATATTGTGTAAAAGTACATTTTCTTGAAACGTTCATTTCTTGAAACTTTCATATATTCTACATACATTGGACATTCAGGGAATTATTCCAAACCTTTTTTTGTTAAAGCTTTGACTTTTAATGGCATACAGCTCACGAATATCAAAAGTTCATATTTCAAAATATTACAATATTACACGAGACCACTCAAAACAAGGATTTATAATAGAAATGTCAACCTTCTGAAGTCAGAGTTGCTTGAAGTCCAGTGGGAAGTTTCCGAAGTCAGTTGTGATTTGGGGTGCTATAGCAACTGCAATGCTTTTTTACACAATATTCAAATTTTTCGAGAAGGATCTGTATACACACACACACACACACACACACACACACACACACACACACACACACACACACACACACACACACACACACACACACACACACACACAGTATATATACAGTATGCTTCCTCTGTGTGTAGGCCTACCTAGAATAAATGATGTCTCAGAGCCTGGGCTGATTTATGATGAGTCTAAATGCAATCTATTGCATAGCTTCCAGTCCTATACACAAGGCAAATCTGATTATCATGGCAATTATCTCTCATTTTTCACAATCTTTGGCTCCTTCTGGCAAATAGGGCATATAGCAATTACCTCCCAATGCCCCTTGCTTATAACCACTCATTCCCTGTCATACCCTCTGTAATGTCAATACACCTGTGTATCCTGTGCACATATTTCCAAATTCTGCTGAGTCTTTGAATGTGCCCTTCCTATGGTTAGAATAGAAACATTCTCAGTCCAGTGGGATATGTTATTTTCTGGCCAAAAAGTGCAGTTTATGCAGAGGGTTGGGGCTTGAAAGTGCTCCCACCGAGGAGAGACAGCTTTCAAACAGTTTCAAACAGCTTAAAACAGTCTTTGTTTTGGTGCGTATAGCAAAAGTGCTGTCTTTATTTTTTACCAAAGTCAAGAGACTGTGCTACCTGCGGTATGGAAAGAATACACAAAGAATCACATATAGCTACAGTATACACTATTGACCTCCTAATGTAGGTTAGAGTGGGTTTCTAGACTAGAGGGTATTGACTACCATGACTACAATACATTTTGGACCCTCTATCAGTGTTGTTTTTGACAGCAAATTTTGATTTAGTTTTAGTCATAGTCTTTTGAATAAAATTTTATTTAGTTTTAGCCATAATTTAGTCACCTGAAAGGTTTTAGTTTTAGTCTAATTTTAGCCGACTAAATATCATGAGATTTTAGTTGACTAAATCTACAGTTGATTTAGTCAACTAAAATGTATTTTGGCAGGCCTTGATGGCATCGTAATGACTGATTTTACACTTTGTTGCATGCTGAAAATAGCCGATCTACAAGCTCACACAACGCGTCACGCTGCGACGCGCTGTGAGCTTGTAGATCGGCTATTTTCAGCAAGCAACCCCTGAGAGCAACCAAACATAAAATGACTTTCTCCTCCACTAGTCCCTCCCTAACGTTTTAGTGTAGTTTTTATTTTGTTGACACCATTGTCAATATATTTAGTCTTAGTTTTAGTCATCACAGCTTAGTTTTTATTTAGTTTTTACGTAGTTTTCGTCAGAGAAAAAAACGCAGTCGACACACATTTTTTGTCATAGTTTTAGTCGACAAAATCAACTGCCCTCTATGACACATTAACAAAACTAAAGTGAGCTTTGGAAGATGTTACGAGGAAGAATGGGCAAGTTCTCCACACTAAAGCATATGAACATCAGATAAAACATCAGGAGCTGTTCAGATCTCCTATAAAATGTAAGACTATTATGTTTGATTATTTAAATTTGCTCAAATGTATCTTTCATCAGGGCTATCTGAAGTGACTCTGAGCAAGATACCCTTAACTGCTCCCTGAGTGCTGTAGTAATGGTGCCCATTTAGGAAGGGTAAATGCATAGGACTAATTTCACATAATACTGTCTGTATGTGCAAAGGTACTGTGGCAAAAAAATACCCCAAAGGCATAAGTATTGAAATGTTAGGTGGTAGGATGTGTTCCGGTGTTCAGAACAAAACAATATACACAATGATAATAATACTAATAAGGGTAATAATAATAAGGGTAATAATAAGGGTAATAATATTAAAAACATAAATAATACTGTATTAGATAGAAATAAACTTAAAATGCAGTAACGGCAGTAAGATAAACCTTTTAAAACAGAAACCATTATTTAATTTAATTCCAAGTATGTTTAGAGACACTATATTACCTTTTGTCTTACAGTTGACTTGGACAACAGTTTCCCCCATAGTGCAAAACAATATACTTAAACATGCACAGCAGGGGGGCACCAGGGGGAAAAAAATATCTTCCCTTAATGTAGCGTTCATGGGTTTAGCATGTTTAGCATAGCCGTCATTGAAATGAAAATTATCTGAAAAAACAAATCCAGTGCAAGACAAGGTCATACTGTATGAATAATTCTACTTCCTTGTTTGTGTACTGAGATGAAGGCGAATCATAATAGCAACATCATGTTACTCCATTTCACCTCATCAGGCTCAGCTTGAAAATGAATATTTACTCTATTTATTTGATAGTGAGTATTTGGGAGATTATTAATGAATTGAACATCTGTATTATAAATATAAGATGCAACCACGCTAACCCATCCTCATGCTGTGTTTTGATTCTAAGATACTATATAGTACGATATGTCCCAATTCCCATAACACTAAGAAAAGACAATTGCCAAATTTGCATGCATTACATTAGGGTGCGTTCGGAAATGCACACACAACGCAGTGAACGCACTGGTGTGCCATGTTGTTGTTCGTTTATTCGGTGCTGCGCACCAGGTGTGCTGAGTATACGCACTGAACGACCCTTCTCAGAAGATGGGGTTTGGCGGTGTGGTGTGTCAGTGCAGTGTTTTGAATGGTTGATTTTCATGGCAGTGTCTCGTGCTTCTCAGCTGTGAACAATGCATGGCGTAGGAAATGATAACAAAATGCACCATTTGCTGTGTTATTGGTCCTTTGGGCTTTATTGTTACACACGCATCAACTGGTAAACTAACAGCAGGTAGGCCAATGTTATGAATTAAATTACCTATCAATAGCAACGTTACGTTAGCAACTGCTGCTTTTAAGAAAGTTCAGAATGAAAAAGGGCACAGCTTCCTCTTAACTTGTCGTTCGTAAATAAGCCACAATGAGTGCACTCTACAACGTCACCGCCCACTGCACTCACTAAAACGAGCACACCCGGTGCGCATTTCCAAACGCAAAATTATGCATATATACATATTCATGCACTTAACCTCCAAGAAGACACGCACACACACACACACACACACACACACACACACACACACACACACACACACACACACACACACACACACACACACACACACACACACACACACACACACACACACACACACACACACACAAAAACAATATACAGTGTATAGTGTGTTAGTGTATAGTAACATGCCAAGAAATATACCCACAGGATCTAGTAGTAACACTTAGGCCTTCCCTACACCTTACTCTAAATATGTGCTGAAAACAGGAAAACATATTCAAGTGTATTTCAAGAGCATACCAGAGCATTTATGAAGTGTGTACAAGGGCACTATGCACCGCAAAATGCTGTAATAACAGCTTTTTACTCTGAACAGAAAGGTCACTTTGTAGAGTAGTGAAAGATCATTTAGGGGCTAGTTTTGCTTAATTTTATTTCATTTTGACCAAATCAGTGCCACTTAAAGCCACTTTATTCTGGGACAAAATGTGTTTATCTTAGTCATGCTGGCAATATAATTATCAGTGTTCATTCTGATAGTGTACAAATGCGTACACTATCGGCCCAGGTGTATCCATTGTAGCCCACTGTGTACACAAACTCACACATGTTACATGATATACAGTACTTCTATTCATAAATCATTATCAATATGGACATAAAGCCTGCATGGAATAAATACAGTTACAACTGCTGTGGACAATATGGTCCAGCAAATTACTTTACCAGTAAGACTCCCTAAATAGGGAGATTAGCGACCGTCAGGTTGAATACACAAACTTTAGAAGGCAATGGTAGAGACACTGTGTACCGCTTTGCGCAAAATTTGTAGGAGCAGTGTCCAAAAATGTGTTTTGCAAGAATCGGCCTCATGGTGGCGCTAGAAGAGGGCCATGTGAGAAATGGTTGTGGTTTGGCAGCCAAGGAGTGTGTGTGCAAAGTTTGGCATGGATAGGGGCAACGGTGGCGGAGATATGAGTCGGGTAAAAGTGTGACGTGACGTGACGTGACGTGACGTGACGTGACGTGACGTGACCTGACCTGACCTGGCGTGACGTGGCATGACGTGACGTGACGGACAGACGGATGGACGGACTGACTGACAGCCGGTGGAAGTTTTGACCTGAAGGTCGCAATAAGCATTATAGAGCATGGACATAATTCCAAAGAGTTGACAAATTTGTGCAGGTTTGGAAGGATTGTGCACGTGTTTATCAGTAGGTCATGGTTATGTGGTTAAAACCATAAGCAAATCTAAGTAGCTATGGGGCTACGTTTCAGAGGTTTTAAAAAACAATATTACAGCGTCCAGGAAACACAACTGATGTATTTAATTGTAAAGTACAGGCCCATGGACCAGCGCTCCATCAAGATCTTTTTAAAAGTACACAATTCCATTAGCTTCTGTGTACAGCAGGGGACAGCAACCTTTTTGAAATGAAGTGCCGTGTTTTTATTTTCTAGAATCTAGAAAATAAAAATAAAAACAATGACAACTAGAAGCAGTGCTCTTCCGAGCACAGGTCTCCACCAGGCCACACAAATCGGCCTGTTATAGCGCCACCATGAGGTTGATTTAAAAAATGTGGGGCAGAGGTTCTGAATTAGCATCCAGGGAGTGTGTGTGCTCAGTTTGGCAGCGATCGGGCCAACGGCGCCGGAGATTAGCTGGTAACAACCAGGCCACACAAATCGGCCTGTTATAGCGCCACCATGAGGCTGATTTGAAAAATGTGGGGCAGAGGTTCTAGATTGGCATCCAGGGAGTGTGTGTGCTCAGTTTGGCAGCGATCGGGCCAACGGTGACTGAGATTAGCTGTTCACAAACTACGAGGACGCACGGACGCACGCACGGACGCACGGACGGACGGACGGACGGACGGAGGGGAAAACATACTCTCCCTCAGCCTTCGGCTGGTGGAGACAATGACATGGCACACTGACTATCTAGAATCTAGATAGTCAGTGTGCCTTGTCATTGTCAATATACATTTTAATGACACCCCATCAAAAATTAAGACATATTTTAATTGTCAGGACATTGTTATAATGCTCATTAGACTCAGCAATAATCCACCTATCTTCCTGATTCCCTTTCCATGTCAAAGTTCAGAATTTTCAGGGCCGTTTAGCTTCATTGGGTGCCATGCAAAATCTTGTTCTGGGCCCCCCTACCTCAAGGAAACTCATCATTTGTAGAGGACATGCACAGTATACTTAATACTAATAATTAGTATATTGTTAGTAGTGTAATACTAATACTTTTTTTCTGCCTTTATTGATAGTATTACATTGAAGAAAGAAAACAGGGAGAGAGATAAGGAGTGACACGCAGCAAAGGTCATCAGGATTAGGATTTGAACCTGCGTTAGCCTATAGTGGTATGCGCCTGGATCACTAGGCCAGTGAGCGCCCCATACTACTACTACTACTACTTTTGTTTTGTTCTTATTGAACTTCTAATTTATTGCTATTTCAATGACCTCTTCCATTAAGGAAAGGATTCCAAATAAGCCTGCTGGCGTCTTCCTTTTCTTGCACAATAACTTGTATTCTTATGATAGGTATTGTTTCTATTTTATATTACATTGTTCTAATAAACTATAAACTAGACTGAACTCTAACATCTCCCACACCTAGAAATACATGGTACTTTTTCCACAAAATGCTTATTTTAATGTTGGGCACGGAGTTGGGTTGTTCAAAATTAAGACAAACATGCAAAGTGTAGATAATAAACTATGGTAATTAAAATGTCCCTTTCCCCCAGAAGTACTGAATAAAATAAATTAGGCCATTACAAAGAGTGAACATAAATAATGACACCATTCTCCGTAACAGTGAAAATGATAAGAAATAATAAGGGCATAATATATACTCTACAAAATTCTCAAATCAAACAACTTTAATATAATATACTAGGCCTAATGAATCTGCCAGACAAGTGCAAATGGTAACAAATAATACATAAGTAATGTTAGTTACAACAGACTTAACACTCGGGTGACTGAAAATAAAAAACTACCACTCTGACTGCATTTATAGGTCAAATTGACAGGTAAATTCTCTCCCTTTTTGCCCAGTAGAGCAACACATCCCCTGCTGCCAGCGGGGGTTCTATTGTCTGTTGTTCTATTGACAATAGAACCCCCACTGGCAGCAGGGGAGGAGGTGTTGCTCTACTGGGCAAAAAAATTAAAGAATTTACCTGTCAATTTGACCTATACATGCAGTCAGAGTGGTATAATCGTATATTATTTCATATTTAGGAAATGTTTCAGAAGGGGGAAAAAAACGAGAACATATATCTTGAGTATTTAGGAAAAGTCATGGAAGGGGAAATTTCTGAGACCTTCACGGGGAGAGTTATTGCACTTTGCAATTTCAAAATCGGCCAAAATGACCTGTTAGTCACCCATGTGTTAATGATCTATGAAGATTTTTCCATACTGTCCAATTTTAACTTTCATAGAGTTCATCGATCATCAGTGCGTAAAAAGGTCTCTTTACAGTACAGTCCACCAATCTGTGATGGACCGATGGATGGAAAGCGCTACAATGTCACCAACATTCCATTATCGTCCGAACACACTCCAATGCTGGCACTCAGAAAATCGAGTATCATCAGCTGACAATCACTATGGATGAACTAGGGGCAGCTATGGGCATTGATTGATTGATTTGTGGGGAGGTCCTTGAGGATTGTTTAAATTAGGCCAGTGGTCCAGAGCTCAAAAAAGGTTGAGAACCACTGCATTATGGGATTTTCAGTTGCTGTTCTACCATGGAGGAAAGAGCATATTAGCGTACACATTATGAGAGATATTGACCTGCCAAGCTGACAGCATATCACATTGGATGTATGGGCTTACAAATGTTGGATTAAGCTTCCAGAGGCTAGTGTTCTTCCTCTGGCATGGTATACTGAAGGTAATTTGATGAGCCTTTCTGACACTGTTTGTTTTTGCGACATTGCTGCTCAGACATTCATACATTATTGAATGCATCCTTGTGATTGGGATGATGGGATTTGGAAAGGTGTCATGGATAGCCTACACTACAGCTTGACACAACTTTGTAAGCTCTCAACAAACGGGGTTGGCCAATGTTTGATTTGAGAAAACAAAACAAAAACAGAAAGAGAGAGAACATTGCTCCTGGGAGCACAGGTCTGGCCTGGTTGCTTATTGTGGGCCAGCAAAGTAAAAAAAAAAAAAAAAGCAATATGGTGGAAATGGGAGTGGCTTATTTGGGGAGTTGCATAATAATATCATATATTACCATGGAACATGACGTCAGTACTATGGAACATAATGTTATTGTTACGTAAGCATATGTAGTATATTTTAAAGAGTTATTCATAGTATTTTGTAGGGGGATATCCCTATACAGTACGTTGATTTATTGCATAGAAACAAAGTACAGTGGCTATGTTCTCCAGGTTCTATGTTCCCCACTTTTTGGCGGAGGGTGGGTGGGGAACATAGAACCTGGGGAACATAGAACCTTTTTGGGGGGGAAGTGGGGAACAGAACCTGGGGAACATAGGGAGGACCCCGCCTGTCGTCTCTGGAGTAGTAACACACAAATACCATTTTCAGTCTGTTTTTAAAACAGCACTACATGCAGAGTAGAAAGACGGGTCCATGGGTCAATTGACCCAGCCATTCATGCGGTCAGTAATTAATGACTAATGGCTAAGAATAAAAAAACTTTGGGGTTATGGACCACCAGACAGCTTGGATTAAGCCCTTGATCAGCTACCCCTCAGTGAAACTTAATTTTCTGCAAGTGAGTGGCAGTGGACCACTGCCCTGTTGGAATTCACACCCAAGCAAAAAGTGGTCAGTAAGAGACATTTGCTTTTACAGTATAGGGCTGACCCCACTGTTGTCCAGACAAAAAATGGTTGAAAATCAGCAACACAACAACAAAGTCTAATGTCTTCAAATAAAGAATGAAAACAACAATTACAACATGCAGGCAATATATATTGCCTAGCACTCTTGAGCGTAGCGCTAGAGTGCACACTGGCACAGAGAGACCGTTTGTGAATTCAGAGCACTGTCAGAATTGCTGGTTGTGTATACAGTACTGTATATCCCTGAGTGTTCAGAGTGCACTATGGCCATGGAGGATCCTTAAGAGTTGCAACATCGGTACAGTATAGCCAAATGATATCAAGCTGGCTGAGCTTTCTAGCATGTTGCAGCAGACAATACTTTTCCACTGCGCTGACAGTGTAGGTTTTACTTGTATAAATGGGTAATTGACAATTTGAGACTTTATGTTTCAGCTACGTATGTAATTTCCATAGCCACAATTGTTTTCTTTACGTGGAGTTTGTATCTTTTTCGCTTGCTCTTTGCTGCATAATATCTTTTAATTTTTATTTTTTTTTCATAATAGTGTCAGTTTAACAAACCAAATGTCACAAGAAAATCTGCCCGCACATAATACACCAGGAGATGGATGTTCATACCGAATGACATCATCAGTGGGGGGCTAACGTGCTTTATGAACAGAGCCAATTGATGTTTTAGCCTTTACGTCCTAGACCATATTCTGAATTCACCTCGACTGTAATTGCTAATGAATCATCCTCTTTCCCTCCTGACAGCCCATAGTTTGGGGAACACTTCACTTATCGTAGGAGATGATTGTTACTGCTATGTATAACCATGTCAAGCCATGGCGACCTTACTGTGCATTTAGCTGAGGTGGTTCTATTCATGCTGTCAGTAATTGACTAATGGCTAAGAATAAAAAAAGAAAACATTGATGTTTGAGTCACCCACACTTTTAGTCTGAACTTAAACCCCCTCCCTGTTCCATCCAAACCAAAATGTGAAAATGTTGCATAGCAGGATTGTTCTCTGACAGCAGTGAGGGGTTTAAAAATAGAGACTGTCAACATTGGTTACTATGAATGCCCCCCCCCCCCCAACCACCACAACCAAAAATGTTCCATGTTCCAAGCTGCCAGGCTTCCTGTGGTACCAACCCTCCTCATTTTATTAGAAGCACAATTGCATTGAGAATAAATATCATATCTCTGCCACCACCAATATTGATTTTCTATCCCTTTGAAAGCCAGGACTCTCTATAACCACACTGTATGTGGCAGTCAATTCCTGACGCCTAGTGGGAAAAGTCCATTACTAAGCCACACTTCCTTTTTGAGATTACAGATCTGACTTTGTTCTACTTCACTTTGGCCTAATCGAACCAGGATACACACTGTGAAATTACTATGCAGTTGTAGCCTTGTATGTATCACTGAAATCTAAATACCCCCCACTACACTGTAAAAGCCAACTTAGGTTGGATGATATAGAAAGATTTCTCAGGCATCTATGCCATTTTGGGGGGTTTCGTTTGTTTTTCCTTGGGAACTGTGCTAGCATACAAAAATGTGCACAAAATACCTATGAAACAAAGTGGAGAGATAGAGGGGAAGGGAGAGAAAGAGATGGAAGAAGGGAAGAAAGAGGACAGAGATAGATGGTAGGGTTAGAAAAGAATATGAATTATTATGGGTATGATGGGTCAAAGGGAGTCAGGTTTGTGGGGAATCGAGAGTAAGAAAAGAGGCAGAAGCAGAACTTTCTCTATGCCGGCATGGAGTATGCTTTTCTGTCTTCCCTTACAGGAGTCCAAGTTGGAGATGCAGCTGTCATAAAAAGTACAAGGAATAAATAGTTTAGGATACATACTGGCTATTCGTTAGGTGTTGTGTGTGCCAACTCAGGGTAGCACACAGGTATGAAGTGAAGATATACAGCTGAGTTTGTTGTGTATTTTGCGGGGAAATAGTGAGTGTGAGGTGTGGTTTTGTTGTGAAAATGAACCCATGTGAAATGAAACCGGCATGTGAGCATTTTCAGCACTTTTTTTTTCCTCCTCTGAATTGTTCCCTGGCCACCGTCCAAATTCAACAGACATGTGGAAGGAGAAAGCTGCAAGTGAATTGACTAGACCTGAATGCTAACGCTCCCATTTTGTTTGAATAGTGGGGGAATGTTGGCATAAAAGTGACTTGATTCACTGCAAGACATAAAAACACCTTTTATCTCCTCCATGCTGGTCCCACAGAGATAGTAGCGGAGAGTTATAGCAATAGATATATGAATTGAAGGTCACCCTTCAAATGCCTAAACAGTCTCATGAAATAAAACACATGCATGGGTCAGAAGAAAGTGTAGAGTGTAAACCTGGCATGTTTATACAAGCCAGGTAAATAAGGAGAGGAGATAGGACCCTCCAGTTCATACAGTTAGTAACAGTTATGCTTGTTGGGGAAAATAGCCTTTAAAGCACCTTAGCTGCATTTCACCCATTACATTTTTTAGAGACTGTACAAAAAACAATATTGTAATGTCAACTCTATTTTACTGCTGTAAAATAGATGCCAAAATATGCCATTTTAATGGAGAGCTGCATTTATATTTCAATAACTCACACACACAAATATTGTAGATGGAGTTAAGAGATAAATCACGGATGGTGATAAGCATGCGGTACATGCAACGGTCAGGCCACAGAGCGGGACCTCTCCTTGGGGACTAGGAGAATAATGCGAAGCGATCAAAATGTCATCAATCATCTGCATGATTAAATGGTTGTAAAAATATATGTGTGAGGCTCCAGGAGCATTGACAAAGCATTGAAAAAGACAGGTCCACGAGAGATTGATGGACCCATGCACTGAGCAGGCTCTCCAGGAGTTTACTGGAAGGACCTCATCCTTGTATTTCAACTTTAGATCTGGGAACCAACTGAAAAACAGTCAACGATGGACACCGAGTGCAGCTGCTGCCGCGGCAGTAGTTTTACTGAAGTTAGTGGTTGGTTTAGATTTAGGCATGGTTTTACTGAGGGCAGCACGAGGCGTTGAGAGCTTGTAGATCGGCTATTTTTGGCAAATAGGTTTGGTGTAGAGGTAAAAAAAGAGCAGAACAAGTACAGAGTGAAAGGTCAAGTTTACTAAGTATCGACGATTTATGATTTTAAGTGGTTAAGTGTCAAACAAGTCTAATCTATCTATGAAATCGATGAGAATCTCCATGACACGTTTATACAATATGTAGAGGGGGTCCCTGCTTCATCTCTCTCTCTGCTAAGGGGTCCTTGGCCTGAAAACGTTGAAGACCCCTGGGATAAGGTTTACGCATAGTTTTACTGAGGTTAGGGAACCTTAGGTTTCGGCATAGTTTAACTAACCGGCACAGGCATGTGTAAAACCATGCTATCCCACCTAACCCTAACCTCAGTAAAACTATGCAAAGCTGCCTTGCCGGCAACTGCCGCGGCTTAGGACACAACTGCCGCGGCAAAGGAAACACTGCTGCCGCGGCAGATACAGCTGCTGGAAAATGCATTTGCTCCTTCTGGGTTCAACTGTTAAAATATGTATGGCATTGAACTGGCAGTAAAATAAAAATAAAAAATGGACCGAGCCTGTCTCTGCACTGCTATTATAACACAATCATCTCAGACTGTTGAAACTAAAGGCTGTGCACGCGCGTACACGCACGCACACACACACACCCCTACGCACTTACGCACACACGGATGCATGCACGCACGCACAGGTTTGTACCTCTGTGAATCCTTATCCTTGCATTCTCCCTATGCAAATCATTAGCCGCTACCTTTCTTTGTTAAGGAAACGCTGGTACTGTGTGCTGTTCTTCCTTTATCACCAGCACTGCCAAGCCTGCTGAAATGAAAAGCAATGCAAATATGCCCAGGCTTTTATGAACCGACAGATAAAGCTTGGAGACCTTCAAAAACGCAACGCTTCATCCAGCTTCAGTTTAGCCTTGACCGAGCCATGCAAATTATACCTGAGATGTAGGGAGAGTGGCGCCGCGAGCCACACTGACGCAAAAGCTGGGTCTTGAGATAGGCAAATCTCTCCTGGGGCAAGGTTAATTGGTAGAAAATATCTATAGAAAGGTTTTCAGAAAAGAAAAAGGTTTGTGAGTGAAGTCCTACCCCCAAAGAAAAAGTAGACACATATTTATGCTTGAGTTTTGACAGGGAATCGCTTGCACAGCACCTCACGGATCCTCTCACTTTGTCATTTCGCTTCCAGGGAAGGATGCGTTCTACTGCTGACCCAAGTACAGGGTGCAATTCAGCACGGCTTTATCAGATCAGCATTCTGTTACCCCCTATTCACGTCTGACTTTCTGCAAACCCTTTTCAGGTTCCCCTGCAGCACCGTGATCCTCGTTTCTGTTTGCTCGATAGCAGGGTTGGGGCTGGGGTATTGCCATTTTCCCAGGATATAGCATCTATAGCCTACGAGCTAGGGATGGGACGATATGACATTTTCATATCACGATTATTGTGACAAAATAAATCGTGATTTACGATATTATCGCGATAATCAAGATCCATTATCCTGGGGCGGAACATTTGCCAAAAAATTGCCGATCTACAAGCTCACAACGTGTTGCGTTGCGACGCGTTGTGAGCTTGTAGATCAGCTATTTTTTGGCCAAGACAATTGATAGAGTGAAAAAGAGACTGCAAGTATATGATAAGTACCTTTTAACAATAGAGGATTTAAATGGTACATGTGCATGACGGAGGATGATATCACGATAAATTAAATCTCCACAATACGATTATCGTGAGTGTTTTTTTATCACAATAAACGATAATATCGCGTATCGTCCCATCCCTACTACGAGCCAGAATGTTGGGCTAAATGAGAGCTTGAGCAGAAGATGAAAAGAGTGAAGTAAACAAAGACCGCACATCCACGAGAATGAGACGAGGCATATTAATTGCAGAGAATGCAGCTTTTTCATCGCCCATGTTTAGTGTTTCGTGAAAAACAGAATCATCAGAGAGTGAAATGAGGGGAATGATGATGATAATCCACAGAGCTAAAAAGAAAAAAGAAAAAAGAAAAAGACATGATGCCCCTATCTCGGACAAATATTGTT
The DNA here is from genome assembly GCF_963921795.1 of Nannobrachium achirus. Lineage (NCBI taxonomy): Eukaryota > Metazoa > Chordata > Actinopteri > Myctophiformes > Myctophidae > Nannobrachium > Nannobrachium achirus. The sequence continues at coordinate 53,394,254 of NC_137815.1, read as the reverse complement.
GACGTAAGACACGGCAGCAGAATACAGCCTCAGGTGCTATAATGCTCTCAGATATTGCTGTGAAAAAGGGCCAACAGTAAGAGAGGCACCTGGTGTGGGGCATGGTCACATTTCATTCATCTTTGATTGGCACGACCCCGCTGGAGAAGCCACAGGTGTGATGACCTCAGATGTAGGCCTATCTGTGCACACCTGAACCTCCACTCGTCTGTCCCCAGCCAATCAGTTGTGGTTTATTTTAACTGTGACCTTCACTGGGTAATTCATTACGGACGAATGGTGCTGCTGAGGCCCACTTCCATGAACCACCCTCCCACCCTTGTGTTGTTGATGTGACATTGTCAGCAGGGAAACTAATGCCTAATTATTTATACTTTGTAGGGCAGTGTCAGTCTCTGGCAGAAAATAACTGGAACTAAAACTCAACTTTGTGCTTTTAGTGAAAATGTGTTGGGTTTTTTTGGGCCTTGACAGACAGTGCCTATGAGTTGGTACAGTATATAGGGCTAAGGCATCATGGATGTAAACAAAAAAACAACAACAAAAAAAAAAGTTTTTTCTGCTATAATGATGGACAGTGGAGGAATGTGATGTGGAGTTCATTTGTGCTTCGGAGTGTGTGTGTTTGTGTGTGTGTGTGTGTGGGGGGGGGGTTAGGGAGAGAAAAAAAGGACAAAGGCAGTTTAAAAGGAATAGCGTGCGAGAGGGGCAGAAAGACATACAGCATAGACAGAGAAGAGTATGAGATATCGATGGAACGGGAGGGTTAGAGGGAGGGCTAAGGTAGGGGGACAGAAAAAATGGAGACAGTCGGACACGGAGAAACACTGTTAAGGGTTCCCCAGCGGTTCCTCTGCTGCCGTTTGAACAGCCTTGAAGCAATGCTGCACATCTCCCAGAAGTGTAGTGCAGTCTGCCAGTGATGAGATAAGCTGCTGGTACCCCACATGGAGGGGAAGGTGCTACAGAGCCAAAAGGGCAAAGACAGCACCAAGTTGTTGGACTGCAGAGAAGAAGAAAAGTTTTACTCACACTAACTACAGCACTGAGAGAGGTACTCTACTGTATGTTTTCATTCCACAGAGCTATACATATCTATATTTTGATAATAACGTCTTATTCACAGCAAAGATTTGACACAATTTACCAGTCAAATATCGTAAATACATTATTATTCACTACTAGAATTTGTATTAGATATTGTGTGGAGGTTCTGTAGTGCAGTGATGAGGATTATCAACTCCAATGCCCCTATGCTATGAGGAAATTTAATTTCATTCGTCCAAATTCTGACAATATTGTCAGTTTTGTCTGCACGGAAAATCTGGTCTGCAAAGGCCTTTAATGCATGTTTTTGTGAGGGTACCTGCCCTAGGCCAGGGGACACGGGAAGAACATACAAACACCACACAGAAACGCCCTTTCGCCAACCCCACCTAGGGTATGGGCACTGATGACGTGGAGGAGAGAACGCGCCTCCAGCGGAATCAAACCCAGGACCTTCTAGCAGTGAGGCCATAGCGTTTCCGAACCACAGCACAGTACGGCTGCCCGTGGAGTCTCTTAAATACAGAGCAAGTTTTGAAAGTTAACATCCAGAAGAACACTTCAAGAGCACTAGGAGAATCAAGTGTGGGTCAGCTTAACTACTGCAAACTCTGCAGAATCCGCTGGTCCCACACCATCCCTGTGCACTGGATCACAAACATGGAGGACAGGGTTGGGGAGAGGCTGTCCAAAAAGGTCATATTGGGGGGTTATGGCAAGAACACCCTCACCCATCTGACATTTAAAATGCAACCACTGCACCGCCAGGTTTTATATTTTGTCCATTGTCTAGCTTGCTTTTCAGTGAAAGATTAGATCCCAGAATGAATTGTGTTTAAACCCCAGTTTTTACATATAGCCAGTACATCACTGTATATGGGAGATATTAGTGACAAATGCTTGCAAGCAGGTTAGTTCAGGCAATATACTCGAGAGGTTACACATGTGCATTACTATGAGGGTGTATAAAGCGTTATGGAAGACCCATACGTCATACGCTGATGTGGCAATCAGCTGACCAATTGGGCGGGTTATTTAAGCTCTCCTAAGGCCAAGGCCAGACGGAGCTGGATATTTCATATATCCCGGTTTTTCAGATATCCACATAGAAAAATATCTAGGTCCACAAGACAAAGATATCTAGGTCTAACAAGCACACACACAGTAAAGTCTTCAGAGATATCCGGGTTCCCTGTCTACACAGATCCAGTGAATCGGATATTTTTCAATCTCTCCACTTATTTATCCGGTTTAAAAAATATCCAGTTTCACAGCCGAAATATCCAGCTTCGTGTGGCTGCAACCCCAACAGCACAAAACAATTTCTAGCTTCAGAAATATCCAGCTCTGTGTAGCCGGCACCTAAGTCTGTGTTCATTCTGCGTTCCTTCTGCGTACGCATCCCTGGTTTGTTATATGCCGTTTGCTTCCACTGCCACCCAGTACCACCAGTGGGCTCTGCTAACAGTTCTGTTCCCCATTGGGGGTTGTTATTATTATTATATCTATATCCCTGCTCTTAATGGTTAATGATGGCTGTCTAATCGTGCTGAGCAGGGAGAGAAAATGTAGCAAAGCCTGAATGCCAAGATAAAATATATCTACACTTGTATTCACACTCTATAATATATATTAGTTCTTATTATATTGTTGAGTGACTTATCTGACTGAACTAAAAAAAAAACAATTAAAGAGGAAGATAAACAATATTTGGACCCACATGGTTCCCATGGTTATAAAAAAAGTTCAACATTACTTTAACTATAGGGAAGCATTGTGATAATACATCTGTTGTCCTGGTTTATAGTACAACAGAGTATAAATAACTTTGAGTATAGCATTTGTGTTCTTTAGTCATCACTTCCCAGCAAATTAAGATAAGTTCATTGTTATAGGATTTTGAATGATCATTGATTAAAGCAAACAATCTCTACATGGCTATAGGTCCTCCAGCATTTTGTTAATCATCATATGAAGGAATCTCTAAAGCTGTGTCTGAATGATAGCATAGAGCACATAAACAGAAGGACTGACCTAAATCCCAAAGATTTGTTACCAGGCTAAACCATTTTTACCTCCTCTACATAAATCCCAGGCTCCAACACCAAATACAGCCAAAACCACCACATCATTGTTGTTCTATTAGACAATATGCCATGCTGTGCTTTGGCTCTTTCCATGTCAAGGGCCATAAAGTAATTAACTTGGCTGTGGACCCCCATCTGAAAATAGTTTGTGCCAGCGACCCTCATACAAGATTTATGTTGTTAAAATGTTTACAAAATATTCCAAATGTTCCACGTTTCCAATATCCTTTTCCAAAAATAACCGATCTACAAGTGTACAACTTATTGCATTGCAACACATCGTGAACTTGCAGATCAGCTATTTTCAAATACCACCACATCATTGTTGTTCTATTCGACAATATGCCGTACTGTGCTGTGGTTCTTTACATGTCAAGGACCTTAAAGTCATTAATTTGGCTGTGGACCCCCATCTGAAAATAGTTTGTGCCAGGGACCCTCAAAGAAGATTTATGTTTACAAAATATTCCAAATGTTTCACGTTTCCAATATCCTTTTTGAAAAATAACCGATCTGCAAGTGTACAACTTATCGCATCGCAACACATTGTGAACTTGCAGCTCAGTTATTTTCAAATACCTGATGTGATATAGGGTTAAAGGGGGTTAAACACTTTAGCTATTTAACAACTTTTGCTGGGGACTCTCTGGAACCCCCTCAAGGACCCACTTTGAGAGCCACTGCTGTAGAAAGGAAGGGGGCAAAAAATGGTAAAAGTGAATAAACCAAAAAGGGGTTAGAATTTGGGACAGATGGGATAGACTTAATGGATAGCAATCTGACCTGAATCCTTCATTTGGAGCCGGTAAAGCTTAAAAGAATGCATTGCCACAGCAATCAGTGTCCTTAATCAACAAACGATTCCAAAGCCGGGTAATGTCTAAAAGACAACAGTTAATCCTTAAAGTTTTACTTTAGCCCCCTGGGCTAAACCACATTTGTACAAGATTAGTTTCTCTTGTAGAGGTAAAGCAATGCAATGCAATTCAGTTCATGAAAAACAATAAGAATAACGGGTAGTGGAAAGTGCTGGGAAGGGCAACCACAGACTCTCCAAGCTCAAAAAGTGTACAGTATAGTTGTTTATAGGACATTTTTGCATACTTACAGACTCATGTCATACAGTAGTAAATCAAAGAGCACCAATTCCGGATTGGATTTCTTGGACGCAATGGATGAACCTTGGGCCTATTGATCTGGTAAAATATACAGTACCTTTGGGCTCACACACCTGGTAAGACGAACACTATCCCGCAAAAAATACAGAAGCAGACAAAACAAATCACAAAATACTGTTTAATAGAACCCTTATGACGTCAGTTACAATACAGCAACATTTTGACAATAATGAGAACTCCATCCGCTGCATTAATTCAGATGTTTTTTAATTTAGCATACATAGCACAGTTAGACAATATGACACAGTTTAGACATGTATTTATTAATGCACCAAAGTAAATTCAAACAAGCAAATATTGATTACTTTGCTTCCACATACCAGTTCTAGTATAAGTGCAATTATTGTACTATTACTAAACATCACATGGATCACTGAATGCATGTTTGCATCCCGTGAAATTGTGCCCAATATCATTATTTTTCTCTCCAAAACAATACTGTTACAAAGTGGCATTCATTTCAGTCTCATTTACTGTATCACATGCCTTTGACAAGAGTCGACATGTTAATTAGTGGTGAGTTTAATTAATCAATATTAATATTCAGTGCATTACCATTTATTGTATGACTTTAATATAAACAATGGAGAATGGAAACCCATTTCTTCTGAATGGGTAATGCTAAATCTCCGCTCCTAGGGAAACTACAGAAAAAAGTGAATGTGCAATGCTAACTGTATGAATTGTTTATAAATGAAATACAGTACTTACTCATCCTGCAGCTAAGGTTCGATGGAATAACCTCGAGAGTGGCCATGAAGATGTTCTTGCCTAGCAGCAATCCATCTGAACTTGGACATTTCTTTTTTTGTGACGCAACACTGAGATTGCCATCATCCCTGTACCTTTTGCATCACCTTAGCCTTCAAATGACTTCGCCTATTATGGTACACAAATACTGTAGGCACTGAAGAAGTCACATACATTATGCCAAGCAGAGAGGCTGAACCTGTAGGCAAAGAAAATACAAAATTCTTCCTCTAAGTATACATGCAGTCAATCATGAACAATTTTGGGAATGAAAATGACAAACCGATGACAGCTTCCCATCACAACTGTTGGCTGGTGGAACTACAGATTCTCTGTAGCATAATATTATTTAAGAGTCTGGCTTGAGAGTCTACCTGGCTAATGACATTCTCATGGTAGCATTCTCTAATAAACGAAATGTGACCTTATTCAGCCTGTTGTAATTGCGATATAGCACAGGCCTTGATTATCCTATGTAATATTGACAACAATAAGCTTCATTACATACATACCACAGCAAATAATGACTTGGACAGCCTTCATTCAATGACTTCATTCCATCATTCATGTATTCAGACAGGTTTTTAGTGTGTGACAGGCGTTCCTAATTAAGGCAGATTCTGCATTAACAAGCAAGTGTGCACACGTGTATTATCAAATGGAAAAGACAGAATAATGGAAGTGGGGCTGTCAGACATGTTCATGTCTACCATGGACAGTACTTCTGGAACGCAATGCATGTTTTACAATCTAATGAGTCAGTCCTAATGACACTGTATAGTGCTTGCACTTATTTGTCATGCAATGTAACATCTTGGCCATTTTGTGTTGCATAAATAGCTAGTTCTTGCTTTTCACGGTTTGCATTTGATCTAATACTAGCATGGCTCCTGCTCTGCGAAGGCACATGATATATGAACTTTGACACTCTTGCAAGGCAACTTAACTTCAATATAGTTATATTTTTGTCCATGCCTTACCCCTAAACTTCTTTGCCTTTTTTTTTTTACAATTTATTTTAAAATACTTCAAATAGCTGATTTACACTGACATGTTGTGAGCTTGTAGATCAGCTATTAAAATGTTTTTCTTTTAAATAGTAAAAAGTATAAGGGGTAAGGTATGGACAAAATATAGCTCAATGTTCCTAACCCTAAACCCCAACATCTCGTCCTCCAAAAATCTGGTTGTCGACAGACACAGTGGAGTCTAAAAAATGGGGACACAGTCCACTTTTGGAATGCATCGATTCATTCTTGGAACAGTAATATATTCACATTGGACGGGAGTGAGTGAGTGAGTGAGACTTCTGGCTGAGGAAATAAAGTAAATGCTAATGTGCTTTGGGATGCTATGGTTCTTCTCATCTTCTCAGCCTCTTAACAGATGGGATCCTTCCCATGGGATCAGATAAAAGGCGGTCCATCTCCAGCGCTGCACAGCACGGCACATTCAACAAAGGCTGGCTTCCAAAGAGATGCAGTCGCACAGGAATCCCGATGGGAGCAAAATCTGTGCGTAAGAGCACAGGCAGCCCTGATGAGTTGAATTTAAGTATATCCATTTGATCTAAAGTAGGAGGTGGGAATCGGTCCACAAGTGTCACAAGGACAGAAATCTGTGGCAGGCAAAAACAGCGTGGCGTCTTTGATTCCTTATCACACAGGATGAGTCACCCACTTTGTGTAGCTCCGTGTGCCAGTAATGTCACCTTCCTAATGACATTACGAATCCCTTCATAATATAGAACAGTTCGTTTACAGACTAGGCTGGAGAACCACGATTAAACAGCATGCCGTGATGCCACGTGGCTGCCATGTCACACAGTCAACGGCAGTTGCCATACCATAAGTATATTCTCTGCACTCTCTCCACCTGTCCTGGTCCCTACTGACCCTCCTTCCCTCAACCTACGGAAGCCCCTCCCCCCCGAGATGACAGCCGCAGAAGTGACCCTATCCCTGCGCCCGCCGTCCCGCTCACAGGCACGGCCATGGACCCACATCTCGGGGTCATCGCTGAGCTCGTAGATGGAGCCATCCTCCAGACTGTGCTCCAGAGACTCTAGGGAGGAGTCGGACGCCTCGTCGCCCAGAGCCGTCAGTGGACGTCCCGGCAGGCCAGACGTGGAGCGCAGCCTGTACTGCAGCAGTACGCCGCGTCCCTTGCCTCTCGTCTCTCCTACCTGTCCTTGGAAGGAGCCGGACTGCTGCAGGGACTCCTGAGAGGACATGTCACTACGGTCCTCCCCTCCGCACGCCGAGTCTGGCCCGTCGCCAACAGAGTCCCTCTTCAGCAGCTCAGGGGACAGCGTACTGGTGGTGGCCACCAGAAAGTCAACAGGCCCACAATGGGCATTCAGAGAGGTCATCCCCTTTCCTGAAGCAGAGAAGCAGAGAAATATTTTAAATATTGCACGGGTAGATACTGTGCAGTATATCTATTTTTGTAGGTATTACATTGTCCCTTTGCACTGTACGTGAGGTCAAGATGCACCTTCAATCTTATGTGGACCAGTATCTGCTTAGGATAGTACTGTGTGTTCGTATTCAATATAGCCTTGCACCAATGCCAACAAAACAATTTCCTGCTACAGTATATAAAGTTATTATATTTTTCACACAATAGAGTAGTATGTAAAGCAATTCCAATTATGTCTTAAGACTTGGGGGTAGTTTCATAGGAATCTAATGCTTTGTCAAACAGATGACTTTATATCTATTTCAATAATAATTGAGTGCAATCTGTTATTATGCAAATTGTAGTATCACTCACAAGTGAAACTTGACCTCAACATTGCAGTAGTGTGGTTAAAGTTCATATCATCAAATGTGTATTTATACTGCATTTGCTGTGCAATAATGAGATCTGAGTTGGGTTCTTAAATAGTATTTAAATAACTGGCTTATAATTATGATAACCACTTTACAAAAAAACAACCTCTTTCTGTTGGCATGAAAAACAAAACAATGCCTAACAGTGGTACATTTATCTAGCCCGAATATGTCAGTGCTGTTGTCAAGACAGCAACAAAAGCCCCATTCCCACTGTCAGGAGAACAATGTAGCGTATGACCTCAATAATGTCCAGTGCAGAGTTATTTCCTATCATGAAAAAACCTCGTTGCTTTCATGTTGACCTCTCAAGAAACCCATTCAATCACTGTCAGAGTCAGTCCTCCAAACGCTGATCCATACCTGTTATCTTTGGGATGCCTTCCAGTTTGGGAACAGGGAGGGTGATGATGACGCCATGGGCAGTACCCACCCATAACATCCCCCGGCAAATCAGGAGACTGGTGACACGCATGCTTTTTTGACCTGCAATAAAGGAAACATTGGGTCACTCACAATTTAAGACTCATGTGTTTCCACGTGTAAATGTCTCTAGATCAGGGGTCTTCAACGTTTTCAGGCCAAGGACCCCTTAGTTGAGAGAGAGATGAAGCAGGGACCCCACAACCGTTTCATAGATTCCATATAGTTTGACAGCACGTGTATTTTCGATTTATGTCAATTTATGTTTTCAGATATTTATCCACTTGAATCGTCAATACTTATAAAACTTGACCATTCACTCATAGTCTGCTCTTTTTCCTCCCTATACTAATGCTCTTTGCCGAAAATAGACGATCTACTAGCTAACAACGCCTCGCAGCGTGAGGCGTTGTGAGCTTGTAGATCTGCTATTTTTTGCTTAAGTTCTCCCAATAAGGACACTAGGGTCCAAGTTGTTAATATAAAAAAGGAGAAAAAAAAATCGCACAAAGATTTGTAGGACCCCCTGTAGATTGAAGACCCCTGCTCTAGATTGAATAAACATGTCTTGTTAGTTTATGTGAAGCTGCAATTCACCAATCGGCACAAAACAAGCTTAAAAAAAGAAAAAAGTTAACTTCAACATACAGCACTGAAGACAACCCAGGGATTTAGAGTTAAATAACTAGGATAAATTGGATTTCCCCATTTGCCGGTGCCCCACTTGAAAGGAAAAAGCTACCATGGATACATTAAGCTGCATGGAAATAGACTTCTTATCATTAAAGGAACAAACATTACACAGCAGTAGTCTACATTTGAACTCACAAATCAATAGGTTTATACGCTATATGAACATCCGTAGTATGAAACCTCCTGGTGATGAAAGCTACATGCACATGGCAAAGTATGACTATATTTCTGCATTACTGACATACTGTAGGGAATAAACTGAAAAGTGGTCTTCAATAGACAAGGTGGACGAACACACTGGTAGCCAAAGTGCCAATATTTTATTATAGGACGCAAAGTAAACAAATCAGGTTTGTGTACTCTGGGTCTTATAATATAATATTGGCACTTTGGCTACAAGTGTGTGTGGCCACCTTCTTGTCTATTGAAGACCGCTATTCAGTTTATTCTCCCGTGGGCCGGCACCACTATAAGGACTGTAGGAATAAACATAGCCTCTACCCTTCAATTCTACAGTACAGCCTGCTGCCAATTTCTATTCCTACTTTTGTCAATGCTTCAGTTATGTCTTTAGTGTAGCTACAGTACTTGGTTGGATTGGGAAAGCCCTCATGCGTCACATGTCAACCTCACCACTCAGAAGCAATGTTATACTATAGCTTTGAGTTTGCAAATCAGAGGCAAATCTTTTCCACAACAGCCAATCCCAGAAAGCTGCTGATTTGAGATGCAGGAAACCCTGCATTTGTGATTCAAAGCCTCTAGATATAAACGCCAGTGATAGCTAGATAGATGGATAGATACTCATAGCAGTTTGACTTATTATACCACTTAGCAATATTAGTACTTGAGGTTCATTTAATTTTCCGCCAATGTGACAGACTTAAGCCATATTCAGCCTCTAGAGTACAACTAGAGACCATGCAATTACTTTCTTGTCAAACAGCCTTTCCTATTTCCTTCACCATAGTTCCTTAACCCCATATGCCATATTTTATTCCTGGTAGTATGGTGGCATTGTGTGGCGAAAATAGCAAATGCGATGCATGGTGATCTGTCACAATTTTGGACAAATTCTGATGTTATGACACACCCAACATAGGGATGCCAGGGTTAACAGGATTAATTTATTATCAATCATTCAAGAGTTAATGAGAATATTCCAAAGTTGTACTACTGCATGTCTAAAGGGAAGGGGAAAAAGGCTAATTGCATATTCTCATTACAGATGCAAAACCTTTGTTTCCAGTTAACAAAGGGGCGAAAAACAATGTTTGTTATGGGTTTATTTTAGCAATCTCTTTGCGGTCCCTGAGCCCTCGGCTCCCATTGTGGCCTACTTATCTGTAGCACCATTTACAATAATATCCATGGCAACTATAATTGAATTACACCAACACAACAGTCATGTGATCGCAGCAGAAAAAGAATGCTCATTTACATGTAGAGACGTATTTACATGGCTGTTCCGTGTCATGCTCAGATTAGAACGTGCTAGTTGCACAAGTGGCTCGAGAGTTCCCTTAATTGGTTCAATTTTGATTCGTGCACGAATGAAGCATCCACAAGTTGACGGCTGGCGAGGCAGAGCATGGGAGAAGAGCAGCAGGGGGACATGGATCCATGGCTGAGGTGCATGTCGTCAGTGACAGCGGGAGCAGAGAGGGTTAGAGGCCTCTAGCCAAAGACACTCTCTCAATCTAGGTCGTCCTCGGACAAGCCCTCCAGCAGGGACGTGCTGGGCCTGATTCTGCCCGGGAAAAAGAGTTGGAGAGGCCCTCATTGCGCGCTATAGAGAGAGATCTCTCTCTATAGCGCTGCTGCTGCTACTCAAAGATTTGCCATTTCAGATCACGACAAGTGACAAGCCAGTGGGCCAATTACTGTACATGAGTTATATTTCGTCGTTGTCGGGTGGAAACCTTCTATGTCCAAAACCGTTTGTTTTGAATTTATAATTTTAAAAAGGATTTAAACTAGTGAAAACAGCCGATCTACAAGCACACAACGCCTCGCGGTGCGAGGCGCTGCTGTTTTCACTACTTTTGTGCAATGGCCTTGTATGATGAAGCAGGGCTTTGCTTTGCGAAAAGATTTATACATTTGAAACTTGGAGATACGAGGTTTCTGCCCGACAGTGACGATTTACTTTGTTGGCTGCCCAGCCCCCAAAATGGAACGAAGGCCGACATTTTGTTTTAAATTTTCTTGCTCCTGTCCAATGCCTATAAGGGCATAGTACAGGACTATAATGAAGAGAAAGTCAACATTTTATTTGCCAGCCATTGTCTATTTATACTCTGTGTAGACAATTTAAGAAAAGCTTTCAAGCATCAGCTTGAAGTTAAATCAGAGAATGTGGGCGCAAGGCGTCATGTTGAGGAAGCATACTGTAATTGTGGGGGTTGGAGACACTTGGGATGATGGGGGTATAACTTCACCTCGAGCAATCTTCCACCTCCAATTTTTCGCAAACATGCACATGCACCACAATACACAGTGGTGTTACAGTGGGGGTTGGTATCGTGGGGAAAAAAGGAGATGTCTCTGAAGATAAATGTTTCCTCCTGCAATGTCACAGAGGGCTTTATTTTGGAATACTGCTTTTCACCCTAAGGAGGGAACTATTAAAGCCATTATTAGTAAGAGGAGACACAAGCATTTTTCAGAACTTCAGACCCTTCTCCCTTGTTTACCTCAACCAGAATTCCCTATGTGTATATTTCACATTAAAAGGAGAGGATTATGGAGTGGGCCTATATTATTAATGCTTGTCCTATTACAAGTCAAGGAGAAAACCAAGGGGGAATAAAACCCCCACTGATATGTAATAACTATCAAGTGCTTTGTGTGGACTGTATGCAGTTGAGATACACTTTTCCCCTGCATAGCTAAACAATGAGAATGTTATCAAATACTCTCTCCTCTTTCTTGGAGCCCAGCAACCCATTCTTTCTGGGGCCTGAATCTCCCCCTGGGGCCATGCCACGAGGCTGCCACCCTCTCTCAAATCGGCCGCATATTTCAAGGGTGGTGCAGGCACAGGTTGAAAAATGACACCTGCGGTAACCTGTATTCTCCAGACGCAATGACCGTAGGAGCTGTGTCACCTCAAAGTGCCTTTTTGAACAAAACAACAAAGAAAAGAATACTCAGACCAAAAATAAACGTTTGTCTCTAAAACATGTCTGTCTTCATTCTATGCTGTTTGCTCATGCTCACAAGAGGTTACTTACTTTTCTGTTTAGGTTAAGTGCTGCTATTTGCTTTGAGTGTTGTTCTAAACACAATCTCTCTCTACACATACAGACATGAGCACCACTGAACAGATTTAGATGCACTGAAAGCTTGAATCAGAGTTTGAATCAAAACAACATTGAATCAGGAAATAGACTTTCTTCGGCCACGGAGACTTGTCCAATTTGTTTGGCATAGCTCCCTGAACAAACAGAGAAGAAATGCCCAAGTTAGATGATAAATATTTCATTTTATCATGAAGGAAGGCAGACAGGGTGTGATGTGATACCTCCAGCATACTCAATGGACTGCAGCAAGAAGTGAAGTGACGGTGAGGAGATGTTTTTGAAAGGGATGAAAAGGGAGCGGTATGAGGGGCGGGTGGGGTGTGCGGGGTACAAAGAGAAAGAAAAAAGATTGAAGAGAAGGAGAACGCGAGAAAAGGTGTTAGGTGAAGGAAAACAGAGTTAGACACAGAGACAGAGGGGGCAAACCCAGCACGATACCTCTGTTTCAGGGACATTGAAGGAAAGATGGGAGTGTTTCCATGGAAACCCTCCCAATGAAAATCTTTTGACTCTGGTATTTTACTGCTCCTCTGTGACTTTATTTCATTTTTATTAATTCCTCCCTCTAACCCCGTGGCTCTATTATGGCTTTGCGTGGTCTGGAGACTGATAGACTGATACTTATTCAGGTCAGTCCCTGGAGGAGCACTGCAACCGGCAGGAGAAACTTGGACAAGACCAGAATACCATTCAGAGATAGAGAGGCAACATCGTCACTTAATTGGCACCCTCTCTTGAGCTATTAAGACCTCTAAAACCTTACTACAGTGTGCTGTATGTTTTCATCCGAAGGCTTGATTTTGACTTGGCTGCGTGCCAGTGTTGTCCATCGGAATGAGCAAATCTAAAAGCTCACAAAGCATCACAGCACGATGCATTGTGAGCTTGTAGATCGGCTACTTTTGGCATGCGACACTACTGTATGCCTTGGCTTAACCCAGTATGACATTAAGATCATTATGTGCCTGTACTTAAAAACAATGTATTTTCTATAATTATTTCGCTTATTTGATGCAATGCTTGATGGCAACAGACCTCTCTGATCTTTCTTAAACCCCTACATTAATTTACAGAGAGGAATAACTGATAACTACAGCATAGTGGGTGGATTGCAGAGTAGAACTTGACCTTGAACTTGACCATACGAAACTGTACAGTACCTGGGTTCAGTAGTGTTGAGCGTGTGGAAATGTTGATTTCCTGCAGATGCTCCAGTGTTTCCGTGTGGAAGAGACGGATGGAAGAGCCCTCAGAAAAGGCCATCCACACCCCTCCGCCAGCTCGAACCATATGGGCTACGCTCACCATGGGGTCGGGATGCACCTCAAACCTCTGGGATGATGTAAAGGGGTTTGGAAGAAGGACAGAGATGTTGGCATGGTTATAAAGGGGGAAGGACAGGAAGGCAGTGAAAGCACCACAATAACCATGGAACCCAGTGGACACGGTTATACTGTACTGTATAAGAAAACAAAAACAATGGTTGTCTCATTAAGGAATCTCAGCTTATTAAAAGATTTTTTATTTATTTTCACCATTGTTTGGCCTTTTCTCTACAGCCCACCAACAACCATTAATTTCTCTCTGTTTGGAATATAATTGTAATAATCTTTGTTACCATTATTATACCCCATTAATTAAACATGCATGCATTCATTTTCCCTGAGCTTTATTGAATCCACAAAAGAGTCATCTGCAGTCTAAACAGTCCAGTAGAACAGAGCAGTGGTTCTCAAAGTGGATTTCAGGGACTCTCCAGGTTCCTTTATGAAGGTCTAAATTGCCCTTGCAAGTCTGTAACTTTGACAGTGTACAAATGGAACCAAATGGAACCAATAGAACCTCAGCTCAAAGACCTGAATGAATGAATGAATGAATGAATGAATGAATGAATGAATGAATTAAACAATAAACTAGAAAATGGCACTACTTTGAGTGCTTGTCTTTGTCAGGTTGAGTGGCTTAGCCAGGCCTGTGTTAGTCTTGGGTTGTACCAGGACACAAAGGAGTTGCGGCGCGTTTCTGACATTATGGTTAAACCTTTTCGCATTTGTGGTGGACCCAGGTGCAGAAGAAAGCGCTTTTGGAGCAGCGCTCTATAGAGGCCCCTCAACATGCAATTCTAATTTTGGGTTGATTGGATGTGGGGTTCATTCATGATCATGATATGACATCTCTGTAAGAAATAGGTCCAGCCCACCAATTTATGAAGCCAATTACAGACAAACAGTATGCAAAACCCAGTTCGATGATCATTGTCAAATGAGTCACAATATCATTTGTACCTAAAGTGGTGTCAACACGCACACGCACGCACGCACGCATGCACGCACGCACACACACACACCCCTGGTAAGGTAAATAGTGCATTTATATAGTGTCTTTATCCAAAGTGCTTTATAATGCACATTACATTCACCCATTCAAGCATGAATTCACAGTGGAGTTAGGAGTTAAGTGTCTTGCACAGGGACACTTTGACACTAACCTGAGGATCAAACTAAGAACCTTCTGATTCCCACACGCCCCATTGGCACTCATTGGCATTGCTGCATTGGCAGTCATAGATACATAAAATAAATCTCACCATGAATAATACTACAGTATGCTATAAGACCCAAACATTACAATACTTTAAGTCGTTCTAATGTGGTCAATTCACAGTAGGAAGCTTAAACACAGCTGTTGCCTTAATGCTGCTTAAAGAAACTCTCTAACTAATGCCTCTCAAGTCTGTAATTAATGGTTCCCCTGAAACACGGGACACTATTTTGCATCACTTCCCCTGACCTCCTTCCTTTTAAGACTACAATGAAGATCCAGCAGTCCCGGGCACAAATTCTTAATGAGTTGCTGGGGAGGAAAAAAGTTAAATGAGCCTTATCATGGCTACACATGCCACCCCCGAGGTCCTGAACATGACGGGGTTTGCTACAGGAATTGTCATGGAGCTCCTATCATTGTCAGTGCACAAGCTGGGAGGGTAGGGTGATTAGTCAGTTGGAGCATGTGAAGGGAGATGGTAATGCACCCTGCACTCTCTCGTGGACTTGCAAGGGGGGATTTACACCTGTTAGTTTTGCCCTTGCCTACTTTGTTTGAAATTGGGGAAAAGAGAAGAGAAGCCTTTGATGTGTTTTCTCGTGTAATGGACTCCTCAGCAGTCTGTGCCTGCTCTGCCAGAGAAAAGATGTGTAATGAATCTTATTTTTGCACCAATAAAAAAAAGGGGGGAAAAAAAGTGTGCAACCTTAGCATTATGGACATATTCAGTAATGTTTAACCACACCATGATTCAAATGAGTCGAGCAGTTTTTAGCGAGTATACCCGGTTGCTATATTGCATGTCACAATTAGCATAGTGCTTGTGTGGTCATTTCGCAAGGAGCTTTCAGTTAAACGTAGGCTTACATTCTGTAACTGTACATACCATCTTGCCTACCATATGTTTTAAGATACCTGGAGGGCCTTCTTGGATACTGACACAGCATACAATGTTCTCTCCAAATTGGTCTCCATTTGAAATAATGAAATCACTATGAGTGCAAATGCCCGTGACAGAAAACATATTAGACAATTGTTTTTTTGATTAATGTATTAGTCCCACAACATGCTGAGGCTTTCATATACCTTTATAGAGAGTCTTACAACATTACAGCGGCCACTATTTGAATGAAGGGAGATTAGTAGTTCTGGGTGACATGGTGTTCATAGATTCACTTAGGGGTGTTAAAAGATTCTTATTTTAGGATAACCTTGTTTGGACGTTCAATGAAATGGCAGAAATGGCATCTCTAACTGCACAAGAACTCAAGAAAATGAATAAAATGACAACACTTTCATACAAAATTAAATTAGCCGCTAAAGCCTTGACTGAAAAATGTATCAAATGGAAATCAAATGGATATCAAATGGAAATCAAATGGAAATCAAAACATGTGGGAAACCCCCACTGTGCAATGTCAAATACAGGCTGAGTAAAGGCAATAACTGTTCCCCTGCAAACCGACAACCTGGTATTAGTGGGCTGAATCCAGTGTTGCTGACAGAAGATGAGCTAGGCAGTGAAGCGTGACAGTGGTAATATGCCCTCTACACTCTGCGCTGCCATGTAAGACCAACAGTTGCATCCTTCCACTGCCAGGGAGGCAACAGCACAACAGGCTGAAGGCACACGCGCTAAAGCCGCCCTGAATACCTCATTAGCCCTTCATTACGTCGGGTGACAAGGTGTCGCTGTACCTTAGAGGATGGCAAATCCACATCCACACTCGTGGCAGCCCGGGAGAGGGGAAATGAGCAGATTGATAAGGAGTGAGTGATAAGGGAGAGCTAGAGAGAGAGAGAGAGAGAGAGAGAGAGAGAGAGAGAGAGAGAGAAAATAATAGGAAGTGTGGAGAGGGAACAAGGCTTGCCAGTTGGAGTTTATCAAAACCTCCTGTGTATACAGCCGTCCCACTTAGTTAAGGTTTGGTGGCAGGGTGGACAGAAGGGGCTTAAGCTGTGACACACAGTATTGCACTTTCAATCTGGTGTACATTCTTTTTTTTTAATAATCTTCATTTTGTATTTATTTAGCATTATTTCACATATTTTCTTCCTATATCACATTTCTTATTCTTCCACCACATATTTTATATCTATATGACTTACACAGTAACCTACACAATGGGGGAAAGGACAAGAAAAAGTAAAGCGGTGGACAAACATAGAGAAGGATGTGGAAGTAATGGGAAATATACTGTGAGTCTAAATATAGCTACTGTTGAGTTCACATAGCGAGATTTTAGCACCGATTATCCACTTTTTTGTCCGTCAACGACAAAGCACCAGATCCAGAGGCAAATCAGGATTTGCTCCCTGTGGTTTTGCTCGCTGTGTGAGAACGGTTCAAAGAACGAGAGCCGAGCATGATCTCAGCGTTTGCACATGCCTCCCGCTCCTAGGTATCTGGCATGTTTGATATCTGGACTTGTGTGTGATTGAAAATCTCGTGGTGTAGCGATCATCTCTCTGAGAGGGCAGCCAACAAGAGCATTTCAGTCAGTCAGTCAGCCAGACAGACAGGCAGAAAGATAGATCGATCTTCCAACCAGTGTTATAATAACTGTAATAAATGTAAAAAGATATATTATATTGGTAGCGATTTTTAAAATAATGTAGTTAACTAGTTGGAATCAACAGCATCGTGGACCACGGAACGAATACAGTATGTTCCGACACTGCGCTCTGCCATGCCTGTGTGCGCAACAGTGTTATTATTTGCGTAAACATCTAAACCCCTCTTAATTCTTCATTCTAAATACTTAAGTGTTATCTCGTCATTTTGGTGATGATTTATTCCTAAAGTGATGTACTACAATAACTAGTTGTAACATTGTAGATCGGCTATTTATGAATAGCCAAAGTATAGTTCAAGCAGTTAAACAGTTACTGATTTTGCAGGGGACCCCAAGGAAGCCCCTCAAGGACCCCTCTTTGGGAACAAAGCAACTTGCAATGGGCCTGGTGTACAAGTTACACTACACCACTAAGATACGCATGTACCTGGCAAAATACATTATAAACGTTAAGGACGTCCACAATTACAACACCAAAGGCAGCGCCACAGATCACGTTCAACCCAAAGTCAACTCAAACAAAGGGTCAAACTCGTTCTTGTGCTATACAACCAAAATGTGGAACGCCCTACCGAAGGGCTTAAAGGAGTGTGGTTCCCTAGCATCCTTTAAAATCACCCTGAAAAACCACTTACAGGCGGCAGCCATTCGCAACTGGCAATAACAAACCTAACCCAGGACCTGACAATTTTTACTGTCCCTCCTTCGACCACAAGATTTGAGAAGATGGCTTTTCATTTTTACGCTCATGGTCATGGAATCAGCTCCAGAGAGATATTAAACTGGAGCACTTGGTCCCTTTGGGTGATTTAAAAAGTTTACTTCAGAAGTTAAAAACTGAGTTCCACAGCTGTTTTACTTGAGATTGTCGTGTGGTGTGATGTGCCGCGCAAGAGTCTGGGGTAAGTCTCGGGTACTACAGACAACGAAGCACACATAGGTTGCAGTTGAGTGACAGAAACCACTCTGTCCTCACTCCCAGCCATACAACTCACTCCAGCGGCCAAAGCACAGCTTCCTAGAGGATCTTGTGCATTCACTGTAGCTCCTGTGATGTCAGCCCCCACGAGTCCATATTAGCGCCGGAGACAAGGTTAGCAAAGGAAGCAGTGAGATGCTGACCTGTTAAGCTCTGTGGGATAGACAGTGAACCAGAACTGTGGCTGCACTGCGTGGCCACTCAGCTGGTTAAGCTCCTGCCTCCAGAGAACAGAGAGAGGCAAAGGAACGAGGTAAGACATCTCCCTTGCTTAAGTCACTCCTGATCTTCAAGGTCTTGAGGCAGTCAGTGAAGCAGTCAGAAGCTGTCTATGCGTTGTTTGGCCAAGATCCGTTTACACTGTGAATTCCTCAGAGTATAATTTCAAACCCTATAACCAGGGTTGTCTTGTATTCAGGTCAATTCTGCATAGTTTTTTGTTTTTGTTTTTCCTTTTAGTTTTGGTTGTTTGTGTGCAGTTTCTATGGTTTTCATTCTATTGCTCATGGCCAGCCAATTATTTTTGTTTCAATTAAATCTGAGATAAGAACTACTCTGTGAAATGAATTTCAAGTACCGTATGTAACATAAACCAACCTACTCGTACTCAAGTAGAGTATCTCTGCAGGGGAAGGAGGCAACGGCAGGAAACCTTAAGAGCCTTCAGAGATTAATTAATTTGACCTCGTACTGTGTGTGCATGTACATTTTGTGGGATGGAAAATCGATTGTGTAATTTTAGAGAAGATTAATGTACATTCATATGATGTACATACATAGTGAGATAGATTTTGTTAATTTGTTAGTGTTCTGCTTGGTCTTTTGGTTATTACGCTTTTTATAAGGCTTTATATTATGCTATTTTTATAAAGCTTTTGTTTACAGTATGCAGGAAGACTTTGTAGACGACCATGTCTTTTTTCTCACTGCTTTCCTACTTCTCATTCATAGAGCTCTACAGACTCACACCTGGGAGCAATAACTAAAGGGTAAGGCTACAAGTCTAGCATTCAAATATGTTATTACTATTAACCTTGACAGTTTGGTTGGTATCAGAGGACATTACTTAATGTCAACCACAGCCAGAGACGACAAGAGGCCTTGTCTGCCCTCTGTGAATTTAAGCCTTTGAGCATGACGTAACAAAATACTTGATGTTTAATTATGACATACAATTAAACATTCTGGCTAGAAGACTGAAACATTTGTCGTATGAGTTTTCCCTTATACATAATGTTTATAGGACAATGCACCAGGCAGTCATAGCGTAGTGGAACACCTGCAAACAGATTGGAAAAATAAATAAATATATAGAAACCTGACAGTGATAATTCCGAGGATCATTTCCACAAGATGCGAGTGCAATTATTTTATTATATAAAATAAATAAAGAAAACATTAGCCAGCCCCCGGTTTCCCAAAGGTGACATATCCGTTTAATGTTACAGTAAATTTTCCCATAGCTTCGTTTGATTCATAGACACAGCATAGACACATAGATACTGTACTGCATTGGCCGCTGCGGTTCACAGGAGCGATGCATCAACACTACCGGCATATTGTTCCAGTCAAGCTGTGCCTCCTAATGCATGTATGTCTCTCCACAATTAAAATCTGCTAAAAATCCTCCTAATCCGCCAAATTGTTGTATGTGATGCTCTGAAATAGACAAAGCCATCTATAAGACTCTTATAGAACAGAATATGTGTGTTCATCTGTGTGGAGCTATTTTGACAAACTGCAAGACCGATCTGTGCCAAATGTGTGCACCAGGCTGAGGCTTATGTGAAATCCCCGAAATCTTTGTTCAGA
Organism: Nannobrachium achirus; assembly: GCF_963921795.1. Lineage (NCBI taxonomy): Eukaryota > Metazoa > Chordata > Actinopteri > Myctophiformes > Myctophidae > Nannobrachium > Nannobrachium achirus. The sequence continues at coordinate 53,374,026 of NC_137815.1, read as the reverse complement.
ATATGTTCAATACCTTTTTAATATAAACCTTTCCTTGATAAATGAAGTCAATGGGTCTCAGATTCTCAAAATGTGGGCACACCTCTTTCAAAAAAACAAAATGTGTGGCTAATCTCTTTCAGAGTCAGGCCCTATACAGTAAAGTGAATGGTGGTCGGGCTGAAACCTTGACCAAATGACCTTGACTCAGTATTGTTTTTATATGAACCGGGTATCAAACAAAATGGCTCTGACACAGGGAATAAGATATAGGCATATCTCTCCATATAGGCTTCTCCTCCCTAAAAGGCATCCTGATTGGTCAACTACAGATTGCCAGGTTCTGCTTGGCTTGTCACTCGACATCATTGATCCATTCACGGAGAAATGCTTCTCATAGGTGCAGTGCCAGATGAATTAACTGAATTTGTAAGTTACTCCCAAGATCATTTTACATCATCTGCTCCGGGCGGTCTGTTTGAGGTGCTGTGGATTTGATGTTGACAACTGTGCACCTCCTGCACAAAGACATCAGCTTTTCTATGGTTCTGAGGCTGTTACTCCATGACACTGTGGGAATTGTCAGTACACCGTTGCACTGAGCACACACTAACGAAAAGCTGTCATTTGGCCATGACTTCATCATCATCATTCGAGTGCCCTCGAGATCTGCGACACAAGCTGCTTCCACTGGTCTCTGTTGCTCATTGCCGCACCAAGTTCATTCAGTCAGTCCTGTGTCCCTACTTAGAACATCTGGGAATGTGAGTGCCAAAATCCAACAGTAACCACTGACTATATAGTATTTATCTAAATGCAAACAATCTTCTGTCCTAAAAATACCAGTCTATCATCAGGAGTCAGGACCCTTAAGCCCTGCTGTTGACTGAGCTTTGTGCCGCTTCAACTTAACACAAAAGTAGGGCCCTGCATTAAGCCCTACCAGCAGCCCTAGAGGATGTGCTTCTCCTTACACATAGTAAGATCAAAGTTGTTTAAACTATCCAACATCCCTTGAGCCCTCACAAACGTGTGTTTTCATGTCAAGGACCCCCAAATTGATATGTATTTGACCACGGACCCCATCTTGAATTTTCTGCCAGGGACCCCCGTAAGAGAAGATAGTAATTATGTGCTGTTCATTTTTTCAATTCCACATTTTTATTTTATTTTTCTCTAAAATAATCGATCTACAAGCTCACAACGTTGTGAGTTAAATCAAATAAAACAGTCAATCATATAGCATCTTTATAATGTGCATTACCTTTCTTGTAATTGGCAACACAAAAATATTGTAGTTTGCGTTGTTTTTTTATGGGGGGGGGGGGGGGGCCCAGTTAAAATATTATTTTCGGGGTCGTGGCCTGAAAAGGTTGAGAACCACTGGCTTATTGGATGTCTCACCTGTGTGGTGAGGCTGGAGCCGTCGATGACGATGACACAGTTTCCACAGCTGGCCCATACAGAGTCCTCCAGCACCAGCAGCGTCCGTACGGGTTCTGAGCCCACGGTCACAGATCTGCAGGACTCTGGGTCCCACAGATCACCTGATGGGAGGAAAAAACAAGCAAGCAAAGAATAAGTAACCTCAACTTTAACCACTTTCAATATGGCATCCTCATTTTGAGTATGTTGTTATAGAAAATATATACGTATATATATTAAAAATGTTTGACAGCACAATCATCAGTGTATTTTGGATTCATGTCAATTTGTTTTTTCAGATATTTAACAACTTGAACTGTCAATACTCCCCCTACACCAAACCTCTTTGCCAAAAATAGCCGATCTACAAGCTCACAACGCCTCGCAGCGTCAGGCGTTGTGAGCTTGTAGATCGGCTATTTTCGGCTAAAGTTCTCAGAATGTGCAAGAATCTGGCTAAAAAGGAGATTTTCTTTTTTTCTTTCTATCACACAAAGATTTGGAGGACCCCCTGTAGTAACTCTGAGGGCCCCCTAGGGGGTGAAAATACTGTTGCGTGCTCATAGATTTTTGCTATTCGCTGTACAACAAAGTAGGGCTTAAATGGTTAAGAAGATTCTGGAGGAAAAAGTGACACCAGGAAAGAATGCTACTGGACTCAGTAGCCCTCACTGTGAACAAGCTAAATACATGCCATGATTTAGACCAATGTTCCTAAAACCTTTTAATTTCAGAGAACCCCTTGACTCTGAGAATTGGTTCCATTCTGTAAGGGTCCATTTGGAACCCCCTCAAGGAACCCCTCAGGGTCCCTGGATCCAACTTTGAGAACCACTGATTTAGACTCTTTACCGGTTACACCAGTAGTTTGCTTTGATTGAAGAGCAGCCGTACAATGTTTCGTGCCGTTATGATAGTAATGTTAAAAAGACACAGAGGGGTGAGGTGAGTTATTGCACAGACCATTATTCTCTGTAAAAGCCTGGAATTCAAAAAGTACAAAAACTGACAATTATACTTGAGTACTTCAGTAAATGTACTTAGTTACTTTGCACCACTGATTATTCTCCCTGTGAGAGCGAGGACCCAGGTTCGAATCTGACCCCCTCCGGCTTGTCTCGCCTGTCTCTCCATACTCTTAATCTTACAAAGAAAAAGACCCACAGAGAACAATTGCTTTCTCTTTTTCTCTCACTTGCTCAAACACAAGTGTGCGTGCTCACACACCAGAGATTTTGAACCTCCGCTAGATTAAACAAAGAGTCTGGACTTCTCCCTGAAACGGCACACAGTGCTCACACAATAATGCACCTCTTGCCACCCACATGCTAATAAGTCTGTGGCACATTTTTAATCCGCTTTCCAGTTTCTTTATCGCCAGTTCATTCTCTTTTTTTTTCTCTCTCTTTTCTTTTTTCTTTACTTCAGTGTGAAAATGAGGCAGACCTTTTTCTTTTGAGTTTTAATCATGGGCCACACGTTGCAGCTACCACTGGTGGCACATTATGAAATGAATTATATAAGCGTTTCGTTTTGCAGTTGCGTTAATGAAGCAAAATTAGAAAAGGATGTGCATCCAGCCATTTAATTAACATTTTGAGTTGTTTATTTCTGCCTTTCATAGCAGAATGGCTTTTACAGTGCCTTCTGACTTCCACAGGTTAATTGCTTGGCATGTTGCTAAATGTCACTTTTACACCTTTTCGAAATACTCGCTCTTTCTGAGCGAACCTCTAGCCCTCACATCAACCAAACGACATGTTGAACTTGTAGATCACCTATTTTGAGCGCATAGTATATAAGTATAATTCAAGCTTTACAGCACGTCTCAGCAAACAGAGGTACAGTAGCGAAGCACCTTTTTTCAAAGAACAATGTATTGCATATTCAGTCTTAGTTGAAGCTTTGGCATTTTCTTTTTCCTGCAGTCTTATTTTCAGACGGTGCTGTGTGCTATTCAAGGGCATAAATCTTTAACAACTATACAGGCTAGCGCAAATATTCTCCTAGCCCCCCCTGGAGCTTTTCTCCCTGTCCTTTTTATTAATATACGTATATATACATAGTATGAATAGTAATATTTAATCGGCATGCAGCAGCCATGGTGTAATTAATCATCCTCCCTGCTTGGGTGGAGGTGGAAGAGAGCAGGAGGGCAGGCTGGCACATTGACACGCTGATGCCAGGTGAGAGGCACCTGGTGAGCTATTGTACTCCCGGTGGCTGTGAAGGCTGTGAAGACTTGGAAGGCTGTACACCCCCAGCTTCATGTCGCCTGAATAAACATGTACAGCGAAGCTCTATTTTCATATCCATAGCGGGTGTGAGAGCGCGAGCCACCAGGCACGAGGGAAGGGAGAAAACAGGAGGTGCTTCCAAGAAAATGGCTTCAAAAGGCGGTCCAACATTAATATGTCTCCGCAAGAGCGAACATTCATATGAAGACGAGGTTCCCTGCGAGTATGACTCTCTTCATCCATGCCAAAGAACGTGTTGCCACACGCTGAACGGGTGCCGAACTGATGCATATTTCAATTCACACAGTCAGTGGCGCGTTCACTGATGATCGCACCAAACATCCATGGTTATTTGGTACGAGCAGCTTGTACTGTACTACGTCCATATTAAATCATGGAAACAATAACACACATAACATAACACTGGAGTACTAATTTGAAAAATTATAATGTTTTGTTTGTCAAACAGGCCCCGATTAGTGATCACTAATGAGAAAAACATTAAATCCTTTTTGGTGTTGTGTCTTACACAAGACACCGAAATGGCATAATTATTTCAACAGAAAAAAGAATAGGAAATAATTACATGACCTCATATCAATTATTGGTTAATATTTCTAAGAGCATTAGCAGTGTAATCTGTTGTGAAATTAGTATATTGTTCCTCTGTAATGTGCTTTCCCGCACGTGGTTGCAATGATGGGATGAAACTATTGTGGCGTGTGCTAAGAATTACATACACACAGTTGAAATGACAGGCCCCATTTGTCACACAAATATGCACAGAGGGTGTTTTATATATAACACAAGCAATCAAGTATATTTCAGCTGCAAAGTAGACACTTGGGATTGCACACTTTCTTTTCTGACTGAGTAATGGCTTATGGTATTTCATCATGTTTCAAGGTTCAACACAAAGGGAGACATTGAAAAAACATGTTCCAATGAAATGAACAAAGTCTTGTCATCACTGAAACGACTTCACTTGAACCATACATAGCATCCCTATTCTGGGGATAACATTCATGTTACAGTACGTTGTTGTGACACATGTTGTGATCTTGCAGATCGGCTATTTTGGGGCGAAGAGATTTGGTGTAGAGGCAAAGAACCAAGTACAGAGCCGGCCATGGTCTACTAAGTACAGTATTCGTTTATTAAGTATAGAGGTAGTTCCGATGAAGCAATCTGATTGGTTGAAATAGCTATCTACCCGTAGCCGATATTCTACATTTCATTAAATGAAATGTAGATTTCCGGAGGAGGCTGGTTTACGAGGATAATCTACCTGTGGTGATATTGAGCATTATGGAATGGGTCTCATCAAACAAAGAAATCAACTGTGCTGGTCGCAAAAAAGCTGCCGGCTCGCTATCATTGTTTTCGTAGGCGATGCCTTGTAAATGGCTGAAGTTCAGGGAAATAGTAGCTAAATGTGTCATTAAAAATTAAAATGTTCTATTGAATATCTTAATTACAATGAAATGAAGTCGACATGTTTTTTTAAGGGTAACTGTTGTATAATCGCAATATTACACTTAAGGGTGTGTGTTATCGTGATTATCAGCACTTCTGCACTGCCTATGGAACTCGCCTTCGGCTCGTTGCAGGCGTGCAGATATTCACGATAACACAACCCTCTCGGGTAATATTGCTTAAATCAACATTCAATGGGCAGTAGATATTACATGATGGTCCAGCAATATTATGTACAGTACTGTATAACAAGGAATTACCTTACCTCCAATACTTCTTCTGTACACCATGACAGTCCCACTCCGCAGGCCTGCAAACAAGAAGCTGGGGGAATGTTTCAGGCAAAGGACAGGGCAGCCCTCGGGGTTAGAGAGGGTCAAGAGGCATTGTGCTGCGGGGTCCACACTGCCATAGACCAGGATACTGCAGGTAACAAGAGCGGCAAAAGCCAACATGATGAATGAGCATCATTTGTAATGACAGAGTGGCTCGTTTTTATGCAGTTTGATTTAACAGTGCACTTTGGAGCAACGCATTGTGAATGTGACCACTCTGTCTCTCTCACGTTCGAAATGCCATCTGAACTTTGCTGAACGTGTCTTATTGTCTTTCATAGGAATGACAAATGCACACCTTTTCTTTCCTCATCCCTGTGCCTTAAAAGAAAGTGTTAGGCAGCATTGGATTTGACAGCCTTTTGTGTGTGCCAAAATGCTGAAATTGGATTTCCTTTACATCTTCCCTCTTTTCCAGGGGCAGGTATTGCAGGAGTGGAATGAGTCAGCATAAACAAAATGCAGACATCTCCTCTTATTTGAGTTTTCATAAAAAATAACAGAGGAAAACAACAGAGAGAATAACAAACCACGGTAATATTAAGTCTAAATCCTGAATGCAAGCGTGCTGTTTCCCCTCCATCTGGGAAAATAATTCATTCACTATGGCTGTGACAGAGTCTGAGATTAAACATACCCCCCATTACCCACCCCAGAAATAAGAAAAATATATTGGATTTGAAAATGAGAAACAGTGATCGTAGCCTAGCAGGGGACTTGAAGGGGCTCTGAATCAACTCAGATTTCTTGGTTCAATGATATATTGACAGGCTAGAGCTAGAGCTCTCAGGGGACCATAGCAACAAGATAATACTGATTATCGCTTTCCACAAAATTTGACAAAAACTTCAGAAGAGTTTCATATTTTATACTTTTTTCTCTGTATCTGTACTCAGGCGGCCGAGTGTCTAGTCGGGGACCGGCCAACTCGGGAACGATGTAAATAGGGAATGAATGCCCCACCCTTTAATGCAAACCCCATACCTGTTGTCATAGGACCCGTTTTGACCATCTGTTTGCTTGTGTCCATTTATGCCCATATATGGAGATCTCTGCAGACACAGTGCCGGTTCCGGAAAACTCTGATGTCAGACATCAGCTCCGCATACGGGAGTCCATGTTATGCCCATATATGTAGATCTGTGTGAATTCCCTACTATTTAATGCAAACCCCATTATACCTGTTGTCATACGACCCGTTTTAACCATATGTTTGCCTTTGTCCATTTATGCCCATATATGGAGATATCTATCTGTCTGTGTCCATTTTATGCCCATATATGGAGATCTCTGTATCTGTCTGTCTGTTTCCCTTTTATGCCCATATATGGAGATCTCTGTATCTGACTGTATGTGTCCTTTTATGCCCATATATGAATATCTCTGTCGCTTTTTGTTTGTTTCTTCTTTAAGCAGAATACGCAGATGTCAGCAGCTAGATCTGTGACATCAGAACACGTCATACTGATGACATTCGATACGTAACCATGGAATATTTTGTTGACTCATGTGGCGTACATGATGTCAGAGTCTTTTATAAAGTGATGTCACAATGAGTCCGCGCTTGCGCCGGTTTCCTCCGAAACAGTCTGATGTCAACAATCAGCTCCGCATACGGTGATTCCGAACGTTTCGCGGCGGTTCGGGAAAACCGCTCGTCGCGTCGGGTTGAGGCCGGGCACGTCATTCCGCGCCGCGGCGGGGAACGCGCGTGCCGAATCTGAAGCCGGTGGGACAAATGGTTCTCGAGATACGCGGATTGCACACACGCACGCTCACAGATATTTCTCGCATTTATAGTAAGATATACGTCATTTGACATCATTATTACTTTGATATCATTTACGCAGCGACGCTAATGGCCATAAAAATGTCCCTGCTGCGTCCCAAACGTCTGGTAACCACCAGGCTAGTATTTATTGATTCATGAGTTTTTAATGATTCATGAGAATCTTTCAGAACACACATGTTGCTGTCTGTTGTATTAAAGCAGTAACATTAGTGTGCAGATGTGCTTCATTTGGTCTGATTCATCCCTCGATCTGCTCTTATTTGTCGACAGTCAGCAACATGTCACTACCAATAGTTGTTAATTGAATGCAATTAAAAGAGAGGGGATACGTATGATGCAACAGTGTTTCAATTGTGCGGACGATCAATACAAATACAGCCCTCCATGCTGATCAGATGCAAATGACATCTCAATGACACGTTTGAAATGGGCTGCATGATCTGCAGCAAGTTTCAAACAGGATTCAGAACTGGTTCTGATTTGGCCACAGGAGACAGCTGGAGTATTTTTTTTTTGTTGTGACTCCTCTGTAATATTATTGGTATTATTGTTGAAGACATTCCTTATAGGGTTTATGGATACTTCAGTGCTTCTGTTGCTTCAGTGCTAGCTTCTATCTTCTTTTTAAAGAGTTCCCAATACAGCTAAGCCCAAATATGGAGTATGTTGTATGAACTCCATGTGTTGTCAAGGCATCAGGCGCAAACACTTCAGTCAGCTCCATATATGGGCACAAAAGGGCATACACTGATGAAATCAGCAATCTCCATGTATAAAGGGATATGGACTGATAGAGATTTCCATGTACAGTATGGGCATATTGGTCGGATCGGCAGCGTAATGTAGGCGTGAGTGCATAACAGTAAAGCACTCTACTACAGTATATTACTGTATTTTGCTGTGATTCGATGTATAGTAACTATAGAAATGGGGGGGGGGGGATATCTGTGAGTGCCCTCTCAGGTAATATTGCTTCTCTTGTAAGGAATAGAAACTTGCCTCCCGTCGTCCAGCCCCACAAGGACCGTTCTTCCGATCCCAGACGGGACGGCCCTGTAAGCCCCTCCTTCCACCTCTTCAGACAGACATGGCTCAGGCACATACTCCAGACAGCGGACAGGCGAGCCCACCTGCAGGCTCTTGACCGCCCGTGGCGTGGGCCTGTTGAGCGAAAAGATCTCCAAATGACCCTGTGATCCGTCATCCCCACCGGCCACCTGCGGGGAGAAAAAGACGGTCAAGCAGAAGGTCAAGAGCTCACTTGGATCAAATCATCACGCCATAGGTAATGATGATGATGATGATGATGATGATAAGAGGGACAATACTTTATTATCAGAGGTTTCTGAAATACAGTATGTTAGCAATAGCACATTTGCAAAACCTAAGATAAAAGAACAAACAAAATACATACATTTAACAGAAGAACACAATCACATAATACAATGAGGACCTTCAGCATACATCTGGCTTTGGAGGGATGACGTTCCATATTGAATCTTAGAATTGACTGCCGCACAGAATTGACCTTATTAAACCACTTAAATCTTACCCTTAGTGGTAAGTCCTCCTAGCCTGGCATTACCAGACTGACCACGTGGGATCACTCACAAAGTTCTCCACAGAGTAACTTGTGAGTGATCCCACGTGATCAGTCCGGCAATGCCAGTCTAACGTCCTCCTGGTGGGGGCTAGGTGAGCCAGTAGGGCATAATAGCAATGGCAACACAGACATGTGTGGGAAGGGATAATACATGGAACACTGTGTCTGGTATTTTATGGCAACAATTCATATTCACTGTGCAGAATATGGTTGGTGTCAGAGACAATGTTGTTGGCAAGACATATGGTATTATAGTGGGCTGATTCAACAATCTTGAAGCAGATTTTCATTTGGTGGAAGAGTTTTGACTTCAAAGTATTAGCAGTATATTATAACAGAGATAAAAAAACTATAGAAGAATTTGTCTACTCGCCCCAAATGACCTAAGGCGGCGGAGACAATGAAGTTTTTGTTTTGTTTTTGTTTATTGCAGATAAATTCAATGTTTCCCCAGGTCAACAGATGGTCTATCATTATATCCAACTTGTATAAAAGTACATGCTTTATTTTTTTCATTATGAATAACAATATGAGCTTTAATGAACTATACCATTGAAGGAGAATGAAAGAGCAACAGAATTGGAAGGGGAGAAGGATGTGTGAAATCTCTCTAAGCTCTGACTTTCACAATCTGTGTTCTCTACCTTAATCAAGTCGAAAAGAGGCCAGAGGATAATGGGCCTTTACTACAAAAGGTATTCGCCTGTGGTGAAATCTCGCTATTTCTATGTGTCATTACTTCGACTACGGGAGGGTCACCAGCAGCCGCAGCTCCCACCTCTCTCCCCAACCCATATCTTCCTTGAATAAACATGGCCTTCTATGTATATTTAAAATAATCAAACCAACAAGGAAACTATTATATAGTTAATGACTAGTGACTGAAATGTATAGCTTCCATTAAATGTAGATAAAACCACCCTACGCTGTCTAAACGTAATGCTGTGGTCGCAGAAATCTAGCGCACAGAGCCCCATTCACTCACAATGTTAAATTTCGTACATGTGCAGTTCACTCTTCAATGCAAGTCTACGGAGCTTCCGTGTGCGCTAAGTCCCTGCGCCCAGAGCATAGATATATTATGTACACATAGAACGTACTACACTGACTGCTGCAGATGAGATTCCCTTCCTCCTTCTATGCCTGTTATGTCTATACTGAGTTATGCTTCGACAAACGACCATATCGCAGTATCTGCGATTTACAAGCCCACAACTATGCTTGCAGATCGGCGATGTTTGACGCGCGATACCGTCGTACATCGAAGTACAAAGCAAACTTGTTGAGACATGAAAAGCAACACAACTCGTGAGTTCTGAACAGAAATACAAATGGTTTGGACCGTTTGTATGATACAGTATTAAGAATGCTGACTTCATACCAAAACAATACATGTATTTGATTATTTTGGCACCAATACTTTTGTTATTTTACTCAAGTACATTTTGAATACAAGACTTCTACTTGTAACAGAGTATACTGTATTCTACATTGCAGTAGACCTATTGATTGATACTGCAGTAAAGAATGTGATTGTTTTTCCATCAATGAGTAAAAGTTAAGCGATAAGGTGATAGAGGGTTAATTTTCTGCCATTGTCTCATGTTATGAAGGCACGTTTTGTTTATTATGATGTATGCATTATGTGTGTATTTTGTGTTTTATTTACAAAAGAAAAGCCTTCCATTGAATTTCATCATCATGTATTTATCAGATTGCAGTAATAAACTTAATTGGGGGTTATACAGTGATGATACCTTAGGCTTGGTGCATGTTTGCTTGAGTTTTTTTTTTATAGCATGGCTAGTGACCCCGCTAAATTGACTAGCCGCCACTGGTCACCAGCGTCGGCAGGTTAGCTACTCACCAGCATACATGTTTTATACATTTTGGAAATCTTCTGCCCCTAAATAAATGTTCTAGAAAATACATTTGTTTTATTATCAGGGGCGACATATCAGGAAAAAGAACATTGTGTACAGTTTTAGTTACTTTTTTTTTGTAAAGCCTCAGATTTATTTTTCTTTCAGTTAACTAAAATGATGTTTTTCCCTTTAAATTCTAGGTTTAATTATTTCATTAGTTTTAGTTAAAGCTGCACTATGTAACCTTCCTGTTCTACCTCGGAAGTGCAGACTTTTTTTTTTCTTTCTTTTTTTTTTTACCATTGGGAGCTAATAGAGCCTGCCTGTATGTATCAGGGGATACATTGTGTCAAACCAGAATTCAACTAGACACAGGATCTAAATGCCTCAACAGAAGAGCTGGGAGACAAAATACAACCGCCCCAATTGTGTAAATTATATATATTATATATTAACATACATTACCATACAGATTGGACAGAATTACATTTTATGCATTAAAAGAAAGTATCACAGAGCCACTTTAAAGTTCTATTATGTAATTATTTGAGTGAATAAAATGTTATTTTGTCTAATCTGTATGGTAGAATATTTTAATACAATATAATGTGGGGTGGTTTAATTGTGTCAATACCTCTTGTACTGTTAACAATCTTGTTAATAAAGTATTCAATCAATCAATGGTTGTATTTGGTCTCCCTGCTCTTCTACTGAGACCTTTAGATCCAGCTCATAACTGACTTAACATATTGATTAGAAACCAGATGTTCCGCATTGATTTTAACAATTAAAGTAAAGGTTGATTTGGGGCGTACGCCGTACGGACACTTAAGCCATGGCTTTGCAAACAGCTAATTTGCCATCAAACACGTTAGCTGAGGGTCAACCAAGGTCTGTTGTACTACTGAGTACAGTGTTATTTGAACTACTGTGTCTTAATCCTGTAAATCACTGTTTCCCAAGCATTGGGTAGGGACCCATTTGTGGGTCACAGACAGATTTTTATGGGTCCCTTTGCTTTTTGTTTCCTACATTTAGTTTTTTTTATTATTATCCAAAATATTTTCGTCGAAAAACATTCCCAAAAGACCTTTTTTTTCAGGAATTAAAAACAGAAATCCATAATTGTGTCAGTAATTTCATGAAGAAATCAAAGAAAAATCAAAGACATTACATCAATTAGAAAACAAAAGAAGTAGTGAAGTGGTGGAAATAGCCAATCTACAAGTTCGCAACGCGGCACGAATGGATACATTTCCCATTTGTTTACAGTCTGAATACAAATGGGATATTTACTTCTCTATCTCTATGTCGTCCTCAGACGAGCCCTCCATCATCCAGTCTCCAGGCATCTCGGTTCTCCATACATCTGACCAGCTCATTTGTGCTATCTGCACCAGCATCTTTCTTTAGCACGTCCATGCACTGTAGGTTAGGTGTGAGACGTCCTGTCGATCAATGCCTGTGTGTTGGTTCCCACATTACAAGCTTTTTGGCCTGGGAGTTCTTGGTGTCTAGTCTCATCCTCCTGACTGCTATCTTCTCTGATACACTTGGTAGTGCCCCGTACAAACACTTTTTGGTGATGTGTGATGTGCTCGTCCTGGTTGATGTTCAGTACCACACACAACATTCTGGTATGGCACCCTTCCGTATTTACTTCTGGTTTCTTAAAAGAACCCACATTATTATTTAAGTTACATAATTTTAATATTTAATCATATTTTCATAATATCACAATATTAGTAAATGTTAAGTCCTGATTAGGCCATGTTTTCTACACAGTATTGTCCATGTGCTGCTTGTTTTATCAGTAGCATTAGCCACTAACATAATCGGCAAACTTTCCAAAGCTCCGTATAAACAAATATATTGCACAGGGACACACATTGTTCCTTCTAGTTTCCAAAAAGCCCGTAAAGCAGTCAGCTTGACTCCAAATTCCCAAAATCACACCGTTGATGAGTTTTAACTTCTTTACTTGACAATAAAAAGTTGACAAAACAAACAAAAACGGTACAGATCCAAAATGTGTTCAAAAAGTGATTTCTAGTACAGTGATTTTTCTATCGTGGGTCAAAAAACTTAGCCTGGCGGGGCCCGACGTCATCTGCGTTCACTCACTCATTCCTTCCACAGTATAACGTCTGGCCTTCGGCCTATTGGTAGCTTGAAAAGTGGGCGGGAGTACTTGCCTTGACAGACAGACTCCTCTAACCAATCAGCGTAGCAAAACAACTCTCAGCCAGTCGGAAGAACGGCAAACAAACACGTTTTTTCGGCCGATGAACTCCGCTAGCGCATCCCCCGTGTTACTTTTTAATTGTTGTAATTGTTTTATTGTTAGAGCGTTAACTGTTACACTTGTTGCATCGCGAGGGCAGCCATTGTTGTTTTGAAAATGCTGCAGCATCATGGACCAATCAGGGAAAGCTTTTCACTTGTTGTCAGGAAAGACTACGTTTGTTGTGCGTAAGCAGTCACTGATTGGCCCCGATCAGAGAATAATCAGTATACTCGCTGCCAATCCCCGGAAGTCCAGACGTTATACTGTGGAAGGAATGAGTGAGTGAACGCAGATGACGTCGGGCCCCGCCAGGCTACAAAAAACTGTGTTTGCTCACAGGCTTCTTGCTCAGAACTGAATTACCGGTAGTCTGCTGGACACAGCTGCTGTAATGTACAATGAATTAACTTGCTTGCAATACAATTGGCTGCATTCTTAATGAACTAATATGAACTGAATTACACAAGTCTGTATGACATATGTAATCATGAAATGACAGGTCAGCACAGCCTGACATTACAGCACACACACAGTAACTCAAACAATTAGACTTAGAAAATGGCTCGTACACACATCATCATTGTGTGTGTGTGTGTGTGTGTGTGTGTGTGTGTGTGTGTGTGTGTGTGTGTGTGTGTGTGTGTGTGTGTGGGTGTGTGTGTGTGTGTGTGTGTGTGCTTGCATTCATCTCTCATCTTGCAAGTACACTGGACCGATCAGTGTCATATTTCTTGTGCACGCTGCCAGTAGGCAGTGTGCACAAGAAATATTGGTCACAGACAACCACGTTATTTTTGTGAATTCATAACCTCAGACCCACCAGCCCTCCAGGCTATTGGATCGTTCGCCAGGCTATGGAATACAACACAGTTATTTTCTGTCAAAGATATCTTGTTGTTATTCAAATTAATGTAGATTGATCCGAAAAGTCGAGCCCAAAGTATTCCCTCAAGAACATATTGATTTACAAACTAAATTCAACCATCCATGACTTGTTATGATGTTTGCCCAACATCAATTATTAGTTCAGTAGTGTTTTATTAACATTGGAAAGAAATGTAAAAACATAATAAACAAACAATAAACACTAAACTATTTTTTTTCCAAAAGGTTTTATCCCACGATTTTGAACCCATTTTTCACCCAGTGCCGATTGCCTAAGCTGTAATCCTGGGCTCTGCTCTCCCTCTGCCAACCTGGGGAGAGCCCCGAACTGAGCTCATGCTTCCTTCAGTGCATAAGGAATGACCAGCTGCTTCTTATCACCTGACAGGGGGGAGCTTCCCGGTTGGACGTAGCGCGTGGAAGGAACACGTTATTCCAACCAGCTCCTGTCCCCTCCATCAGGCGCCCCGGCTGGCCAGGGGGAAGCACAGGACCATAGAGACCAGGATTACTGCATGTTTTTTGTGAGGGTACGTACCCTAGGAGACACAGGGAGAACATGCAAACTCGAAACGAACCCAGGACCTTCTAGCTACGAGGCGACAGCGCTAGCGACTGTACCACCGTGCCCCCCAAAAGGCATGTATTAACAGCGGAATGGTCCTTAAGACTCAGTTCCTCCACAAAAACAGCCTTTCTTTTCTATTTGTTATATTTTTATAATAATGGCTGTCAATGCGACAGCAGAAGCCTGTAAACTCTTGTCTGGCACAATTTAAATTAGCCAGTTGTTGCTACCCATTCCCAAACAATTCTGTGTCAAGTGTGTCGCTGTTTGTTTTTCAATATATAATGTAGGTGCCTGATCTGAAATGCAATGTCCTTCCTGGGAAAAGAAAATGTATGTGTGCACGTGTGTGTGTGTGTCTGTGTGTGTGCGTGCGTGCGTGCGATGTGCGTGCGTGTGTGTGCACGTGCATGTGAATGTTTGCGGGGGGTGCTTGTTTACTAGAAGATGTATTCCTCTGTATGAATCATAGTCCCTGAAAATGACATGAGCTAAATATAGTCTTTAGCTCTTCTCCTCCACTCTCACCCTTATTTGCATGCAATCATTTGTTTGATTTGTATCAGCGCGCAGGATCTGGACGGGAGCGATCCCGTGGGCCCCGGAGAACGAGCCAGAACAAATAATGGTCTGTTTCACAGGGAAAAAGAGAGAGATAGGGAGGACTTATCTTGCAGCGAGGCTGCCCCCCCAAAAAATCTACTTCGAGTGACTCTGTACAGCCAACACACAGAGACAAACTCTACCACCACGTACACACACACACACACACACACACACACACACACACACACACACACACACACACACACACACACACACACACACACACACACACACACACACACACACACACACACACACACCTCCATCTGCCCATATAAACCACTCAATCTCACACGCAAGCACAAATGCGCGGCCACACACAACACACACACACACACGTACATGCACACACAGGGATGTGTGCGAGTCACCCCTGTCGCCAGCACCATGCACTTTCTCCCTCTTCTCGATTCAATTCCCCAAGATATCTAGTGAAATTACTGTGGCCTGACAAAGTCATCACTATTTATTTAGAGGAATAGATATCTGGAGTTGTGCCCTGGACAGGTTCCTCTTGCCTGCCAGGGAGCAGAAAAAACTTCCCCAACCGTAAATGCCCTGCCAGCATTAATTAGATGGGTCTGGACCAAGCAAGGAAGTGGGTTGGTGGGGGCAGGAGGCATGGTGGGCTCCACTCAATTGTATTTGCCACTTCAGGGAGCCAAAATGTATGGGTCAATAGAGCGTGGATTGACTCTGAAAAAAAAGCAGCATACCAAATTGTCTCTCAGTGACACTATGGATATTCGCCACTTGAACACGGGTAATAAGGAGAGAGTTAATGGCAACTTTATCGTCTCTTGAAAATTGAGGGATGGGAGGCTGGAGTAAAAGTGGGACAGCGAAGGTGGAGGCAATACAGGGCAACACTTGTGTATTAGGCTGATTAGAAACAATGTCATTACTCAGAAGCCCAGAGAAACCCCTCAAGCCAATCTCACTTTAACATGATTAGTGTCAGCCCTTATTTGACAAGCCTGCCAGGGAGGTAGAGCTCAATGGGGGTGGGAATGCACAGCACTTGTTTATCCACGCAGGATCCGCAGGACTTCACTATTAATCCTGAGTTATACGTAGCTGTGTGCCCCGTGTCGCACAACTGAAAAGAGGGCGTGCAACATTCAATGACTTTCACGATTGATTCTCTCCAAACGTTCCACTCTTTATCTATGCTCTAGACCAGGGGTGGGCAACTTTGATGATGGCGAGGGCCACTATATTTCCACCTTCACTCCGGAGGGCCACATTGCATATTGCTACGTCCTACTTTGTCATTCTAGTATCTCATACAAAAGAAGCAAAAATAGCAGATCTACAAGCTCAAAACTCATCGCAGCGCCTATTTTTACTTCTTTTGAATTGGAATCCTGAATTATTTCTTGTTATTTTTTTAATTGGAATCCTGAAATTTAATTAATACTACTAAACTAGTCATTAAGCTACTAATATAGACTGACGGAATTAAAGCAGGTCATGTTTGGAATTGTAACAGCTGAAATCAATAACATATCAGTATTCCGGTATTAACCTGCGGGCCGCATTAAGTGAAGGTGGGGGCCGCATGTGGCCCCCGGGCCGCCAGTTGCCCATGTATGCTCTAGAGTCTAGACTGACAGATATCCCCTAAGTTACGAATAGTACTTTAATCTTCCATAGAAGAAACAGAACAGCAGTGGAACTATGGTTTCATAGAATCCCTTGGGTTGTTTGGAATCCCTAAACCTAAATGATGTAAAATGCATTCAGATGCTGTACTAATGGTTTCCCAAATTTCCCCACAGGGACAGGTCTGTCTGTCTACTGTATCTATCTATCTACAGTATCTATCATGCACTTACATTTGGAAATCTAGCAAGCTCAGTGTGTTCAGGAACAGTCTCTGATATCAGCTAAATCTGTGAGGGACGACACTGATTCCGACAAAAGAAGTCTGTCAAAAACATCTATGAAAAATACATGAGCAGGGTCACATTGCTGAAGGCTATGATATCAGCGTGTCAAGTGCATGGGGATTAGCAGTTCTGAGCTGCACCAATGCGGTGGACCCTCTTCCAGCACAATCAAGTTTCACGTCCGTCTCCCAACATCAACAATTGTATTGTCCCAAATGGGAGATTCGGTTTACCCTCAGCCATAAAACACAGGACGTGATAAAATAACAAAACCTTTTATAGCTGGAACACTTGCAAGCAGCACGTGCACAAGCCAGATCGGTCGTGCCTCCTAACTGATGCGGGAGGACAAGCTCAAGGGGCTTTAGACTGATCTGTAGTGATACAGCCTCCGAGACGGCCTCAAGGTCAAATAGCCTGGTCTCCCTCGCACACTGATATGGTTGTAAGCTATTCTAAATGCCATATACTGTATACAGTATCTCCTTTTCCCCATCTTAGCCAGCCCCAGATCCTCTTTTAAGGCTGAGTTATACGCTGGTGCCGCACACTGAAAATAGCAGCAAATCTACAAGTTCACAAAATGTCGCAGTGCGTCGCGTCGTGAGATTTAAGTATAAATCAGGCTTTGTAATGAAATCACGCCAAAAAAAGAAAGAAAGAAAAATGAATTATAAGAAAAAATAACTTGGGAAACTGAGAAAGGCTTGCCTGTGTGTCCTAGGGGGGCTTCATTTGATTTAAACACCTTCTCCAAGTCTTGGGAGGATTACCCAATAAATTGTCCACTTTTGTGAAAAAAAAAAAATTAAAAAAGAAAACGAAGAATGGGGGTAATAAAAATGAAAAATGAAACTTAAAGATGATCAGAACGATTTATTTTATTTTTTCCAGTGAAATCTCTTCCTCCTTTCTTCCTAAATCCAGTTATATTCCCACAAGTGCAGGCACTGTGATACACTAGTCTGCCACCACATTTTTCCCCCACTCATCATAAAACTCCCTGTAGTTACCTTCTGCACATTTTCATACTATATTAATTCAGTTTCCTAGCAACATTCGCCTTTTTCTTTTTTCAGAATAAGTCCTATTCTTTCTTTTTTTTTTACATTTTTGTGAATGAATGTACAATGTAGGCAAGTTTGACATTAAACCCTAAGGTAAGGCCGCTGCGATTTATCTCTGCAAAGTAAGTACTTAATTATTGTCCTATTGTACAACAGTGTCATGTGCCAAACTACAAGCCCACAATATGTTGCGATGCAACACGTTGTATGCTTGTAGATCAGCAATTTCTGCCACACGAAAAAAACGTCATACGATGAAGTATAAATGGTTTCATCTCATGTAAATCTTTGATCTGAACTAGGCTTGAGGATAATCAGATAAGCCTTTTGCAAGTAATTTCAGATCTGTGCCTGGACATAATATGCATGTGTTATTTAACAACTTGGTATAGAACCCCAAACTGGAACTTAAAGCACACAATATGTGTTATCACAAAGTGCACTTCTCTCATTCATGCACCGAGAGGGGGGACTGTGCAAACTGCAGGAGATAAGTGTTTCTGAGTACACATGCCAGTGCATTTATTACATTTCCCAAAGATCATTTTCGCAAACTGAAAATGATCTGCTTCTAAAGAGCAGGTGTATTTTAAAGGAATGTTGTGATGGGGATGGCGACAGTAATGAGTAATGTACTTTATGTTAAAGGAAGGTTGTTGGGGATGGCAGCAGAAGAACAAGAGACAGACACAGACCCCGGAGGTATGCCGAGATAATCTTTAGAACAACAGTCACACTGTCTCTACTCCCAGAGCAAGAATGCATCAAAGGGTATAGATTATTCAGTCACGCAATAATTACTCTATTGCAAGAAATCAAAGATGACCTTGAACCTCCAACACAACATTCTAATTCCATTCTGGCAATAATTGACAAGCTCCTTGCAGAGTCATGTACCCCCCCCCCCCCCCCCCAGCAAATCAGTACCCCCCCCAGGTACTGTAAGGAGCTATAGATTACATTCACATTCACCTTCCATCAACCAGCACATTTACAGAAACAGAAAACACATAATTGAAAGATCAAGTCATCTGTAATTCAAACCAGCTAAATATCCTGGATTTTACAGTGCAGGGAGACCTCATCCATATAGCATCTAGATTCTATACACTCCATCTGATGTGCTATGAGCACATTGCTCTGACTGAGTCAGCTCCCTGATCGCTGCGGTGGCTTGTACACAACCAAAACGTTTCTTTTGTTTGTCTTTTCATGTCCTGCCAACTCTTTCTTTCAGGGGTTTGATTTGTGATTGTGACTCCAAACTATTAAATGTATAATCCCCCAAATTCATTTTTTTGCATTGTGTCCCTCCAAAATATTTTGGCAATCTGTTACTTTATTAATCAATATTTCAAATTCAGTTTCAATTTAAGTATGCCTTCCTGAACTGGTTGAGCCTGCAAGCTCTGTATTCAACCTCACCTTTTAAGGGATTAGTTTACCATGCAAAGAATTACTTATTTTCTATCACTTGCACACACCCCTACTCAATGGAGTCTTCTACTGGAGACACTGCTAGGGCTGTCACAATAGACCGTTTGTCAGCCTTCTGATTGGTCCCTGAGACTCCCTGACTGGCCAACCAGAAAAAAACATTCACTTTTTGCTATCGGGGGTGGAGTTTGTGCAGTGGAGAATATTGAATGTGGCTTTCAACAACTGTCCGCAGTGCGCGACACGGAGATCGGCCGGTACGGTGATAGCGACGGCAAGCGTCAAGCGATCTCGCTCATCATAACGAATAAGCTTCAACAAACTAGTTCACATGTACCTTATCAATGGTCTAAGAGTCACGATTGGGTACATATAATTTAAATGGGCAGAATTACGAAAAGCCAGCCTATTATGTGAGGAGAAACATTCTCTCTGTCCTCTTCCTAGTACCCAAGATGCAATGCGCTTCTCTTTCTATCTCTGATCCAGAGGATTAAACTAATTAAAACATTTATTTTTCGGGGGAAAACTACTGTTTTGCTATGTAATTACTGTACCTTTTTCTTCCCTTTTTATTAATATCACGTAGATGTGTTTTTTGTGGTACTTTATATAGCTGTAATGAGGCTATGAAGGAAAAAAAAATCCCATCCACTACCACTATAAAAGAATCTGCAAAGAGGATTCTGTCCCACTGGGATTAAACAAATTAAAACATATATTTTCGGGTAAATCCCCTGTTTTGCAATGTAACTACTGTACCTTTGTCTTCCCTTTTTATTAATATCACCTAGGTGTTTTTCCTTTGGTACTTTATATAGCTGTAATGAGGCTATGAAGGGAAAAAAAAATCCCATCCACTTCCACTATAAAAACAATCTGCCCAGGGTTAATGTCCCATCATAGTAACAGGGCAGAATGGGGCGGGATTTGCAAAAGGGTTTATTATTACATAATCGTCTAATTGCAATTATTTGACATAATCGCAATTATTTGACATAATCGGAATCATTTTGTGATAATCGTCATAATCGTTTACATGTTGAAACATGTTCAAACATTTAAAAAATAGTGCTCACAACGTGTCGCGATGCGACACGTTGTGAGCTTGTAGATCTGCTATTTCCACAATCAATGTTCTTTTTAAAGTGTAAAGTTGTCAAATATGTCCTTAATTTCTTTGTATATTTAGGTTATGTCTCATATCTGCCATGTGCAACTTCAAAGCCTACAAGCCAAACAGAAATGTAATTGTCAACGACAAAAACACAATTAAATCGTTAATCGAAATTATTTGAGTGTCAAATAATCGTCAGGTAAAATGTCATAATTGTGACAGCCCTAGACACTGCTGGCCATCAAATTATTGGCTTAGTAATGTGACAAAAACAAAGAAATCTCCATGAATTCAAGGCTTCATGGAATCATGGTATAGAAAACTAGTCGTTCTTTGGTGAACTACTCCTTTAAACAACAAGCAAAAATGCAACTAGAAAGCAGTCCTACTCGTTGATTGCATAATTACTGAAGATGCTGCCCTAGCAAATTAGATGTTAATTTCACGCAGATTGGGAGTGCAAGCTGAATGAAAGACGCAACACAATTTGCGCTCTGCGCAAAAATGCTGAGAGTTCTAAAAACAAGAAAAGGAACACAAACCAACTCGTCTTTGTGAGGTGCAGATTCAGGAGAAACAACATGAAAATGAGGAGAAATAGTTGCACACTCCAGTTCCAAATGCAATTATAAATTTAAGCCTGATTTATATGCCGGTGTTGCATTATAGCAAACATAGCAAATCTACAAGCTCTCAACCTACTATAATTATAGTATAGGCCTTGGCTATGTTTGAGAATTTTCACCTATAATGACCTGCCCAAAGTTGGGATGCCAGGGTTAATACAATTCTGTATTTATTGCATCAGTGAGCCTGTGTCAGGGTTGCAATAGTTTAGATCAGTGGTTCTCAAACCTTTTCATGTTAAAGACCCCCAAATTGACACTTACTGTATTAGCCCACATAACCCCATTTAAAGATAAAAATATGCCAGGGACCCCCATAAGAGAAGATTTTTTACGGCTCTAGTCTAGCTGTGATTCCCAACCATTTTAATTTCAAGGACACCCAGTTGGACATGCATTAGGCTACGGACCCCCATTTAATGACATTTCTCTCTCTGGGACCCCAATTTATATTGTAAAATCAATGTTAATTTAACTCTGAGAGTGTACAAATAGAACCAAATGGACCCACTCTCTGAGTTACATACTCATAAGGGTCCATTTGGCTCCTAACTATCATTTAGCTGGGGACCCCCTGGAACTCCCTCAAGGACGCCTGGGGGTCCCCAGACGCCACTTTGAGACGAATGGTTTAGATGTTTTGGCCTCAACTGGTAAGACCCTGATGGTTATGGCCGAAACTTTGGTCTTGCATCTGGTATAGGAAGGTGCAACATAATTTTCTTAAATGCGAAGTGCTCAGGCTAACAAAAGTTAGCAAAAAAAAGAAATGTCGTGCATTTATGCATGTGCGGGTGTGCGTGCCATGCATGTGTGCTACATACTGTACAGTATGTGTAAGTAAAAGCACATAATGTACTGTAACTTACCCAGAGGTAGCCTTGAGGTAAAGATGTGCTCGCTGCAGAGAAACCCAACAGGGCACAATGAACTGGATTGTGCAGAGCAGCTTCGAGCTGTGGAAGCATACAAATATTGATTTATTAAAACATTCTGTAAATGACTCGACATTTAGACATATCAGTACTAAAAATCGAATTTCACGCAGCTTTGTCATTTCACTTGAGGTCTGACATTGTTTCTTTTCATCTACGGAATCTCTGTACACAAAATGTTCAGAGGCAATCACTAAACGGTGCACACAAAAGCCTCAGGTGTCTGAAAGGGCTGTTCTGAAAACATGTCATGCTGTGATCGAGCCTGCCATTGAATCTTTGAGTTTCAAACCATTATGTTAAAGCCACCATGTTTTGACAGAATATCCACAGTAATAAAAGCAGACTGTTCTTATTATACTTTATTTGAATGGCACCTTTCATTCATAGAATGAAGCTGAGAGCGCTTTGTAATATTGACAGTACACAATATGAAAACTGTCAAGACTTGCAAATAATGAAGAAAGACTCATGGTTCACCTCGTAGCTCTTCAAGAGGACAGATGTCTGCTGTGGATATTAGATCTGGGACTTTTTTGTTATGGCACAGTCAATCTAATCACTACGCCACCTAATAAAATCCCAACACCCATGTCTGGCTACCTGCTATGTTATGCCAACCATGGCTGTTGTGTGATGCAACTCTTTGTCATAATACTGTAGTTAAGGGATGTGCATTAGGTCTTTCATTAACATTCATAGTGTTAACCATCCGTGTTTACCTGTGAATGCATTATTATTCATGTGTTGGTGCATGCTGGTATTTTCAGCAACCATTCAAGATAGAGCCATAGAATAAATGTTCACAATGCACAATGGGCCCAAGGAACAAAGACAAATGATGTACACTATAACTGCATGGGCACATTGGGCCAGATTCATCAATCTGGTCGTAAATATAGTGTAAATAAAGTGGAGATGTTTCAATTGCCCTCTCCCATTTTCTTCCTCTTTACCCACATTACAGCACTGATCCAAATTAGCGCTCGTAGCTCGGTTATTTTCGGCTAAGAGATTTGGTGTAGAAGGAAGAAAAAAGGTCCCGAGTAGGCTACAGACCACAGGGGGACCCTGGTCAAAGTATAGTATAGTGCTATGATTCCCCCCCTCCTCCAAAAAACTGTACAGAAAGAGTTAAAATTAGGTTTTTATGTGGCCACACCCACCAGTTCATTAAGTATGCCTGGTTGTCATGGTGGGTGGTGACCCAGCTGAAGTTAGCCACACCCACGTGTGTTGGGTGAATGGTAAAAGGGGAGGGGATGATTATCTCCAGATAGAGTGATGTCACTCTATCTGTGTTTTTGGATCAGCACTTTTGACCCACAAGGTGGCAGCCTTCGAGAAAGAAATCCAAAATGCAAAGGGAATACATAATTGCTCATAACAACCACACCAGGGGGTCTAATGAAATACTGTCAAACTCCTAGACACATGAAAACCTGAAAAAGTACAAAACTATGGCACCACCACTTTAAGACAGACAGTAAATGGGGTTGTGTGATTCCATCAACTTGCCTCCATCAACTTAAATGATGAAAACAGCAATGGATAAAAAATAGCAATGGTAGCTGCAGTACCTCATTTGTAATAAGCTGGTTCCCCAGAATACCAAACATGCAGGCGGGGAGGAATTTACCACTGCTCCTCAAGGACACTGCACATTTTTTGGGCAGACATTGATGTGTCTGCCCAAAAAATAGGGACCTCAACGTGTTTCACATTGTTTTGTTGCCTTTTAATTCTTTGTGGTCTGGCTTATTATGATCTGTGTGGGCATCAACAAAATCAGAGTGCAGCAGTTGGAGGTTTTCAGACTGTTTACAGATCTCTTAGGGAACAGGTAAGCAAAGTACTGGACCTCTTGGATTCAAGGAGGCAGCATTTCGCTATATAACAGACCCTAAACATGACCAAAACTTTACCCTAACCAAAATGATTTAGCCTAACCCTGACCTTAACCAAAACAACTTAGCATAACCCTGACCTTAACCTAAATAACGTACCTTAATCCTGACTTAACCACAATAAGGAGCACTGTCCATTTTGTCAATGGTTCCCCTATATTAATAACTTTAACCCGTTCTAGACCAGGCCCATTCTACTTGAGCGGGATGGCCTTGATCCAACTAGGAGAGGAGCCCAGAAGCTGTCTGATAATATTTACTTTTATCTCAAGGTATAACAATTTGGTATGGCAGGAAATCATACCCATCACGCTAATTTCTATAGACATGACTGTTTCCTTCCATACACTCAGAGAAGCTCATTGTGCATGTACAAGCTCATTGTGCTAATAATGTAAAACAAAAACTAAAAGTACATTAACATACTGAGGAGCTCATCATTCAGTTTAACCAAACATATTTGACCCTACTTTGCCCCTCAAAGACAAGAGGTCAAAAGCAGGCCAGCCATGGTTAAAATGATAGCACTTGGTCTGTCAAGACCAAGTGCAGAAAAGGTGAATGTAAATGGATGGTATTAAATCACCCCATGATATTCAGAAAATTGAGACATGCATACTAGCTGCCGGCCCACTAGCATGCATGTCTCAATACTACACAATATACATAATTTTCTTCTGAAAAAAGAAAAAAAGAAAGAAAAACGGCACCCTGTCTTTAAAGTTGCATCACTCAAAAGTAATGTAACCTCGTTATCCAACGTCTGGTAATGCCAAATGCCAAAGACAAATCTCTTATATTTATTTTTCTTATTTTTCATTACGCTCCTGTACACATCCATTTTGTTGTTTTGGTTCAGCCCAGGACATGCAATATCTGTGTCAAGAGAGTGTGTCAAAATGTGAAGGCCGATAAAGCATTTCCATTTCCCGCGGATGTATGGAGATTGATGGAGTCTATGATTACATACGTGGGGAGAGAACATTTTCCCGCCATGGTAATTCCCAATCCTGGAAATGCAGAAGGTATTTACTGTGGACTCCCAAATGATTCTTCAGGTGATATGTGACATTCACCTTTGGAAATTAAATTGGTCAAACCTGGGAACACACATGGTTCTAGATTAGATTGCGGTCCTGTGCCACGAGGGACGACATGCTATTTATTACCACTAAAGAGTGGCACACATCAAACGAAAGGCAGCACGCAGCAGGTTAAGAAAATCTGTATTCTGTGGACACGTAGGCTTGATCTGAAAGATGGCTGATATGGTCTGTCTGAATGATAGAAATTGACATTTATAGAGCCAAGAAGAAGGAAGGAAGGTGGGCGAGGGGTTGGGGAGGGTTATTGGCCCCGGGTCTTCTCTGTGTGCTGTTGAATACAGCAAGCCTGTTCTGACCAGCACTCAGTTAGCTGGAAATGGAATCATTTTAATGTTGCTCTCTCTGTGTGTGTGTGTGTGTGTGCATGTGCATGCGTGCGTTTTCATGTGTGTGCGTGTGCGCGCGCATGTGTGTTTGAAAGACGAGACGGTTAATATGGTGGGCCACGTTGGCAGACGGTTCATCTAATTTCGTGACATCCAGCTGGGAGAGGTGTGTGTGTGTGTGTGTGTGTGTGTGTGTGTGTGTGTGTGTGTGTGTGTGTGTGTGTGTGTGTGTGTGTGTGTGTGTGTGTGTGTGTGTTGGGAGGGGGTCAGCGACGGATGCTGCGTGCCTTTAACTGTCGTCCTCCAAGGCGGCAAACATCAATCACAGGTAATTTATAGCCTTCCTCCCTCCAGAGAGCCTTCTCCTTCTCCTCTCCCACAGGAGTGTTGTTTGTAAACACAAAATGTTGAGACAGTGGAAATGTTTTCCCCCCTCTCAATTGCCTTTCTACACGTCTGTCCAACACACGGGGTTAGATAACTCCAATCACCGGCATCTATTCAAATTTATCACAGAGACGCATGGTCTCAACCTTTCTCCACATCAATCTCACACCCTCACCTCCATCTTCCTCATCTGTGTCTCAATCAGTTTCTCTGCTCGATCAATCAAACCACCAATCAATCAATACATTTTCACAGCTCATGCGTTTAAATGCAATACAATGTGCTTTCCATTAAGTGAAAGTGAACAGACAGAAACAAATATATAATGATGAAAGGAATAACAAAGAATATCTGAAACTGAAATAGAAAGAGGCCACCGAACCTACAGTAGCAGAGTACATACCTGGTTACCTGCAGTGTTATGCTACTGGAAAAATAGGCCATTCCAACGAGTCGTATAATGATCTCTCTAGCAGCAGAATGTTGTTTGATTAGGCCAATGACGCAAGGTTTGCATGTTATGTCTGCTGATGGGCAGTGGTGTAAATCAGTGGTTCTCAACCTGTGGGTCGGGACCCCCAGGGGGAGGTCCCCAAATTATTTTGGGGTCCCCCCAGATGATTTACTTAATGTGAAACATTGTTTTCTCTTTCAACAGTAAACAAACCAACATAACGTTTAATACAGAGGGCATTTGCACATTTCTAAAGTGAAAATGTAAGGACCTTTTAATACCTCTAAAATGACAAATTAAACATTGGCCAAATTGTCAGATATTAGAGGCAGAAATTGTGAAAATAGCCGTTGCGAGGCGTTGTGAGCATGTAGATCTGCTATTTTCCAAAAAGAACTGTGTTGTACAGTTCAAATATGATTATTTTAGGGGTCCTGGCTTGAAAAGGTTGAGAAACACTGGTATGAAGTAATTAAGTACATTTACTTAAGTACTGTACTTAAGTAACATTTTGAGAGATTTATTCTATACTTTGTAGGTTTTGATTATTATTACAAACATACATTAACCGCTTCAACCCTAAACAGCCAATCTACAACATCACAATGCGTCGCATCGCGACGCATTGTGAGCTCGTAGATCTGCTATTTTCAAAATACTTTATACATTTCTAACTTGTGAATTCTGCACAATTACT
Organism: Nannobrachium achirus; assembly: GCF_963921795.1. Classification (NCBI taxonomy): domain Eukaryota; kingdom Metazoa; phylum Chordata; class Actinopteri; order Myctophiformes; family Myctophidae; genus Nannobrachium; species Nannobrachium achirus. The sequence continues at coordinate 53,347,017 of NC_137815.1, read as the reverse complement.
ACTGTTCATTTTGGTACATTTTGATACCAATACTACTTTTTGAATTACGGACTTTTACTTGTAACAGTATGTATTTTCTACATTGCAGTATTGATACTTAAGTAAAACATGTGAGTACTTTTTCCACCACTGCTGATGGGCACACAGAATGTCATGGTGTTCCAGTAGGAAATCATTATGCCTTCTTGTGAAAAGCCACGCCCCCAACCCCGCCCCCAACCTCTTTTGGAAAAATCGATGTACAACCCTGGCCTTCAGGCTGGTGGAGATTTTTTTTTAAAAAGTGTGTCGTGTAAGGGCTTAATAGCTTCAAATAAATATTTTTTATCGAGAGGGAGACTATTCCAGACGTGGGTCCATAAGTGCACAAGGCAGTTTCACCATACTATATGGATACCAAGGACTTCCGACGTAAAAAAAAGACCGTAAAAGGACTTATTTGGGATGCTCCTTTTAGGTAGGTTTTTTTTACACTTTAGGAGTGTTTAACTGTACTTGTACTGTACTACATTTTCTTTTTTATTGTATTGACTATACTTGTACTGTTCTCCATTTTTGTCTAATAAAATACTCATTCAATCAATTCGCGAGAGGGAACGAGTCTGTCTCTGGATTTAAATCCAGGGGATGGTTTTCTGAATTATTAACAGATAAGAGATTTTGTACATCTTCATGAGCAGACAGAAACTCTCTGGAAACTCTCATGCACTGAGATTGATAGCTGAACATCACTTGTGGGCAGAGTCTGTTTGAAATAAACAGCCAACATGCAAGACGGAGGCAGTTCACTAAGTTCAGAATCATCCTTAGGGTATGCGTTTATCAGTCAGTCAATGGTTGGAGATTGAGAACAATACAACTGTCCGTTAAGATATTTGAAAACTGTGCTCTCCTTGCAATTTTTATGCTCCGATAGTATAAGGAAAGGCGGCATACACGATGATAAAAATAGATTTCCAATTCTCTCTTTCTGTTCTTTCTTTCCTTGTCTTTTTCTCTCTCTCTCTCTCTCTTCCCCATTTATTTTTGCCATCTCTCTCGTTCTGTCCACTTCCTCCTCTGCTAGCCTTCCCTCAAGAGTAGGCAAGATGTTTTTTGATAGGTAATTAAGCAGCAATCCTTAGTCCATATGGAGGCCCTGCGGTTAGGAGCAGGAGAAAGAAACAGTGAGAGAGAGAGAGGCAGGGGTGTCACAAGGGGGGGGGGGGGGGGGAGTGGGACTGAGTTTCTAGGGCCCAAGGTGGAGGGGCCTTCATTATTTTATACTTTAGCTATAGAAAAATAGCAGATATACAAGCTCGCAGCGCGGCAACAAGTGCAACGCTGCGAGCTCGTAGATCTGCTATTTTTGAAAAGTCGTGAAAATGTGTGCAAACCTTTGAATATATGTATTTTCTAAGCGAACATTTGTAACTCAAATTTTGCTTCTGGGGGGTCCCCGGAACAAAATATTTTGAGATGGGGGTCCGTGGCCAAATACATATCATTTTGGGGGTCCTTCACATGAAAATGTTTGAGCGCCACTGACATAGAAACATAGGTGTTTCAAAAAATCTTAGAAGGATTTGAACTATTTTCACAGATTTTCACAATTTTTCAAAAAATAGCATCTGCTATTTTTCAATAGTTAAAGCACATGGGCCCCACAGTGAATCCTTGCACCCAGGGCCCAGAATCTGGTGCGACACCCCTGGCAGGGTTGTCAACATTGGACTGTCAGAATCCAGGAGATTTATTTTTGGGGGGCGCGCGGAACTCCCCAACCGGGGTCTGGGGGGTCCTCTCCCCAAAACGTATTAATAGATATTTTTTCCTGTGTTCTGTTGAATTTTGTGCATGTTTGATACATTTATCAGGCTTACTTTACTAGCATGGGTACAATTTCAGCCTTAAAATGCCAAATGTTGTTGTACAGATTTGATGACTGAAGCAAAAGGACATCTTTAATAATGATTTCTCATGTTTAAGTCATTACTTAAGTGAATAGCTGTATGATCTTTCTTGCATGCATTGCCCCCACCCCTAAAGCGGGGGGTCTGGGGGTCCTCCCCCAGAAAAATTTTAACATAGTAGATGTAATTTCC